>NC_092714.1:58581205-58897729 GCF_047496885.1 Scyliorhinus torazame | reverse complement strand
TCTGAGCCACACCTGAGCTTGACATATTCAACGGGGGCTGATCAACTTCCACTTTCAAGTTTGGGCTAGTTGACCTCGGTCAAATTTAGCCCATTTCGTTCGAAAAACAGTTTGGTCATTTTCATTGCATAAGATGTTTCATATATTCCAGGTGAAAAAATGTTGAATAATTACATGGGATTAGATTGTTATGTTTATGGGTCTGTGACCTGGAACTTCTAACTAACTGGTGAGGAGAGTCGCTTATGTGAAATGTTCTAGCTACTTCATGGTGTGTGGGAAGGAATAGCTATCACAGCAAAACAACAACTGTAAAATATCACGCATTATCTGAGTTGTTTTCTACCTCAGAGAGACGTTAAAACAAAGATGTCATACAGAGCTAGGTGGGTGTGGAAAAGGGAAGAAGCCTGTTATAAAGCAGGAGGGAGGCTGATGGCATTCTTTAAACTGCTGGTCACTTCTCACACTAGGTGGCAATGGATGTGAGTTCCCAGTTGCGGAACCTTTTGTAAATTCATTTGTGACATGACATTAGCTTTTCTGTAAAGTGAGATTAATTTGGGATTGTGAATCAATTTTGATGCTGAAAACAATGTTTTTTCTGTAAAGTGCACCCAACAGTTTATGCAGACATTGTTTCCAGTTTATGAGGGAGTTTTCTTGATAGCCTGGTGCATCTACACCTCCCACCACCCTGTGTAACTTTCCAACCTATTTTACCCCACTATTTATAGTAATGAACTTGTTTCTCATTAGGTACATAAATGAGGATTATGTATGTTATTTTGTTTGCATTCAAAAATTAGTTTTAGTTTTAGATCATCAAATCCCTTTGATTGTCATTGTACATGAAATCTCCTGCAAGGAAAGTGACATTTTATTTTCTAATTTACACAGCCAGAAGACGGGAAGGAAAATATACTTCTATGTCAACCTGAATACTCGTTGAAATTATTATTTTTATTTTTTAAATGGACAAAACCAGCCGTGACGCATACCTGAGCAATTTCTAACCTTCATACAAACAGCAGGGACCTTGTTATGTTTAAGAGGTGCTAATGTCCCCTGTGACTGCAGACAATCAAATCCCAAAGAAATGTACCCACCCCCTTTACATTTCTAAAGCAGGGCTTCAGCCAATGATGATGGTATATCTGCAACGAAAAAAGGAACACTGACTCCTCTATTAAATGAAGAGGTAGGTTCCAGAAACATATATATAGACAAAGTCAAAGATGCGAGACAATGCTTTGAATGCGAGCATTTACGGGTAATTAAGTCTTTACAGATCCAGAGAGAGGGTAATCCCAGGTGAAAGGTGTGAATTGTCTCAAGCCAGGACAGTTGGTAGGATTTCGTAAGCCCAGGCCAGATGGTGGGGGGTGAATGTAATGCGACATGAATCCAAGGTCCCGGTTGAGGCCGTACTCATGTGTGCGGAACTTGGCTATAAGTTTCTGTTCGGCGATTCTGCGTGTCGCGCGTCCTGTAGGCCACCTAGGAGAACGCTTACTCAGAGATTGGAGGCTGAATGCCCTTGACTGCTGAAATGTTCACCGACTGGAAGGGAACATTCCTGCCTGGCGATTGTCGCGCGATGTCCGTTCATCCATTGTCGCAGCGACAATCGCCAGGCAGGAATGTTGCCTTCCAGTCGGGGAACATTTCAGCAGTCAAGGGCATTTAGCCTCCAATCCCTGTCGCCAATATACCACGCTTCACATTCAAAGCATTGTCTTGCATCTTTGACTTTGTCTATATATACATGTTTCTGGAACCTACCTCTTCATTCACCTGAGGAATGAGCAGTGCTCCGAAGGCTAGTGATTTGAAACAAACCTGTTGGACTTTAACTTGGTGTTGTAAGACTTCTTACTGTAATATTGAATCCAAGCAGTCTACCATCTTATGCCCAGCAGGTAGTAGCAGAACGAGCTCTGTTCAGGTAAAGTTCCTGGTCCTCATCTACACTGAGTACCGCTGGAACATTGGAACTTCTGTATTGGTGTTTATAAGACTGATTAATCTTTGTGTGCTTTCTTCCATCATGGAAGTCCTCGGTTCTGGAAAGGCGAATCATCCAGCAATAGTTTCCAATAGTTTCAGCCTGTGGATCTCTGAAGGAATACATCACTGGACTTTTGATTCTGGACTCTGGACTTATATGAAACCTCAACTCTTATTTTTTAGCGGACTTGCCCAATAGCCCTTGCTGTCCCTTATCCATCTTTTATTGCATGAGTGCAAAAAGGAGCAGATGTTTCCATCCTGTGCTTTGTGGGTAAAATAAACCAACCCTTTTATTTTACCTTATCTCGAGTTTGGTGCGGAGTTATTATTAAAGGATTGGATCACACCAAACTGAAGGGTTGGGGAAAATACACCACCACTTATAAAGGGGGAAATCAGAAATCAAAAAACACATTTCTGTTTACCGACAGGAAGCAAGAGGAGAAATCAAGTTGGTTTAAATAAATCCTCCTCCAGTCTGTAACATAATATTAAGAACTGAACTTGATTGACGTGAATTAGGTAAAATTTGTACTGGGTTGGTTAAGCACAATTGAATACGCCTAAGTAATATTACTTTATATCTATAAATAGATGCTACATCATTAACTAGCTTATTTTAAAAATAATTTCCAATACAGGATCAAAACCATTCATGGTGGAAAGTTTCACATGTTAACACAGCACAATAAGTTAAAGAAAATTGCCAGTAATGTCATTGGTAATTCCTCCGATCTCCCGTATTAGCTTTGGAAACCCTGGAAAAACAATTTAAACTGATTTCCTGCCCAATTTACAAAGTTAGGATATTAAAACTTGATCAGCTGAGTTTGGCAAGTTTGGAGATAACAGGCAAGTCAGATTATCTGCGGGGTGAGATGAGTTGGAATGTTGGGAGGTCAGGAGGCCAGTGAGTAGAGTATGGGAAATATGGTGAAAGGATATGAGGGAAGGCGGGAAAAGGCTATCGAGTTGGATGATCAGCCATGACCATAATAAATGGCGGAGCAGGCCCAAAGGGCCGAATGGCCTTTTCTTGCTCCAATTGTCTATATTTCTATGAAATGAATCAGGATTTCATCAGCATTGGGAGTGAGGTAGAGGTAGAGATTTGTGATGTGCCAGAGTAGAGGTTGTGTAGTTTGGTGTTGGACTGGATGGGAGCTTAATGCCTGGCTCAGGGACAAACACCATCAATTTCCATCCTGCTTTATTCAGCTGCTCATCCTCCAAAGAACCCAGCTGGAGACAATGGAAATTTGTGCCATATAATTAAGCAATAACTTCCATGGAAGTTCTTGGTGTTTACTTTTTTCCTCCGAGTTCCCATCAATCTACAGCCAAAGTTATGGTGGGAGATTAGTGAACCAAAGCAGAAATTCTGGAGTTGTTCAAATCATTCAATACCAACTCAATTGTTAAGAGCTCAATGTGCCCCTCCAGTAAAAATAGGTAGGAACATTCCCAAATCCATGCCCAAATTCCCATAACTCCATGTTTGAATCCCTCCAGTTAGATGATAGGCCCTGCCACAGTCTTGAAACAGTCCAAATCAAAGTCACAAATGACAGTGTGACTGCATGTGGTTCATAAATTATTTTCATCCTTCTTGACATGTCTGCAGCCTTTTGTATGGTTGACATTACCATCCTCCTGCAATGCTTCACCATCTGCCAGCTGAATGGAACTGTCCTTGACTGGTTCTGTTCCTGTCTATCCAGTTGTAGTCAGAGAATCCCCTGCAATGGCTTCTTGTCCCACTCCTACACTACTGTGTGGCATGGTGGCATAGTGATTAGCACTGCTGCCTCACAGCGCCAGGGACCTGGGTTCGATTCTGGCCTTTGATGACTTTCTGGGTTGAGTTTGCACATTCCCTGTGTGTCTTGGGTTTCCTCCGGATGATCCGGTTTCCTCCCACAGTCCAAAGATGTGCAGGTTGGTGGCGTTATGGGGATAGGGTGGGGGAGTGGACCAAGGTAGGGTGCCGTTTCGGAGGGTCGATGCAGACATGGTCCCTTCCAATTCCTCAGCTACATGATATCCCTCGATAGCATAATTTGCAACATATCAGGCTCCACATATAAGACCATAAGACATAGGAGCAGAATTAGGCCACTCGGCCCATCAACTCTGCTCTGCTATTCAATCATGACTGATACCTTTCTCATCCCCATTCTCCTGCCTTCTCCCCATAACCCCTGACCCCCTTATTGATCAAACCCTATCTATCGCTGTCTGAAAGACACTCAACGATTTGGCCTCCACAGCCTTCTGCGGCAAAGAGTTCCACAGATCCACCACCCTCTGGCTGAAGAAATTCCTCCTCATCTCTGTTTTAAAGGATCATCCCTTTAGTCTGAGATTGTGTCCTCTGCTTCTAGTTTTTCCTACCAGTGGAAACATCCTCTGCACGTCCACTCTATCCAAGCCAAGCAGTATCCTGTAAGTTTCAATAAGATCCCCCCTCATCCTTCTAAACAAAGAACAAAGAACAAAGAACAAAGAAATGTACAGCACAGGAACAGGCCCTTCGGCCCTCCAAGCCCGTGCCGACCATACTGCCCGACTAAACTACAATCTTCTACACTTCCTGGGTCCGTATCCTTCTATTCCCATCCTATTCATATATTTGTCAAGATGCCCCTTAAATGTCCCTATTGTCCCTGCCTCCACTACCTCCTCCGGTAGTGAGTTCCAGGCACCCACTACCCTCTGCGTAAAAAACTTGCCTCGTACATCTACTCTAAACTTTGCCCCTCTCACCTTAAACCTATGCCCCCTAGTAATTGACCCCTCTACCCTGGGGAAAAGCCTCTGACTATCCACTCTGTCTATGCCCCTCATAATTTTGTATACCTCTATCAGGTCGCCCCTCAACCTCCTTCGTTCCAGTGAGAACAAACCGAGTTTATTCAATCGCTCCTCATAGCTTATGCCCTCCATACCAGGCAACATTCTGGTAAATCTCTTCTGCACCCTCTCTAAAGCCTCCACATCCTTCTGGTAGTGTGGCGACCAGAATTGAACACTATACTCCAAGTGTGGCCTAACTAAGGTTCTATACAGCTGCAACATGACTTGCCAATTCTTATACTCAATGCCCCGGCCAATGAAGGCAAGCATGCCGTATGCCTTCTTGACTACCTTCTCCACCTGTGTAGCCCCTTTCAGTGATCTGTGGACCTGTACTCCTAGATCTCTTTGACTTTCAATACTCTTGAGGGTTCTACCATTCACTGTATATTCCCTACCTGCATTAGCCCTTCCAAAATGCATTACCTCACATTTGTCCAGGTTAAACTCCATCTGCCATCTCTCCGCCCAAGTCTCCAGACAATCTAAATCCTGCTGTATCCTCAGACAGTCCTCATCGCTATCCGCAATTCCACCAACCTTTGTGTCGTCTGCAAACTTACTAATCAGACCAGTTACATTTTCCTCCAAATCATTTATATATACTACAAAGAGCAAAGGTCCCAGCACTGATCCCTGTGGAACACCACTGGTCACAGCCCTCCAATTAGAAAAGCATCCCTCCATTGCTACCCTCTGCCTTCTATGGCCTAGCCAGTTCTGTATCCACCTTGCCAGTTCACCCCTGATCCCGTGTGACTTCACCTTTTGTACTAGTCTACCATGAGGGACCTTGTCAAAGGCCTTACTGAAGTCCATATAGACAACATCTACTGCCCTACCTGCATCAATCATCTTAGTGACCTCCTCGAAAAACTCTATCAAGTTAGTGAGACACGACCTCCCCTTCACAAAACCGTGCTGCCTCTCACTAATACGTCCATTTGCTTCCAAATGGGAGTAGATCCTGTCTCGAAGAATTCTCTCCAGTAATTTCCCTACCACTGAAGTAAGGCTCACCGGCCTGTAGTTCCCGGGATTATCCCTGCCACCCTTCTTAAACAGAGGAACAACATTGGCTATTCTCCAGTCCTCCGGGACATCCCCTGAAGACAGCGAGGATCCAAAGATTTCTGTCAAGGCCTCAGCAATTTCCTCTCCAGCCTCCTTCAGTATTCTGGGGTAGATCCCATCCGGCCCTGGGGACTTATCTACCTTAATATTTTTTAAGACACCCAACACCTCGTCTTTTTGGATCACAATGTGACCCAGGCTATCTACACCCCCTTCTCCAGACTCAACATCTACCAATTCCTTCTCTTTGGTGAATACTGATGCAAAGTATTCATTTAGTACCTCGCCCATTTCCTCTGGCTCCACACATAGATTCCCTTGCCTATCCTTCAGTGGGCCAACCCTTTCCCTGGCTACCCTCTTACTTTTTATGTAAGTGTAAAAAGCCTTGGGATTTTCCTTAACCCTATTTGCCAATGCCTTTTCATGACCCCTTCTAGCCCTCCTGACTCCTTGCTTAAGTTCCTTCCTACTTTCCTTATATGCCACACAGGCTTCGTCTGTTCCCAGCCTTTTAGCCCTGACAAATGCCTCCTTTTTCTTTTTGACGAGGCCTACAATATCACTCGTCATCCAAGGTTCCCGAAAATTGCCGTATTTATCTTTCTTCCTCACAGGAACATGCCTGTCCTGTATTCCTTTCAACTGACACTTGAAAGCCTCCCACATGTCAGATGTTGATTTGCCCTCAAACATCCGCCCCCAATCTATGTTCTTCAGTTCCCGCCTAATATTGTTATAATTAGCCTTCCCCCAATTTAGCACATTCATCCTCGGACCACTCTTATCCTTGTCCACCAGTACTTTAAAACTTACTGAATTGTGGTCACTGTTACCGAAATGCTCCCCTACTGAAACATCTACCACCTGGCCGACTCCAAGGAGTTCAGACCCAGAGTCCTCAACCGTTCCTCATACGACAAGCTCTTCATTCCAGTGAACCTCCTCTGGACCCTATCCAAGGCCAGCACATCCTTTCTTAGATACGGGGACCAAAATGCTCACAATACTCCAAATGGGGACTGACCAGAACCTTATATAGCCTCAGAAGTACATCCCTGATAACACCCAGTTCGACCTCAGCACCACTTATCTTGACTTGTTCATTCTCTGATTTATCATAATGCTTGTCTGACAACTAGTACTGGATCAGCAGAAATTTCTTCCAACTAAGTAATTGGGTCTCTACTTTAAACTCCCTTCCCTAACCACCAGCTTCATCCCTGTCCCCAGCCATTGTCCAAGACTGAACCATATCACCTGCACAACCTTGGTAATATATTTGATTCTAAGCTGGGTTTCTGACCCCATAGCCACTCCAACTCTAACATCACCGAGTTCAACCTCATAACATCCATCTCCGCCCCTGCCTCAGCTCATTTGCTGCTGGAACCTTCTTTCATGTCTTTTTTAAAAATATATATTTTTATTCAGATTTTTATCGAAACAAATTTTTTTATATAACCATTAACAACATTTAACAAAACAAGGTCAACATTAACATTATACAAAGAAAAAAAACAAGAATATGCAGTGAATGAACATTCCCCCCCCCCCCCCCCCCCCCCGGATTGCTGCTGCTGACATTTTTATGCCCTCCCAGAAAGTCAAGGAATGGCTGCCACTTCCGAGAGAACCCCATCATGGTCCCTCTCAAGGCAAACTTTACTTTCTCAAGACTGAGAAACCCAGCCATGTCACCAATCCAGGCCTCCACACTCGGGAGTTTCGAGTCTCTCCACATTAAAAGGATCCGTCTCCGGGCTACCAGGGAGGCAAAGGCCAAAACCTCGGCCTCTTTCGCTTCCTAAACACCGGATCGTCCGACACACCAAAGATTGCTATCTCTGGACTCGGCACCACCCGCGTGTCCAGGATCTTGGACATTGCCTTAGCGAATCCCTGCCAGAATCCTCTGAGAGCCGGACATGGTTCGCTGGGCTTCCCGCACATCTCGCACATCTATCCTCAACCCCAAGAACTTGCTCATTCTCGCTGCCATCATGTGTGGCCGATGGACCACCTTAAACTGAATTAAGCTAAGCCTGGCACATGATGAGGAGGAATTAACCCTGCTTAGGGCATCCGCCCACAGGCCCGCATCCAGCTCCCCGCCAAGCTCCTCCTCTCACTTGCCCTCAAGTTCCACCACTGGGGCTTCCTCCACCACCTGTAGTTCTTGGTAGATGTCCGACCCCTTCCCCTCCCCTACCCAGGTGCTAGAGACCACCCTATCCTGTATCCTACGTGGGGGTAGCAACGGAAATGTCACCACCTGTTTTTTTAGAAAGGCGGGTACCTGAAGGTATCTGAAGGCATTTCCAGGGGGCAGATTAAATTTCTCCTCCAGAGCCTTCAAGCTGGAAAAGTCCCGCCTATGAACAGGTCCCCCATCCTTTTAATACCTGCCCTATGCCAGCTTTGAAACCCTCCGTCTATCTTGCCCGGAACAAATCTGTGATTGTTACGTATCGGGGTCCAAACTGAGGCTCCCTCCACCTCCCCGTGTCTTCTCCACTGACCCCAGATCCTGAGTGCTGCCGCCACCACCGGACTTGAGGAGTAGCGCGCCGGCGAGAACGGCAGAGGTGCCGTTACGAGTGCCCCTAAAGTGGTGCCTTTGCATGACGCTGCCTCTAACCGCTCCCACGTTGACCCCTCCCCCAATACCCATTTTCTAAACATGGCTATATTAGCTGCCCAGAAGTAGCTGCAAAAATTCGGCAGCGCCAGCCCCCCCCCCCCCCCCCCCCCCCCCCCCCCCCCGACTACGCTCTAGATACAGTCTCAGTCTCTTTACTCGCGGGGTCTTATTTGCCCATACAAACCCCGAAATGATCTTGTTCACCCCTTAAAGAAGGACTTGGGGATGAAGATGGGAAGTCCGTCATCTTAACGGTCTGCACCCTCCCCACTAGAGAAAGCGGGAGCATGCCCCACCTTTTAAAGCCCCCTCCATCTGCTCTACCAACCGGGATAAGTTAAGCTTGTGCAGGGCATCCCAGTTTCGAGCCACCTCTATGCCTAGGTACCGAAAGCTCTCCTCTACCATCTTAAGCGGAAGCTCTCCCAGTCTCTTCTCCTGCCCTTTAGCTAGGATCACGAACACTCTCTTTTCCTCTTGTTTAATTTGTACCCCGAAAAGTTACCGAAGTCCCTCAGAATCTGCATGACCTCCCCCATCCCCTCCAGTGGGTCCGAAATATACAGGAGCAGATCATCCGCATAGAGCGAGACCCGATGCTCCTCCCCCCGCTCCCCCCCCCCCCCGAATCAACCCCTGCCAGTTCTTTGAAGCCCTCAGCGCAATGGCCAATGGCTCTGTTGCAAGGGCAAATAGTAACGGGGAGAGGGGACACCCCTGCCTCATCCCTCGGTGAAGCCTAAAATACTCTGACCTCACCCTGTTCGTGCATACTCTTGATGTAGGGGCCTGATAAAGTAGTTTGACCCACGCTATGAATCCCTCACCGAATCCAAGCCTTCTTAGCGTTTCCCACAGGTACTCCCATTCCTTCTTTCATGTCTTTGTTACTCGACAGTATCTGACTATTTCAATGCTCTCTTGGCCATCCTCCCACTTTGAACTCTCTGTAAACTTGCTGCCCATATTGTAACACGTGCCAAAACCTGTTCATCCATCACCCCTGTGCTCGCTCACCAACATTGGTTCCCATAATAATTAAAAAAGGAGAATACTGCAAACGCTGGTGATCTGGAATAAAAACAGAAAGGGTGGGCCTGGCAGCATCTGTGGAGAGAGAAACAGAGTTAACATTTCTCGTTCAATATGACGCTTCACCCAGTCTGGCAATGCTTTGGCTTTAAAATCCTCATCATGGTTTCCAAATGCTTTCATGGCATCGTTCCTCCCTAAGTTTGTAACAGCTTCCAGCTCTACAACCATCTGAGATCTCTGTGCTCCTCCAAATTTGGTTCTCTTATTATTATTACTTGGTTTAATAATTCCTCTATTTCAACTGCCAAGGTGCTAAACTCTGGAATTCCCTCCCTAGACCTTTCAACCTCACCACATCTCCTTCCTCCTGTAAGATATTTCTTTAAAAACCTACCTCTTTGACAACACTGACTACCTGCCCGAATATCTCATTATGTAGCTTGGTGTCAACTTGTCATTGGTAACACTCTTGTGAAGCAACTTGGGTCCTTTACTGTGTTAAAGATGCTAAATACAAATTGTTGTTGTTGAGCAACTTTGTGCTGCCCTTGCTTATATTTCCATAAAGGGGAAAAAATGCCCCATGTCCTCCTGAATGCATAAACGAACCAGGCTTCAAACACCACTTCCTGATTTATCGAAATAAATAATACGTTTTGGAAGATAGAAAATTCAAAACGTTTCAGGGCCTCCAGGATAAAAATGCACTGATACGAAGTCAAAGGGGCTGGTTTAGCACAGTGGGCTAAACAGCTGGCTTGTAATGCCGAACAATGCCGGCTGCGCGGTTTCAATTCCCTTACCGGCCTCCCCGAACAGGCGCCGGAATGTGGCGATTTGGGGCTTTTCACATTAACGTAATTGAAGCCTACGTGTGACAATAAGCGATTATTATTATGAAGTGTCAATGCTGGAATGTGCTCACTGGGAACCTCTGCTGCTGCTGGGCTATGGGAAAATGTGGGATTTGGGGCAGATCTTTTCATTTTTGCAAAGTTTGTGTGAGCTCGCAGCACAATGTCCAGATCTCTAACACCTCCCAGAGCAAGGGTAAGGGATCAAGAGAAGTGGCAGAGATCAGTTATTCCAGTCAGCTTGACATGTTACAGCTCTAGCCCCAGTCCCACCCCCAGCCCTGGCAAGAGATCAGGGGCGTCATTCTCCGCCGGCGGGAGTCTCCGTTTTGCCGGCGCCTGGGGGTTTCCCGACGGCGTGGGGCTGCCCCACAATGGGAAACCCCATTGACCGGCCGGTGTTACGGAGACTCCCGCCGGCCGGTCGGCGCAGAAATGTGGCGGGCGGGTAGGAGAATTTCGCCCCAGGCTGGCATTCTCCAAGCCTCCAACACTGGACCGCCGGCAAATCGGCGCCAATCGTGCCCGTGCGGTTGCTGCGGCGCCGGTCGGGGGCCATTGAAAGCGGCCCCCGCGGCGATTCTCCGCGCTCGATGGGCCGAGTGCCCCGCCGAGTCCCGCCGCCGGGGTTTACATATGGTCCCACCCGGCCTGACCTCACCGTTCTGGCTGCAGGGGCCGTCCTGGTGGGGGGGCGGGGGGATCCGACTCCAGGGGGGGCCTCCACGGTGGCCAGGCCCACGATTGGGGGATACCGATCGGTGGCCGCTCATCCCGGGGAGGGGCCTATGTTCCTCTGCGCTGGGCCCCTGTAGGGCTCTGTCATGTTGCCCGGGGGCCTGCGCGGAGATGGCAACCACGCTCATGCGCCGGAGCGGAGACGGCTGTGGCGCGCATGCTAGCGCCCAAAGAAGAGGAGAATTACTGGGCCTGGAGGCCCGTTGACGCCAGAATCGCTCCCACCAGTTTTGGCGCCGGCGTCAACACTTAGGCCGCGATATCGGTGAATCCCGGCCATAATGTACCAGGTACCTCCATTGCACCAATGTGACATTTTCCTTGTCATTTTTAACATTAGCCATCTTGTGATTTCTTTGGTAACAGGAAAGTGCTGAATAAGAAAATTATGTAATACAAGGTGGACCTGGAACTGGAGTGAGGATACTCAAAGAAATTCACAAGTAGGATCCTCATGGGGAGACTTACAACCAATTATTCTGGGCTAGGTTTGCACTTAAATCCTAAAAGAAAACAGCGGTTAGCTTTCGTCCCCACTGCTTAATAGGTTTACTCTTAGCCGAAGGCAATCAATGCAGTTGGCTAGCTGTGAATGTTAATATTTAACTGGAATTTGGTTGTCAGTGAGCAGAGCTTTTCACATCTGAATCAGTATATATCCTGGGGCTGGGCGACAGCATTAAAGTTCAACAATATTTACTGTCGTATAGACATAGCTACTACCTTTAATATCACAATTTCAGTCCGTATTAACTATATAAATGCAGAGCCAGATTCTGAACCAAAGTTCCAATTGGCCTGATTTTTAAAGTAGACGCAAAATATTTTTCTGTGCATGTGTATCACTTTCCGTCACATGTTTGTTGATATGATATTTGTTATGTGAGCAGTTCCCACTTGTGGTTTGTGACACAGTGGAAAATGTAAATATGTTTTTACATTCATCAATATTTTTTAGTTAATAAAAATGCAACTATTGGATGCCCCACGCTATTGGGTCTGAGACAATGAACGGTTACACATTTTTTAATATATATTTTTACTAGAGGTTTATAATGTTTTACAAGTAATACAACAACATTTTCAAGGCAGAAACAAATATTTCTGAAAATGTAAGAACACGCAAGACAGGATAAAGTCAGAACACTGGTCCTTAATAATAATCTTAATTGTTGTCACAAGTTGGCTTACATTAACACTGCAATAGTTACTGTAAAAATCCCCTAGTCGCCACTCTTTAGTGCCTGTTCGGGTACACGGAGGGAGAATTCAGAATGTCCAAATTACCTAACAGCACGTCTTTCGGGAGGAATCCCACACAGACACAGGGAGAACGTGCAGACTCTGCACAGGCAGTGACCCAAGCCGGGAATCGAACCTGGGACCCTGGTGCTGTGAAGCAACTGTGCTACCCATTGTGCTGCCGCCCGAGAACTAGTGCCTCCAATTTTAACACCGGATCAATCAGAATATGAGGGAGGAAAAGGATGAGGCCACATAAGCAAGACAGGATAATATATCAAGCTGCACACCTTTATGTATTTTGTACGTATACCTTTATCGGGGCTGGTTTAGCACAGTGGGCTAAATAGCTGGCTAGTAATGCAGAACAAGACCAGCAGCGTGGGTTCAATTCCCATACCGCCCTCCCCGAACAGGCGCCGGTATGTGGTGACTAGGGACTTTTCACAGTAACTTCATTGAAGCCTACTTGTGACAATAAGTTATTATTTTATGTATAGCAAGATCACAACTTGCATTATGGCTCATGGGAAACCTTGCAGAAGCAGGTTCAGATGAAATGGAGATGGGAGTCCCATACTTTACAGAATGTATCAGACTTAGAACAGAGCACAGGTGCCGGAAATTCCAGAGGGATACATTCCATGACTATGTTATGTCAATTTTGAATTGAAGGATTCTTGTCACTGATCCAGGAGCAGAGGATATTTTTATGCATTGCAAAAGTAGGATGTTATATAGGATTTTTTCATTAACATCAATAATTCTGCAATCTGGAAGACCCAGGATTAGGAACAAAGGATCAAATTCTAAGGCCCTGTCAGATAGCCTCCTTAACTACACCAGACCAATACGATTGAATCTTGACACAGGACCACACAAAGTGCATGTAATCACCCCCAACTAACAAGCACTTTCGACATATTGGGGATACAACAGGATCAAACCTGTATCTCAAACTCGGTGTGATGCAAGCGGTGCAGTACCTGGAACTGCATATCCTTCGTTCTACTGCATGCCAAAATCTTATTAGCATAATCGTGTATACTACACACCATGTCTCTTCAACAATATTAGTTGCCAAGTCTCTTTCCCAAGATCGCAAGGTACCCAAGGTACTAACACAGGATCTAGAACACAAGATATCATAAAACCTGTAAATTAACTGTCTAGGCGCCGCAGAAATTAGGGTCTTTTATGTCGGGGAAATAGAAAAGTCAAGACGCAAAGTTGTCTTGTTAAGGATAAAGTCTGTAAGTTGCAGATATTTTAAAAGGGAGTGTCTCAGAATGTCAAATTGTTGGCATAGCTGTTCAAAGGATGACAAGGAAGAACAATTGAACGTAATGCCCAGCCCACAAATGCCTCTATTTCTCAAAATATCGAATCCATGGTCCAAAAGACTTGGTGGGAAGTGCAGACTCTCCTGAATATTAACAGTATTAGGATTTACGCAGCTGGCAAAACCCGACCTAAAGTCCCCATAAAATACCCTGCAGAGGGAAAGCCAACTGATCTGCTTCAATACCAAGTCAAATGGAGGTAGGGTCCTCCCTGACCTTTTAAGACCTCAGATCAGGGGCTAATTACTACAGTCTAATATTCGGGACCTTGAGAGGCCCCACCCCCCCCCCACCAGTCCATGGGAGCTGAAGCTTGGTGAACTTCAGACAACGGTTATTTTTATTCCAAATAAACAAGCTAACCATTTCATTAATCTCCTTTATGACTCTAACAGACAATAAGATTGGAAACATCTGCAAGGAATACAGCCGTACGCCTATATAAACAAGATAGGAAAATATGCCAAGCTGCGCTCCTTTGTATATAGCTGGATCGTGACTTGCAATATGGTTCATGGAGCAGGTCACTTTATAAATTTATAAATTTGAGATCGGAGTCCCACACTTTACAGAATGTATTAGGCATAGAATGGATCACAATGGAGCAGAGGATATTTTAACAAGTTGCAAAAGTTAGGATGTTATACAGCCTTTTTTCATTAACACCAATAATTCTTCAATCTGGAAGACCCAGAATCTAGGCAACACATTCATCTCAATCAAAGGAAACCTACCCAGCAAGGGAATAAGGGGCAGTCCCCCCATCTCTCTCTGAAGACCAAAGTTGTCAGATCTATAACCGTTTGTGAGCAATGCTGCCAAAGGCCTATGGCACAACACCTGAATTCACATATTCCTCACCCAGCCCAAATCTCCACAACGTAAAAATTAAGCAATTCCACTCCACCCTGTCAAAAGCATTCTCTGCATCCAAGGAAAGCATTAACACATCCAATGTCTACTTCTGAAAAACCTGAAACACATTTAGTAGCCTTCTGATATATTTAAAAAACCAACCCCTTATGAACCCAGTCTCGCCCCCCATTGCCGCCTCCCCCCCCCCCAAGATGATCAATGGGAAAATTCCCCCTAATTGAAGCATCAACACCTTAGATAACAATTTCAAATCAACATTCAAAAGCAAGATTGGCCTATAGGAGACATACTCCTCCGAGCTCTTGCCTGCCTTCAAAGCCGGGGGCTGGATCCTCCGTTTCTTCGACAAAATGTTGACGCCAATGGAGAATCCGTGGAATTCTACTTCAGGAAAATCGGTGCCGCACCTACACCGATTCTGCTACCAGTGAGGGGCTAGCACCGGTGCCGTGTGGAACACCATCGAATCCCATGAAAAACGGTGCGGGATTTGCCGAGTCCGCGATGGACACACGCAGGGCTGACAAGCTGCAGCCACGCTTAAACAACACATTTCCACAAACACTGATCGAGGTCGAAAAGATGGGATAGGTTGTGCTGGAGCGTGCCCATACAGCTGATGGGTCGGCTGGGGCCAGAGGGGGGTGCCCTGGGGGGAATCACCTATATGACCAAGGGCACCAGGTTGAAAGCGGGCTGTCAACAGCATGCTGCCTTGCCGGCTGCGGCAATAATGTTGCGTACCCATCCAACCCGACCCCACAGCCCACCCCCATTACTCCCCCAGCCCTGGCAGAAATCCCCCAGCCAGCGGCACGACTGTCGGCGAAGTATGGCTAGACACTGTCCATATGCCCTCTCTATCTCCCAGCAGCCACCATGCCAGGTTCACAATTTTTGAGAGCACACATTTACTGCGCCATCAGGACCTCGGGCCATTGGAGCCGGAGAATAGCGGGTGGGCCCACTAATGATATGCAAACGGTGATTAGAGTGCACGTGGTGTGCACTGCATTGACGCCGTTTCCGAGGTGACGGAGCAACGCAATTCTGCACCAAACCGGCGCCTGCCGCAATTTTGTCGTCGGGAGCTATTCTCCGGCCAATTTAGATGTTGACTAACTGAGAATCCCGCAAAGGGAAATATTCGCTGACCTGAGCTTCGGCTGTCCCAAAAAATTGACAGTACGTATCAACTAATGGATCCAATACAGGCCCTAAAATTCCCTGTAAAGCTCACACCCAAAACCATCTGGCCCAGGGGCTTTGCACAGCTGAATCTCTCTAATGGCCACAGTCACCTGGTTTCACCTTTTTTGGCAGTTGTTCAGTTCTTGATTTTTAAAATCATTTACAGGATGGGGGTATCACTGGCTAGGCCACCATTCTTTGCCGATCCCAGTTTCCTTAGAGAAGGTGGTGGTGAGCTGCCTTCTTGAACCTCTGCAGTCCATGTGGTGTAGGTACACCCACTGTGCTATTAGGGAGGGAGTTCCAGGAATCTGACTCAGCGACAGTGAAGGAATGGCGCTATTTTTCCAAACCAGGATGGTGTGTGGTTTGGAGAAGAGCTTCCAGGTGGTGGTGTTCCCATATATCTGCTGCCCTTGTCCTTGTAGATGGTAGCGGTTGTGGGTTTGGAAGATGCCATCTATGGAACCTCGGTGAGTTCCTGCAGAAGGCGAGTTACTCGCTGAAGGATTCCTAGCCTTTGACCTGTTCTGGTAGCCATAGTATTTGTATAGCTAGTCCAGTGTCCAGTTCAGTTTCTGGTCAATGGTAACCCCCATGATGTTGATTGTGGGTGATTCAGTCATGGTAATGTTATTAAATGCCAAGGAGTGATGGTTAGATTCTCTCTTATTGGAAATGGTAATTGGCTGGCACTTGCAAGGTGCGAATATTACTTGCTAATTGTCAGCCCAAGCCTAAATATCGTCCAGGTCTTTCTGCACTTGGACGTGGACTGCTTCAGTGTCTGAGGAGTCATGAATGTTGCCAAACATGGTGCAATCATCAGCGAACATCCCCACTTCTGACCTTATTCAGAAGGAAGGTCATTAATGAAGCAGCTAGAAATGGTTGGGCTTAGCATTTATACATCAGGTGGGATTTAGTGGCCGCATTAGCCGCAGGTGAAAATCCTGTCATGGCCGCTAATCTCACACCAGGCGAAAAAGCAGGATTTGCGCAAGTGGGATTTCTGATCGCTATTTTCCCAGGCCCTTCTCAATGGCGTAGGCCGTGCACCTGATTTTCATGAATTTGAGTTAATTATCAGGTACGTAGCATGGTTAACATTATACCTTCAGCCCTCTTTCTATCTTCCCTACCATCAGGTGTGGTGTCATGCAGGAGCGAATTATGACTGCCTTTTAAAAATGGGAACCAGGCGCCATGACCTCCAAGAGGGAGGAAGGAGGTGAGCACCATTGTCTCCATTGAGCACCAGGGAGTCCAAGGGGATAGAATCCACTGCCGGGCTCCGGAGAGGGGTTTGGAGGGGCCACGGGTGTTCAGGGAGGCTTGGGGTTCTGGAGGAGGGGGGTCGGGCACTTGTAGGGTGAGAAAAAGAGGGAGGAGGCTATCGGGGACATAGGGCTACATTAGCAGGGTGGAGGTCAAGGTTGATGTGGGTGGTCCTGAAGTTTGCTGTCTGCTGTCTGCTGTCTGCTGTTTAAGTTAGCTTTTGGTGCTATGATAGGCTGCTGTCTGTGTTGTTTAAATGATGTTTTAGGGCTGTGCATGTTTGCTGTTTGTAGCATGGGAGTATGGAACATAGAACATAGAACATAGAACATTACAGCGCAGTACAGGCCCTTCGGCCCTCAATGTTGCGCCGACCTGTGAAACCACTCTAAAGCCCATCTACACTATTCCTTTATCGTCTATATGTCTATCCAATGACCATTTGAATGCCCTTAGTGTTGACGAGTCCACTACTGTTGCAGGCAGGGCATTCCATGCCCTTACTACTCTCTGAGTAAAGAACCTACCTCTGACATCTGTCCTATATCTATCTCCCTTCAATTTAAAGCTATGTCCCCTCGTGCCAACGCCATCCGAGGAAAAAGTCTCTCACTGTCCACCCTATCCAATCCTCTGATCATCTTGTATGCCTCAATTAAGTCACCTCTTAACCTTCTTCTCTCTAACGAAAACAGCCTCAAGTCCCTCAGCTTTTCCTCATAAGATCTTCCCTCCATACCAGGCAACATTCTGGTAAATCTCCTCTGTACCCTTTCCAATGCTTCCACATCCTTCCTATAATGCGACGACCAGAATTGCACGCAATACTCCAAATGCAGCCGCACCAGAGTTTTGTACAGCTGCAACATGACCTCATGGCTCCGAAACTCAATCCCTCTACCAATAAAAGCTAACACACCGTATGCCTTCTGAACAACCCTCTCAACCTGGGTGGCAACTTTCAGGGATCTATGTACATGGACACCGAGATCTCTCTGCTCATCCACACTGCCAAGAATCTTACCATTAGCCCAGTACTCTGTCTTCCTGTTATTCCTTCCAAAATGAATCCCCTCACACTTTTCTGCATTAAACTCCATTTGCCACCACTCAGCCCAGCGCTGCAGCTTATCTATGTCCTTCTGTAACTTGTAACATACTTCCGCACTGTCCACAACTCCACCGACTTTAGTGTCATCTGCAAATTTACTCACCCATCCTTCTACGCCCTCCCCCAGGCCATTTATAAAAATGACAAACAGCAGTGGCCCCTTGTGGTACACCACTAGTAACTGGACTCCAGTCTGAACATTTCCCATCAACCACCACTCTTTGTCTTCTTCCAGCTAGCCAATTTCTGATCCAAACTGCTAAATGACCCTGAATACCATGCCTCCATATTTTCTGCTGTAGCCTACCATGGGGAACCTTATCAAACGCTTTACAGAAATCCATATACATCACATCAACTGCTTTACCCTCATCCACCTATTTGGTCACCTTCTCAAAGAACTCAATAAGGTTTGTGAGGCACGACCTACCCTTCACAAAACCGTGTTGACTATCTCTAATCAAATTATTCCTTTCCAGATGATTATACATCCTATCTCTTATAAACCTTTCCAAGATTTTGCCCACACAGAAGTAAGGCTCACTGGTCTATAGTTACCGGGGTTGTCTCTACTCCCCTTCTTGAACAAGGGGACAACATTTGCTATCCTCCAGTCTTCTGGTATTATTCCTGCAGACAAAGATAACTTAAAGATCAAAGCCAAAGGCTCAGCAATCTCCTCCCTAGCTTCCCAGAAAATTCTAGGATAAATCCAATCCGGCCCAGGGGACTTATCTATTTTCACACTTTCCAGAATTGCTAACACCTCCTGCTTATGAACCTCAAGCCCTTCTAGTCTAGTAGCCTGAATCTCAGTATTCTCCTCGACAACATTGTCTTTTTCCTGTGTGAATACTGACAAAAAATATTCATTTAGCACCTCTCCTATCTCCTCGGACTCCAAGCACAACTTCCCACGACTGTCCTTGACTGCCCCTACTCTTACCCTAGTCTTTCGTTTATTCCTGACATATTTATAGAAAGCTTTAGGGTTATCCTTGATCCAACCTGCCAAAGATTTCTCATGTCCCCTCCTGGCTCTTCTTAGCTCTCTCTTTAGGTCCTTCCTAGCTAACTTGTAACTCTCGAGCGCCCTAACTGAACCTTCATGTCTCATCTTTACATAAGCCTCCTTCTTCCTCTTGACAAGTGTTTCGACTGCTTTAGTAAACCACGGTTCCCTTGCTCGACCACTTCCTCCCTGCCTGACAGGTACATACTTATCAAGGACACGCAGTAGCTGTTCCTTGAACAAGCTCCACATTTCCATTGTGCCCATCCCCTGCAGTTTTTCTCTCCATCCCATGCATCCTAAGTCTTGCCTCATCGCATCATAATTGCCTTTTCCCCATATATAACTCTTGCCCTGCGGTATATGCCTATCCCTTTCCATCACTAAAGTAAACTTAATCGAATTGTGGTCACTATCACCAAAGTGCTCACCTACCTCCAAATCTAACACCTGTCCTGGTTCATTACCCAGTACCAAATCCAATATGGCCTTGCCTCTCATTGGCCTACCTACATACGGTGTCAGGAAACCGTCCTGCACACATTAGACAAAAACAGACCGATCTAAAGTACTCGAACCTTAGCGTTTCCAGTCAATATTTGGAAAGTTAAAGTCCACCATAACAACTACCCTGTTGCTTTCGCTCCTATCCAGAATCATCTTTGCAATCCTTTCCTCCACATCTCTGGAACTTTTCAGAGGCCTATAGAAAACCCCTAACAGGGTGACCTCTCCTTTCCTGTTTCTAACCTCAGCCCATACTACCTCAGTAGATAAGTCCTCATCAAAAGTCCTTTCTGCCACCCTAATACTGTCCTTGACTAATAATGCCACTCCTCCCCCTCTTTTACCACCTTCCCTGAGCTTACTGAAATATCTAAACCCCGGCACCTGCAACAACCATTCCTGTCCCTGCTCTATCCATGACTCCGAAATGGCCACAACATCAAAGTCCCAGGTAGCAACCCATGCTGCAAGTTCACCCTCCTTATTCCGGATGCTCCTGGCATTGAAGAAGACACACTTTAAACCACCTTCCCACCGAGAATAAGCCCCAATTATCCAGAAATCTGTAACCTTCCCTCCTGCACCATCCCTGTAGCCCTGGGCCAGAGGCGGCTGCAGGACACTTGGGGTGGGGTGTAATGTGAGTCAAAGGACCTGATGGGCTGGGTGAATGACACCCTGAAAGAGAAGGCAACACGGTCCCTACACCTTGGGAGCGCAGCTTTGGGAGTAGCTGGCCAGGAGACTTAGTTGTGGCATGGCAACAATGAGATCTCAGAACAGTGCAGTCTAAGTAACAACAGACTCCAGCAGCAGTGTGTGGCAGCACTGAGGGAAGGCCCTGCGTAAGGAGACCAGGGGGCCACAGGGCAGACTCAGGGGCCGGAGCTGACCAACCATACAGGGGACACGATGACGCAGAAGGAGACCAGAGGTCTACAAGACTTATGTGTCCTTCATGGAACGTTTGGGATAACATGTGCTGTAGAAGACTCCGCCTCATGAGAGGGGCTGTGCAGTACCTGTGCCACACCCTTATGGACTTGGTGCCACATTATGGCAGAGGACACCTGGCAGGCTAGATTTCAATGATACCTGGCATGTGTGGGCACTGCTTAAGCAGGGAGGGTTCTGATGAGGAATGCCGGGGCGTGAGGAAGCTTGTGAAGGGTTGGGTGCTGGGGCCCTGTGAGGTGGCAGCATGTGGGATTGAGGTGACAATCCGAGTGGTGATGGTAAGATGGAATTCGACAGGAGACAGGGAGCACTTACCCTGGCAGAACGGAGCACGCCATTTCTCTTTTTTCTGCATTCCATTCCCAACCTTTTGGTCAGGTTGCTGACACTAACCAGTGCTGCGACTGTCTCCCAGGCAAGATTCGTCACCTTGCTCGAGAGTATCCTGCCAGCCCAAAGGTATATTGGTGCCTGCCTCTCTAGTACAGATTGAGGGCTCCCTCTGTGAATCGAGGTGCTGGCTTCCTCACTGCCATGGCTTGATTGACAGCAGGTGCTGTGGAGCCATTTAAATCCAGCATCTCCTTTGATGTCCTCAGATGATCCCTGGGACTGGCGAATCAGACGCTTTGCAACTCAGGCATGTCATTTTCATGCGGGGGAAAAAAATGCTTGAAAATTGCGGTCTGGATCACGCCACCAGGGACAAAAATGACACTACTTAATTTTTCAGAAAATTCTACCCATCATTTATACATCCAATTAAGTATTTTGTTGTTAGAATCCAACCCAGAAACTGACTACTTCACAAGAAGTAATCTTGCTTACTTAGGTGTCTTATTCACTCTTGTTTTTTTTGACCGGCGCAGATGGGATGGGCCGAAGGGCCTTTTCTGTGCTGTCAGCCTCCATGACTCTAAGACTAAAAAGAACTGTTGTTACTCTGTTTGGTCCATTGATAGAACAGTCTCTTTCTGGTAACCTATTAAAGAGGAATAATTGGCTGTGCGGTGGTGATATATCTGTTTAATCTGAATTTCTGGCTCTCCAGTAATGACTCGGAATGATTACTCCTAGTTAACAGAGATGCAACACACTTCTTTTATGGAGAACATTATTTTTAAAAGATCAATTAATTTTCTGTGCACTTAAAGAGTTTCTGATAGGTACTTCATAAATAAGCATCAATAAATGGAATTTAATTTCCATGAGTGTCCCAGTTGCTTGTCTATAATGAGAAGAGTATTAGATTTTTAATGTACTACCGTTTAAAATAAATTTAGAATGTGTTTCTTCATTCTCAAAGACAGGGATGATAGTAGAAACAGGAAGAGCATAAAAAATCGCCTGATTGACTGACATTCTGCTCTCATTCTGCAGTCTTTGATGCTAAACTATTCTTCTGACCAAGGGAGAAAGACACCCGCTAGAAAGTAATACCTGCCCTGCCCTGGGCTCCTCATATTTTATGGCCCTCCTGAAAACACTCTTCCACGACTTATCCGAGTGCTGGGTACTATTGAATTGATGTCTGGCCAAAAGCTCCTGCCATCCGACATCACATTCCCACTGCCAGCCAACTGTACCTTCCTGCTGGTTTCAGATCAGCATTAACAGTTAAAATTGCTAAATTTGGCCTTGTGCTACACATCTGTATCGGCAATTCCCCCACGTCCCCCCATCCCTGCCTGGCCGATTAATGCTGCGTGTTAAAATCATGGCTCGAGGTTGAGCAAACCATCCAAAAGATGCACTGCAGTAACTCACCAAGGCTCCTTAGACAACACCTTCCAAACCCACACCACTACCAGCTAGAAGGACAAGAGTAGCAGATACCTGGGAACCCCACTATCTGGAGGTTCCCCTCCAAGTCACTCACTACCCTGACTTGGAACTATATCGCCGTTCCTTCACTGTCGCTGGGGCAAAATCCTGGAACTCCCTCCCTAATGGCACAGTGGGTGTACCTGCACCTCAAGGACTGCAGAGGTTCAAGAAGTCAACTCACCATCACCTTCCAAAGAACAACTAGGGATGGGTAATAAATGCTGGCCTAACCAGCGAAGCCCACATCCCTTCAAATGAATTTTTTAAAAAAGACGTTTATCCTGCCTGTGGTGGTGGGATTTTAATCTCAATTCTAAAGGTGACTGGACCAGCAACACGGTAGCTGGCGAGACTGCGTTTTTTGCCAATGTGGGGAAGAGAGCCTCTGCCCAAACAGCCATAGATTGCAAAATTTCTACTGGTCAAAATTCTGAGTTTCAGCTCAAGGTCTATTCCTGCTGCCCATAAATCAGGTAGTAAATCTGGAGAAATGCCTTCACAATTTAGACACTACCCTCTTTCCCCAAACCCCAAACTGAAATTACTCACACCATGTACAAGGGGTTAAAAAAAAAACCACGTGGCACGCGTTTCACAATCCTTCTTTGTCCGAAACAGAAAGTAAACAACGGCTGCTCAAAAGCCCTTGATTAGGGTGACGTTCATGCCTCTCACAATATAATCAATTCCTCGTAAGCAAATGTTTACCACAAAAGTTTAACGATTGATCAAACTCAATAAAGGCTAAAGATCATGGAATGAATTGTAAATTAGTGAGCTGGACTAAACTGAAGGAGGCATGTAAAAAATGAACAAATCTTGCCTGATCACACTTTGGACATTTTATGTCAAAGGTGCTTTATATATATGCAAGTTATTGCCATTGTTTAAAATTTAAGTTGTACTAATAGCTGGTTAAGAACTTGGCCGTAGGTTACAGAAATAAGTAAAGGTTTAGAATGTCACAGACTTAGTTTGTCTTCTGTGTGCCTGTACAGCAGAGTGCATCGGCCCCTCTGGCAGTGAGGGGGTCCTGGGATTGAGGGCCCAGACTCATTTAAATCTGGTAGGCAAGTTATCGGGCACCAAACCGGTCAGCAGCCGCCCCAGCCCGACTTTGATTCAGTGAACTTTATTTTATATTTGTTGCAGCCAAAACCAGTATTTATTGACGATGGATAATTCACCTTGAGAAGGAGATGCTGATGCACGATCAATTGCACAAAGACTTGAGTTGGGTACAACTGAGGCTTTATTGCTCTAAGATGTGTGGTCTCCCACGGCAGCTGGCGAAATGGTTGCAGCATGGAGGACATACATATTTATACTCTGCCTACTGGGCGGCGCCAGCAGGCAGGGACTACCGTCGTACCTGTAGTACAGGTCCTACCATACATCACCTAATAGAGATGCAACAGTGGTTTACCACATTCACCCCCTGTTAAAATTGAGTCCAGCGGGGGTGGTGGAGAACTATTTTACATTTACATTTACAATTTTTGATAGAGAGGGAAAAAAAAGTCTTTTGAAGTCCAGTGGACCAGTTAGAGGTTTAACCGGTCGGGGGGACTTGATGTGCTGCTGGGAGCGACGTAGTGGTGGCGGCGATGCCAATGCTGGTCTGATGTCCGGAGCTTCCGGGTGCGTGCCGAAATCCTCTTCATCCTCGAGCGTGGGCAGGGGAAAGACGGATGGTCCCAGGGGGTTTGCTGCTGGGAGCGCCGGTGGAGGGGAGGGTGGTACCGGGCCGGGGATGCGTGTGATCTGCTGGTGCCAGGTCCCTGAGGGAGACAGTATCCTGGCGGCCGTCGGGGTACGCCACGTAGGTATACTGGGGGTTTGCATGGAGCAATTGCACCCTTTCCACCAACGGGACCGCCTCGTGGAGTCGGACATGCCTACGGAGCAGGACGGAGCCTGGAGCTGCGAGCCAAATCAGGAGTGACACCCCGGATGTGGACTTCCTGGGGAAGGCAAAATTACGTTCATGGGGTGTGTTGTTAGTGGCAGTGCACAGTAGTGACCGAATGGAGTGCAGTGCATCAGCGGGAGGCCGGGAGGTTCCTGGACCGTAGGGCCAGTTGGACGGCCTTCCATACCGTCCCATTCTCCCTCTCTACCTGTCCATTTCCCCGGGGGTTGTAGCTTGTCGTGCTGCTGGAGGCGATACCCCTGCTGAGCAGGAACTGACGCAGCTCATCACTCATGAAGGAGGATCCCCTGTCACTGTGGACGTAGGCGGAGAAACCGAACAGAGCGAAGATTGTGTTGAGGGCTTTGATGACGGTGGCAGACGTCATGTCGGGTATGGGATGGCGAAGGGGAATCTGGAGTACTCATCGACCACACTGAGAAAATACGTGTTACGGTCGGTGGAGGGGCGGGGCCCTTTGAAATCCACATTGAGGCGCTCAAAGGGGCGGGAGGCCTTCACCAAGCGCGGACGGTCCGGCCGGTAGAAGTGCGGCATGCACTCCGCACAGACCTGGCAGTCCCTGGTGATTGTACGTACTTCCTCGACAGAGTAGGGCAGATTGCGGGCCTTTATGAAATGGTACAACCGTGTGACTCCCAGGTGACAAAGACTGTCGTGCAGGGTCCGGAGTCGGTCTACCTGTGCGCTGGCACATGTACCTCGGGATAGGGCGTCTGGGGGCTCGTTGAGCTTACCGGGGCAATACAAAATCTCATAATTGTAGGTGGCGAGCTCGATCCTCCACCTCAAGATCTTATCATTCTTGATCTTGCCCTGCTGTGTGTTATTGAATATGAAGGCTACCGACCGTTGGTCAGTGAGAAGAGTGAATCTCCTGCCGGCCAGGTAATGCCTCTAATGCCGCACAGGTTCAACGATAGCTTGGGCCTCTTTTTTGATGGATGAGTGCCGAATTTCTGAGGCATGAAGGGTGCGGGAAAAGAATGCCATGGGTCTGCCTCCCTGATTGAGGGTGGTGGCTAGGGCGACGTCTGATGCATCGCTCTACTTGAAAGGGCAATGTCTGCCCCGGTGGCGAGTGTGGCTACGAATCGGCGGAGGTCGGAGTATTTTCGGCTGTATCGAGGGACGAGGCAGGGGTGCCCCCTGTCCCCCCTGTTGTTTGCATTAGCAATGGAGCCTTTGGCCATGGCATTAAGGGAGTCCAGGAACTGGAGGGGAGTGGTCCGAGGGGGAGAGGAGCATCGAGTGTCGCTGTATGCGGATGACTTTTTGCTGTATGTGGCGGATCCAGTGGAGGGGATGGTGGAGGTCATGCGGATCCTAAGGGAGTTTGGGGACTTCTCGGGCTATAAGCTCAATGTAGGGAAAAGTGAGCTCTTTGTGGTGCATCCAGGAGACCTGGGAAGAGGGATAGACAACCTACCGTTGAGGAAGGCGGAAAGGAGCTTTCGGTACTTGGGGATCCAGATAGCTAGGAGCTGGGGGGCCCTGCACAAACTTAATTTGACGCGGCTGGTAGAGCAGATGGAGGAGGACTTCAAAAGATGGGATGTGTTGCCACTCTCGCTAGCGGGCAGGGTACAGTCGATTAAAATGATGGTCCTCTCGAGGTTTCTTTTCGTGTTCCAGTGCCTTCCTGTTATGATTACCAAGGCCTTTTTTAAGCAGGTAGGTAGGAGCATCATGGGTTTCATGTGGGCAAATAAGACCCCAAGGATAAGGAGGGGGTTTCTGGAGCGTAGTAGGGACAGGGAGGGCTGGCGTTGCCGAATCTGGAAGGCTATTATTGGGCAGCCAACGTAGCGATGATCCGTAAGTGGGTAATAGAGGGAGAGGGGGCGGCATGGAAGAGGTTGGAGATGGCGTCCTGTACAGGAACGAGCCTGAGGGCGCTGGTGACAGCACCGCTGCATCTCTCGCCGACAAGGTACACCACGAGTCCGGTTGTGGCAACAACGCTAAAGATCTGGGGGCAGTGGCGACGACACAGGGGTGAGATGGGAGCCTCGGTGTGGTCCCCGATCTGGGAGAACCATCGGTTCGTCCCAGGGAGGATGGACGGGGGTTTCGGATCTGGCATCGGGCAGGGATCAGAAGGATGGGGGACCTGTTTATAGACGGGACGTTTGCGAGCCAAGGGGCGCTGGAGGAGAAGTTCAGGTTTCCCCCGGGAAATGCGTTCAGGTATATGCAAGTGAGGGCATTTGTGAGGCGGCAGGTGAGGGAATTCCCGTCGCTCCCGGCACAGCGGATTCAGGACAGGGTGATTTTGGGTGTATGGGTCGGAGAAGGCAAGGTTTCGGCGATATATCAGGAGATGAAAGAAGAGGGGGAGGCTTTGGTAGAGGAGCTGAAGGACAAGTGGGAGGAGGAGTTGGGGGAGGAGATTGAAGAGGGTCTGTGGGCGGATACCCTGAGTAGGGTCAATTCCTCTTTCTCATGTGCCAGGCTCAGCCTGACACAGTTTAAGGTTATTCACAGAGCGCATATGACAGGGGCGAGGCTCTTTGGGGTGGAGGACAGATGTGGGAGGTGCTCGGGAAGCCCGGCGAATCACGTCCACATGTTTTGGTCGTGCCCGGCACTGGATGAGTTCTGGAGGGGATTCGCGAGGACTATGTCCAAGGTGGTGAAAGCCCAGGTCAAACCAAGTTGGGGGCTGACATTATTTGGAGTGGCGGACGAGCCGGGAGTGCAGGAGGCGAAAGAGGCCGGTATTCTGGCCTTTGCGTCCCTGGTAGCCCGGCGGAGGATCTTGCTATTATGGAAGGACGCAAAACCCCCCAGTGTGGAAATCTGGATAAATGACATGGCAGGGTTCATGAAGCTGGAGAGGATAAAGTTTGCCTTGAGAGGGTCTGCGCAGGGGTTCTTCAGGTGGTGGCTACCGTTCCTAGACTATCTCGCGGAGTGCTAGAAGGAGCTCGGTCAGCAGCAGCAACGGCCCAGGGAGGGAGGGGGGGGAGGGGAGGGGGGTGTTTCTTTCAGGGGGAATATTTGGGCGGGTGGGGGAAGTGGGTTTTTCCCAGGTAGTATTTGTACAAACATATGTGCGGGAGAAACCCATTGTATAAGTTCTGTATTATGTTTGCTTGATATGTTTATGTCCTGTTCTGCTCTTTTTTCTTTTTCTTTTCTGTTACGGTGGGGGGGTGGGGGGGGTGGTGCGGGGGGGGTTTAACTGGTTGAAAATTTTTGTTGGAAAAATTTTGAATAAACATATTTTTTAAAAAAAGAAAGGGCAGTGTCTCATCTATTGCGTGCATGCCGACTTTGGCGATATCGGCTCTGATATTGGCGAAGACATGTTGTGCCTCGGCCGTCAGGGGAAAAGGATGGACTGTATGAGTGGGCGGGCCTTGTCCACATAGTTTGGGACCCACTGAGCGCAGTACGAAAAGAACCCCAGGCAGCGTTTGAGGGCCTTGGGGCAGTGGGGGACGGGGAGCTCCATGAGGGGGTGCATGCGGTCAGGATCGGGCCCCAGAACTCCATTCTGGACTACATAGCCGAGGATGGCTAAGCGGGTCATGCTAAACACGCACGTCTCCTTGTTGTAGCTGAGGTTTAGGAGAGTGGCGGTGTGGAGAAATTTGGCAAGGTTGGCGTCGTGGTCCTGCTGATCATGGCCACAGATGGTGACGTTGTCTAGGTACGGAAAGGTGGCCCGCAAACCATACCGGTCGACCATTCAGTCCATCTCCCTTTGGAAGAACGCCGAAGGGAACCCTGAGGAAGTGATAGAGGCGGCCGTCTGCCTCGAAGGCAGTGTATGGACGGTCCGATTTATGAATGGGGAGCTGGTGGTAGGTGGATTTGAGGTCTACAGTTGAGAAGACCCGGTCCTGTGCAATCTGATTGATCATATCAGATATGCGTGGGAGGGGGTACGCACGAGCTGCGTGTACCGATTGATGGTCTGACTGTAGTCCACGACCAGTCTGTGTTTCTCCCCAGTTTTAACTACTACCACTTGGATTCTCCAGGGGCTGTTGCTGGCCTCGATGATGCCTTTCCGAAGCAGCCGCTTGATTTCAGACCTGATGAAGGTCCTATCCTGGATGCTGTACCGTCTGCTCCTGGTGGGGACGGGTTTTCAATCCGAGGTTAGATTTGCGAAGAGGGAAGGCGGATCGACCTTTAGGGTCGCGAGGCCGCACACAGTGAGGGGTGGTAGGGGCCCACCGAATTTCAGGGTTAGGCTCTGGAGGTTGCACTGGAAATCCGGGCCTAGCAGTAGGGCAGTGAAGAGGTTAGGGAGGACGTAGAGGCGGAAGCTGCTGAATTCTACAGTACCCCCGGATCCGGAGGCCAGGGAGATTCTTTGATTGGCGGGGTGTACCGCGAGGGGGCATCGCCTTACCGTATCCGGGTGGATGAAGCTCTCGATGCTCCCGGAGTCCAGCAGGCAAGAGGTCACGTGTCCGTTGACTTTCACGCTGGTCGATGCGGTGGCCAGGTTGTGCGGACAAGACTGGTCGATGGTCACTGAGGCGAGTCGTGGTTGGTCATCGCTGGTGTAGGATGACGGGGAGCCTGGGGGACCCTGGTCCTGGAACGCTGGCGGTGCCCATGTGCCGATGGGGGAGACAAGATGGCGGCGCCTGAAGATCTTGAGGAGGACAAAATGGCAGCTGAAGATCTAGAGGAGTACAAAATGGCGGCGCCCATGGGCCGCATGTGGCAGGGGTTGGACAAGATGGCGGCGCCCATGGGCCGCACGTGTTGCTCGGGGGGAAGATGGTGGCGCCCACTGGCCGCGCGTGGTCCGGGGAGGTGAAGATGGCGGCGCCCATAGCCCGTAAACGAGGGGGTGGGGGCGATAGCGATGACTGCACGGGCCTTCTTGCCGCAAGCCTTACAAAGGGCAGCGCAGGCCGCGCAGCATTGGCAGGGGTGTTTCTGCTGGCCACAGAAATAACATCGGGGACCCCCGGGGTTTGCTGTCTGGTGCGTGGCGCAGGCATTTTGGCTGGGTAAGGCCCCCGCTGGGGCGGCCGTCTGTAGGTTCCATGATGCATAGGAGGGGTATAGGCCTGAACGTTGCGCGAGGCGACGGTCAGGGAGAGCGCTAGTTTCTTTGTCTCCGCTAGGTCGTGCGTGGCCCCGTCTAACAGTCGCTGGCGTATGAGGTCCGACCCAATCCCCATAACAAACGCGTCCCGCATAAGGAGGTTTGAATGTTCAGTGGCCGTAACTTCCTGACAGTCACAGCCCCGGACGAGTGGGATTAGGGCCTGCCAGAAGTCTTCTATGGACTCACCAGGGAGTTGAGAGTGAGTGGCGAGTACGAGCCTGGCGAAGAGCGTGTTCGTCTTCTGAGCGTAATTCTCCTTGAGAAGCGTCATGGCTTCGGCGTAGTTCGGCGCGTCCTGGATTAGCGGAAAGACGCTGGAGCTCAACTTTGAGTACAGGATCTGTATCTTCTGAGCCTCCGAGACAGGGATGGACGCCGAGTTGATGTACGCCTCGAAGCAAGCTAGCCAGTGTTGAAAGTCCTTTTGGCGTCACTGGAATGCTGATCCAGCTGCAAGTGATCTGGTTTGATTCGGAGGTCCATCTTTTGAAAATCTTACAGCAATAAATTGAGGCACGATCAATTGCACAAAGACTTGAGTTGGATACAACTGAGGCTTTATTGCTCTAAGATGTGTGGCCTCCCACAGCAGCTGGCGAAATGGCTGCAGCATGGAGGATGTACATATTTATACTCCACCTACTGGGCGGAGCCAGCAGGCAGGGACTACCAACGTACCTGTAGTACAGGTCCTACCATACATCACCTAATAGAGGTGCAACAGTGGTTTACCACAGATGGTGAGCCACTTTCTTGAACCACTTCAGTCCTTATGATGTAAGCACACCCCCAGTGCTGTTTGGAGGGTAGTCCCAGGATGTTGTCACAGTGACGATGACGGAATGGCGATATTGTTCCTAGTCAGGAGTTAGTGTGGCTTAAAGGGGAATTTGCAGATTCAGTTCCCATGCATCTGCCGCACTTCTCCTTCTTGGTGGTAGAGTCGGCAGGTTTGGAAGGAGTCTTATAGATAGTATACATCACTGCTACTCTGCATGGTGGAGGGTGGGGGGGTGTTTAAGGTGGTGGCTGGAGTGTCGATCAAATGGGATGCTTTGCCTTGGATTGTCTCGAACTTCTTGAGCGCTGCTGGAGATGCACTCATCCAGCCAAGTGGACTACTCCAAGTGGACTCATGCAGCCACTCCTGACTTGTTTCTTGTAGATGGTGGACAGATATTAGAGAGTCAGGAGACAAGTTGCTCCCTGCAGAATTCAAACCCAACCTCTCAGCTGTTCTTAAAGCTCTGAATTATGATTGGTCCAGCTAACTTTCTGGTCAATGATAACCACCAGGATGTTGATCTTTGGGGATTCAGTGATGGTAATGCCGTTGACTATCAAGAGGAGATGGTTAGATACTCTCTTGTTGGAGATGGTCATTGTCTGGCACTTGTGTAGTGCAAATGTTACTAGAGACTTTTAAAAAATTCATTTAGGAGATGTGGATGTTGTGGCTAGGTCAAAATTATATTTGCTCATCCCTAATTGCCCTTCAGAAGATGGTGGTGAGCTGCATTTTTGACCCGATGCAGTCATGTGATGTCGGTACATCCACAGTGCTGTTGGGGAGGGAATTCCAGGATTTTGACCCAGCGACATTGAAGGAACAGAGATATATTTCCAATTCGGGACGAGAGTGTCTTGGAGAGGAACTTCCAGGTGGTGATGTTCGCATGTGTCTGCTGCTCTTGTCCTTCTAGATAGTAGCATTCGTAGATTTGGAAGGAGCTGCCGAAGGAGCCTTGGTGGGTAATTGCTGTGCATCTTGTAGATGATACACATGGTCGGACTGTGTATTGGTGCAGGAGGGAATTATGTTTCTGTAAGGGGAGCCAATCAAGTCAGGATGGGTCTTTGGGGGGGGGGGGGGGGGGGGTTGGGTCAGGCCAAGTCCTAATGGATGGGGAGAAGGTGGTATAGTGGTATTTTTACTGGAGAATCAGGTTAATTCTCTAGGGACGAGGGTTTGAATCCAACTATGGCAGATGTTGAAATTTGAATTCAATAAAAGTCTGGAATTAAAAGTCTAATGACAACCATGAAACCATTGTCATTGGCCTAGCAAGCCATTCAGTTCAACGGCAATTAGGGAGGGACTTCCTGTGGCGGCCATGGAGTGAGCGGTTGCTGGTAGCTCCCGCTCAAGGTGGATTTTTTCGGTCCTTTCCACATCTGATGGGTGGAATTTTGGATGGAAAGAGGTGTAGGAGTACCTGGAGAAGTTGTAACTCCTCTGGTGTGGCTGGATGCACAAACTAGGAGTGGGTCGAGAAGAAGGGAGTTATTGTAGCAGGAGAGTCTTCAAGGTGCCCCACAGATTAAGATGGTGGAGGGTAAAGAGCTTGTTCTGCCTGCCCACTGGCCAACGGAGCAGCTGGTGGACTTTTTAAATGATAAGTTCAGCCAGCAGAGAAGGGAGGCCCTGGAGGACCTGGCCAAGGTGGTAGAGATGCTCAAAGCAGTGATTGACCGAGTGGAGCAGAGGCTGGAGTCCCAGGGCCGGGCGATCCAGGAAGTGGAGGGGGTGGTGGGGAAGCACGAGGAGCAGTTGGCCTCGTTGGTGGCTGAGGTGGGGATGATATGGGAGATCCAAAAGAGGCTGAAGGAGAAGGTGGAGGATCGGGACAACAGCTCCAGAAGACAAAATGTAAGGATCGTGAGGATGCCCGAAGGCATCGAAGGAGTGGAGGCCGCCACGTATGAAGCCAAAATGCTGAAGATGCTGATGGGGCAGGGAGTCTTTGACCGGCCCGTGGAGGTCGACTGAGCGCACAGGGTGTTGAGGAGGACGCTGCAAGTAGGTGAACCGCCAAGGACAGTTGCACCACTTGAATGTGGACGTAAAGTTGTTGCCGAAGGTTTTGGTTTCGCAAATTGAGAACTGTGTCCCGGGGGTGATAGGTGAGGACCAAACAGGGTTTGTGAAATGTGAGGAGTCGGCTTAATGTGATTATGATGCCCCTGGAGGGGCAGGAGGTGGAAGTGGCAGTGGCGATGGATGTGGAGAAGGCTTTCGACCAAGTGAAGTGGGAGGACCTGTGGGAGATGCTGGGGCGGTTCGGGTTCGGGCAGGGGCCAGATTAAAATGAAGCAGGATCTGGCCAAGGTAAATTGGAACAAGTTACTGGTGGGGAGATCTACAGAAGAGCAGTGGGGGATGTTCAAAGAGGAAATGGGGAGGGTACAGGCACAACATGTTCCCGCTAGGGTAATAGGAAGGAGCAACAAGCCGAAAGAACCATGGACGACCATTGATATCGGGCGGGAGTCTCCGACTCCCCGCCGGGTGGGAGAATCGCCGGGGGTCGGCGTGAATCCCGCCCCCGCCATCCTCCCAATTCTCCCGCCGTCCAAAAACCGGCCAGGCGTGAGTCGCGCCGCCCGCCTTGGAGAATGGTGGGGTCCGGCGCAACTCAATGGGCGCCAGGGCCGCCCTAATTCTCCGGCCCGCGATGGACCGAAGTCCCACCCATCTGTAGCCCGTCACACCGGCGTAAATTAGAGTAGGTCCCTTACCGGCGGGACCTGGCGGCGCGGGCGGTCTCCGGGGTTCCTGGGGGGTCGCGGAGGGATCTGGCCCTGAGAGGTGCCCCCACGGTGGCCTGGCCCGCGGTCGGGGCCCACCGACCTGCGGGCGGGCCTGTGCCGTGGGGGCACTCTATTGTTCTGTGGTTTTCCGCCATTCCCGGTGCGGAAGCGAATCCCTCCGTGCATGCGTGGGGATGACGCCAGCACGCGCTGGCGCTCCCGCGCATGCGCCGAATCGCGCCGGCCGGCGGAGGCCCTTCGGCGCCGGTTGGCGTGGCGCCAAGCCCCTATCACACTGGCTGGACGGCGGGGCGCCAACCACTCTGGGGCGGGCCTAGCCCCTGAAGTTGCAGAGGATCCGCACTTATGGGGCGGCCCGACGCCGGAGTGGTTCACGCCATTCCGTCCCGCCGGGATCCCCGCCCTGCCGGGTAGGGGAGAATCCCACCCATCAAGATTCGATGAGAAGGAAAAGAGAAGCCTTTAATAAGTACAAGGGGAGCAAATCAACAGAGGCAGTAGTGCAGTACATAAAGTGCAGATGGAGCTTAAGAAAGCAATCAAGAGAGCAAAGAGGGGATATGAGAAATCTCTAGCTGGCAAAAGTAGGGAATATCCCAAGATATTCTATGAGTATATCAATGGGTAGAGGATAACTAGGGAAAAAGTAGGGCCCATTAGGGACCAAGGAGGGAATCTGTGGGTGGAGCCAGAGGACATTGGTACGGTGTTGAACAAATATTTCACACCTGTCTTCACCCAAGAGAATGAGGAGGCAGATATGGAACTCGAGGAGAGAGACAGTAAGGTTATTGAGCAAGTTGGCAAAGGGAGGGACAAGGTATTGGAGGTGTTGGCGGGCTTAGAAGTGGACAAATTTCCAGGTCCGGACTAGTTGTCTCCCAGAATGCTGTGGGAGGCAAGGGAAGAAATTACAGGGGCCCTGATCCAAATTTTTAATTCTTCTCTGGCCAAGGGAGAGGTGCCAGAGGACTGGAGAACTGAGAATGTGTTTTGACTATTTCAGAAAGGTTGTAGAGACAAGCCAGGGAACTACAGGCCAGTGAGTCTCATGTCAGTGGTGGGAAAACTAATGAAGAAAATTCTGAAGGAGAGAGTCTATCTCCACTTGGAGAGGCAAGGTTTGATCAGGAATAGTCAGCATGGCTTTGTCAAAGGGGAGGTCATGCCTAACAAATTTGATGGAATGTTTTGAGCACGTGACTGAGTGTATAGATGAGGGTCATGCAGTTGATGTAGTTTACATGGATTTCAGCAAAGCATTTCACAAGGTTCCACATGGGAGACTTATAAAGAAGGCAAATGCACATGGGATAAAGGGGAACTTGATAAGGTGAATTCAAAGCTGGCTGAGCTGCAGGAAACAGAGGGTGAATACAGACGGCTGCTTTAGTGACTGGGAGCCAGTGTCCAGTGGCGTACCACAGGGATCTGTGCTGGGTCCCCTATTATTCGTCATTTAGATAAATGACTTTGATTACTATGTGGGGGTAGGATCAGTAAGTTTGCGGATGACACAAAAATAGGCTGGGTGGTTAACATTGAAGCTGAGTCTTGGGTTACAGGAAGATATAGACGGGATGGTCAAATAGGCAGATAAGTGGCAGATGGAATTTATCCCTGAAAAGTGTGAGGTTTTACACTTTGGAAGGAGCAATTTGACAAGGAAATATTCAATGAATGGCACCACACTGGGAAGTCCTGAGGAACAAAGAGACCTTAGCATGTTTGTAAATAGATCTCTGAAGGCAGAAGGGCAGGTTAATAGGGTGGTGAAAAGGGCATATGGTACACTTGCCTTTATCAATTGTGGCATAGATTTCAAAAGCAAGGAAGTCATGTTGGAGTTATATAGAACATTGGTGAGGGCACAGCTGGAGTACTATGTGCAGTTCTGGTCGGCACATTATAGGAAGGGTGTGATTGCACTGCAGCGGGTTTAGGATTGGCAGATCAGGTGCCTTTCATGTGGCGGTGCAGACTCGATGGGCTTTTAACGGTCTTTTCCGCACTGTATTTTCTGTGATTCTGTGACAAAAAGGAAAAGAAAAGAAGGTGTGGGGGGTTGGGGGCGGGGGGGAGAAAGAGGGAAAGGGGAAACGGGAGCGGAGAAGGGGGGCGAAGGCACGCAAAGAGAACGAGAGGGACAAGGGGCAAAACCACAAGGAACTGGTCCAAGGACAAGCTGAAGCTCAAACTAAACTGTAAATAGACACTTGTGATAGTTGGGGACTGTAACATATGTATGCTGACTAAAGGAGGGTCATGGCCACAGCGAAGGGAAGGCAGTTGCCTGTAAACGTATGTGCTAATTTCTGTTTGTCTTTCTTATTTTCCATTTTTTGACACAGTTTTTGTAACATGTAACCTATGAATTGTGACATATAAGGGGCTGGATTCTCCAGTTGCTGACTCCGAAATAGCATTCGGTGATTGGCTGGAGAATCTGTTTTGACGCTGAAATTAGGGGTAACGCTGTTTTTTGGATGATCCGCCCCCTCCAAAACGTGTCATCGCTGAGAAAGCTGCAAGCCGTTGGGAAGGCAACGTTATCTGAGGTTATCTGAGACCCTCCCCCAATGCTCTGCCCCCGATGGGCCGACTTCCCGGCAGCGTGGGGCATGTGTGCTCACATTTTTCGGGGATCTCACATAGTGGCTGCGGACTGTGTCCAGCGCCGCCACAGTCTCGGGGGGTGGGGGGGGGCGATGTTCCATTGGCCAGGGGCTGGGGGGGGGGGCAGGAGCTGGGGAACTGGTGGGGGGTGGTCCGGAGTGGAGAGGGGGGTTACGGGGGCACTATTTGGCAGTGCGTATCCGGTCGCGCCATGTTGTACAGAAGGCCATGGACCCGGCAATTCTCCATTCATATCTGCATGTAAAGCCGTGGGCTTTACGTGTCGCGGCTGCTAGCCCCCCCACCAGGCGGAGCATCGGTGCGGGGGCGCCGCCGACATTTTGGTCGTAAGACTAGACAAATGCTCCGGACATAGCCTCAAAATCGGAAAATCCAGCCCAAGATGTGAAAACCCAACAAAAACACTATAAAAAAGTACTTAATTGACTGTAAAGCACTCTGTGAAATTCTGTGGTCATGAAAGGTGCAGCATAAATGCAAATTTTTCTTTCAATAGCCTATTTTTGCAAGGTCTTTGTACCTCAGTGCTGTTGGCTTTAAGAGAATAGAGAGTTCTTTCATCTCTGCAAGATTAAAGCACTCCAAGGAACGGTCTGCCCATTGTAGTTGTCAAATGTAAAGTGAGATGTTATGATATTAAATTATTCAAAAACTAGATGTTGATTAATGATCAATAATGTCAGTCTGGTGGTGTTATCCATCAGTAATTTTGTCCACTGGTGAATAAGAGCTAAATAGTCTCTGAAGGAGGAATTTACTGTACGAGGTATTATAAGTTTATGTAACAGTTTTTCACATTGATCGAATAAATCTTCTTGCTATCGAGACCAACGTGACAATGCATTTTGTGATACATTTTATGAAGTGCCATTTTTATATAAAATGGAATATCACTTTGACAAGAAAAATTGACACTGGTTAGAGTATAAAGAACTGACAGCACGACTGCTTTGTTAAAATTATTTCACCTGATTGTAAATCTATCAGCAATTCACCCCATCATCAAATTCTGCTGGATAGTAATTATTCAAATGAACCTGATGGAAAGAGAGGGTTTCAGGAGTCTGCAGACACCCAGACAATGTGAACAAAATTACAGTTACTTATATCACCCATTTTGCAAAAGGAGCCTGTTTTTCACAGACAATGTGGGTTCTTTTCATGAAATTACAGTAAGTGCCATTTTTAGACATTGCCAGCTAGTGAAACATGAAACAGGGGTTAGTGGTGTCATGGAATTTATAATTAAGCAAAAACAATTCTCCCAAAACGCAAATCAAAGGTTTGATATGCCATCGATTTTACAGATGAAACCTAAAAATGCTATCAGGTTGAAGCCTTTATTTTAAGTGTGGCATCACTAGATTTTGTGTGTCCGTTTTGAAATACTATGAAATTACTTTTCCCTTTCTGTGCTTCTCTGCCAGAATGTTTTTTTAAGTGGAGCTTCTCTTGACATTGAGGTTAGTGATGTAATGTGCTGTTTTCTCTCGCTCGTCTTCCTTTGTGAGAGATTTAGCATGTTCATAAGTATGGAGAAAGCCACGGTAATTTAGTATAGTTACTCAAAGATGTGATTTAAGTCATCAAGTGGGTGTAACATGGTGCCGGATATCAGGATTTCTTTTTTCAAAAGTTTGTTTGCTCTTTTAATATTGCTCCAAAACAACTCCTACAACAATGACACATAGCATCCGGGATTTCTATCTAAGATTAGAGTGGGAGAGCAGAAAAATGTACCTTAGTTACCGGTAATGCACATTTTCCTATTTCAGGTCTCTGTACGCTTCTGTGGGCTCTTTGTTGCAGAGATTAACTTGGCTACTGTGTAGAGAGAACCCAGGAAGACAGATGAGAGGTTATTAAGTACTCAGTAAGATTCACTGTTACTTGTTGCCAATAGATTGCTAAAGATTCATGTCCAATGTACAAAGATATTCTCCTGTCACTTATGTTAAAATATTGGACAATAGTGAACAGGTGCACAGGCAACAACTATTCCAGTGGGATACAGGGACTGTAATTCCAATAACAATCCTCAGCACTGGAGGTAGAAGGGGACTGGGGGGCAGCCTTGTGATTGATAAGAGTAACTGATGTTTGACCCAAAATCGCACCAAGTAATGAGCTACATAACTCTTTTATATATCGCAATCAATATTTTAGTGCTGGATCTGTCATCGATATTACCCCTGCCGTTAGAAAGTGATGTTGTGCAAGAACAAATGTTGGAAAATTCTAATGTCCATGACTTTTGAGTGAACGCAAACATTTGAAAGATAATGGAGGAATAGAATGTTTTTAAATTTAGAATTTTTGTTTTTTACACACCAAGGTGAAGGATGGAAACCTCTTTCACCTTTAGCAGTTTCAGCTAAAGCCCAGGAGATTAGCTAACGGCTGTTGCTAAGAAGGATGGAAAATAAAACACCGAGATAATGAAAGAAATAAACTAACAAAGACTGGGGATGTGTTTTCATGAGATAAAATGACTGCAGAGCAGTCCTGTTGCCAAGGTAACATTGACCCCGACAGCCAAACATGATTTTGTACTTGTGCGCTTAACTTAAGAGGCTCGAATCAGCAATTTTTACGCACTCCTGTTTCTGGTTATAGTGCTTCTGTCTACTGAAGATTCATTTTGAACTCCAGTAGATACCTTCCTTGTGTTAGACTGGCCCAATTGCAACTGTCAAATATCATTACATAAGTCATATACAAATTGTTGAGATTGGGATAAGACACCATAGAAACCTGATGGGTAATAGGATAGTGAGTCCCCACACTTCAGAAACCTGAGGCCATGGCATTGAATGGGCAGCATTTTCCTACCCTGGAGTGGAGGTCTGAGAAGTAGGGAAGCTGGTGGTGGGGGAGGGAGGGGGAAGGGGTGGCGTAGCGCCAGGAAAACTGAGAGGCCACATCAGGATGGCTTTCTGACACATTCCCGCCTCTGGGAATGTTTCCTGGAGATGAGATCGGATATGGATTGCCTGCCCACTGAATGGTGCTGGCTAGACAAATTAAACAATCAAAGGCCCTATTAAGGGGGCTTCTGGTACAGCATTTAGCGGAGCAGCCGCACCTGTGGGCGCTCCCCTCGGAGATTCTAACTTTGTTTCCACGTGCCCGACCGGCATGGAAATTGATCCTGATAGTTTTTAAACTTGATGTCTGAGGTATCCCACAGCAATGTGATGTGAGATAAGTGCCCATCCGGCAACTACAAAAGCAAGAAATAACTTTGAAGGTTGAAGCATCGTGTAACTCGGAGGGGAGGGATGAACAAAACGGCGGCAGAGGCAATCCCAGTGCCAGGGTTTAAGGGATAGGATATATGACCTTGAAAATCAGTCAAGAAGACAGAATTTGAGGGTGGCTGGATTGCTGGCGGGATTGGAGGACCCAGACCCAATGAAATTCATGGCACAGGTGCTCTGGAAGGTGGGGAGAAGGTAATGGCGGCCCCTCCTGAGCTGGATTGCGGCCACGGTTCGCTGAAACAGAGGCCTCATGCTGGGGAGTTACCTCGGGTGTTTGTGGTCCAGTTCCACAGTTACCAGGAAAAGGAAAACATTTTAAGTTGAGCAAAGAAACATCAGAACAGCAGAAGGGAGGGTCACGGGGTGAGAATACATCAAGATGTTGGTTCAGAGCTTGCTAGAAGGCGTGCAGCCTTTAACAAGGCTGTGGTTGGTGGATGCCATCTTGGAGATGGACCATCAATACTCAAACAATCAGACCCTGGAATTGCTGGCCACTAGAAAGAAGCTACAGTTGGAGTTTGGGCTTTTATCCATGGATAGGGCGATGTGCCTGCTACGACGTTCAAGGGAGGCTCTTTATGAACATGGGGAAAAGGCTAATTGCATACTCGCACACCAGCTGAGGTGACAGGTGGTCTCTCGGGAAATTGTGCAAGTTAGCGATATGAAGCGTAGACTGGTTTCCACCCGGGACAAGCTTAACAGGGCGTTTGAGGTGTTTTGTTGGAACCTTTATGAGTCGGAACCCCACCAGAGGATGCGTCATCAATGTTTGAGTTTTTAGACAGTTTGGCCTTCCCAGCAGTGGAACAAGAGAAGAGGGAGGAGCTGGAAGTTCCTCTGACTCTGGAGGAGATTAAGGAGTGTATGGGTTTGATACAGTTGGGGAAGGCACCGGGCCAGATGGATTCCTGAATGAATTTTATAAAACGTTTGCTGGGTTACTGGCCCCGATACTGCTTGTGATGTTTGAGGATTCTCTGACTCGGGGGATGTTGTCAGCTTCTTTGGTACAGGCGACGATATCCTTGATACTGAACAAAGAGAAGCAGTGGAATGTGGGACGTAGTGCCCCGCTTCTATATTGAATGCAGATGCAAAGTTGTTAGCGAAGGTCTTGGCTATGCGCATTGAACCCTGCTTCCCAGGGATTATATCAGAGGAGCTGATGGGATTTATCAAAGGGAGACAGCTGTCGGCCAATGTCCGAAGGCTGCCTAACATAGTTCTGTCCCCTCTCCATTCTTTGAAATGGAAGTGATTATTTCTCCAGATGCGGAGAAGACGTTTGATAGGGTGGAGTGGGGCTATTTATTTGAGTTCTTGGGTAGGTTTGGCTTTGGGCCTCGATTTATTTCCGGGATCCGGCTTTTGTATAGAGCCCCCACTGCAAGCGTCCATACAAATGCTTTGAATTCAAAATACATCCGACTGGGAAGAAGCACAAGACAGGGGTGTCCACTGTCTCTGCTATGGTTTGCTCTGGCTATTGAGCCTTTGGATATTGCGCTAAGGTTATCCACAAAGTGGAGGGGTATAGATAAAGGAGGGAAGGAGCATAGGGCATCATTATATGTGGATGGCCTGTTATTGCATTGTATGTGATGGACCCTCTCTCCAGTGCAGATGAGATAATGAAACTGCTTGGGAGGTTTGGCTCCTTTTCGGGGTATAAATTGAACCTGGGTAAAAGTAGATGTTTTCCGGTGAATCTCCCAGGAAGGGGAGCCGACCTGAGCAAGTTGCCTTTTCGCCTGGGGCCAGGTCCAGTTTTCATTATCTGGGTGTCTGAGTGGCCCACGGCTGGGCCTTGTTCGGGGTTAAAATTTGGGGTCCTGGTTAGAGCGGTGAAGGAGGACCCAAGGAGATGGGATAGCTTCCCGCTGACCTTTGCAGGAAGGGTCAGTCGATTAAAATTAATGATCTTCCAAGATATCTGTTTTTGTTTCAGTGCCTTCCAGTTTTCCTTTTGAAATCTTTCTTTACAGGAGTCAATAAGATGGTTTTGTCATTTATTTAGGCAAGCAAGACCCCATGGATCAGTAAGGGGTTTTTACAATAGGCAATCAGGGGGCCTCAAGTTACCCAATCTGTTATATTATTATTGGGTGTCGAACATTGAAAAGGTGCGGGGGTGGTATAGAGGATTGGGTCTATATGGGGTGGATGGCGAGGAATGACTGTAAAGGCACCAACTTAAGGGCATGGGTATGGCTCCCCATCCGGTTTCCCCAATTAAATGTACTGCTAGTCCGGTGGTGGTGAGGCCACCTTGAAAATATAGGGACAGTTTAGATGGCACCTTAAACTGGGAGCAATGTGGAAACTATCTTTTTGTGCCGGGGATTTTAGATTCATCCTTTGGGGTTTGGAGGGAGGAGGGGTTAGTGATTTGTTTGTTAATGGTAAGGTCTTGAGCTTTGAGGAGTGGTTGGAGAAATATAGGCTCCCAAGAAGTAATCAGTTTCGATACTACCAGATGAAAACTTTGTGCAAAGGGAGATTGCCTCCTTCCCTTTGCCCCCCAACCCTGCCCACTCTCGTTGATGGAAGGACAGAGTTCTTCAGTGGCAAATGTATGGAAGGGAGGAATGTGGGAGATCTACGAGCGGCTGATGATTGAATATTTTGTACGTTTGTAAACTGAAAACTTTTTCTTTGAATAAAAATATTTATTAGAATAAAATGGCCCTCGGCTTCCGGTGGTGGCCATGGAAAGAGTGGTCACACATTTGGTGGCTCCCACTTGTAGTGATCTCTGTATGTAGCAATACATGATCAAGTAATGTCAAGCAAGTACAGGCCACACTACCAAGACCTATAAAACGGTTTCCCCACTCTTTCCTCAAGGAGAGTGTGTTAGGAGTGTGGAGAGTACAGAAGGGAAACAGCGAGAGAGAAGTTAACAGATCTTAGTATATAGCATTATCTTATTTAATAGTTTAATCTATAGTTATTTGTTTGTTTACTAGTTCAGTACTGAAGTCAAAAGAACTCACTAGTTTATTTCATATTACTCATTAAATTATTTTGTCATTACCTGGAAGACTACATCTATATTTCAATAACTTGGCTAGACAAAAAGAGTACATAGATAGGCATAGAACAGTACAGCGCAGTACAGGCCCTTTAGCCCACGATGTTGTGCCGACCATTTATCCTAATCTAAGATCAACCTAACCTACACCCCTTCAATTTACTGCTGTCCATGTGCCTGTCTAAGAGTCGCTTAAATATCCCTAATGACTCTGACTCCACCACCTCTGCTGGCAGTGCATTCCACACACCAACCACTCTCTGTGTAAAGAACCTACCTCTGACATCTCCCCTACACCTTCCTCCAACCACCTTAAAATTATGTCCCCTCATGTCAGCCATTTCCACCCTGGGTAAAAGTCTCTGGCTATCCACTCTATCCATGCCTCTCATCACCTTGTACACCTCTATCAAGTCACCTCTCTGCCTTCTTTGCTCCAGTGAGAAAATCCCTAGATCCCTCAACCTTTCTTCATAAAACATGCCCTCCAGTCCAGGCAGCATCCTGGTAAATCTCCTTTGTACCCTCTCCAAAGCATCCACATCCTTCCTAGAATTGGACACAATATTCTAAGTGTGGTCTAACTAGGGTTTTATTAAGCTGCAGCAAAACCTCGCGGCTCTTAAACTCAATCCCTCTGTTAATGAAAGCCAACACACCATACGCCTTCTTAACAACCCTATCGACCTGGGTGGCAACTTTGAGGGATCTTTGTACGTGGACCCCAAGATCCCTCTGTTCCTCCACACTTCCAAGAATCCTGCCTTTAACCCGACATTCAGCATTCTAATTCGACCTTCCAAAATGAATCACCACATTTATCAAGGTTGAACTCCATCTGCCACTTTTCAGCCCAGCTCTGCATCCTGTCAATGTCCTGTTGTAACCTGCAACAACCCTCAACACTATCTACAACTCCCCCAACCTTTGTGTCATCGGCAAACTTACTAACCCACCCTTCCACTTCCGCATCCAAGTCATTTATAAAAACCACAAAGAGCAGAGGTCCCAGAACAGATCCTTGCGGGACACCACTGGTCACCGACCTCCAGGCGGAATACTTTTCATCCACTACCACTCGCTGTCTTCTTTTGGCCAGCCAATTCTGTATCCAGAGTGCCAAATTTCCCTGTATCCCATGCCTTCTGAATGAGCCTACCATGGGGAACCTTATCAAATGCCTTATTGAGATCCATATATACCACATCCATTGCCCGACCTTCAGCAATGTGTCTTGTCACATCCTCAAAGAATTCAATGAGGCTTGTCAGGCATGACCTGCCCCTCACAAAGCCATGCTGACTATCTTTATTCAATCTATGTTTTTATAAATAATCATAAATCCTATTTCTCAGAATCCTTTCCAATATTTTGCTCACCAAAGACATAAGACTGATGGGTCTGTAATGCCCAGGGATTTCCCTATTCCCTTTCTTGAACAGGGGAACAACATTTGCCTCCCTCCAATCATCCAGTACTACTCCAGTGGTGTGTGAGGATGCAAAGATCATCGGCAACGGCGCAGGAATCTCCTCCCTCGCTTCCTGTAGTAACCTTGGGTATATCCCATCAGGCTAAGGGGACTTATCTAATGATGCATTTCAAAATTTCCAGCACATCCTCCTTCTTAATATCAACCTGTTGGAGTCTATTAACCTGGTTCACACTGTTGTCATGAGCAACAAGGTCCCTCTCTCTAGTGAATACTGAAGCAAAATATTCATTTAGGGCCTCCCCCATCTCCTCAGACTCTAGGCACAAGTTCCTGCCACTATCCCTGATTGGCCCTACTCTCACTCCGATCATCCTCTTATTTCTCACATAAGTGTAGAATGCCTTGGGGATTTCCCTAATCCTTCCCGCCAAGGCTTTTTCATGCCCCTTCCTCGCTCTCCTCAGTCCATTTTTGAGTTCCTTCCTGGCTACCTTGTAACCCTCTAGAGCCGAGTCAGATCCTTGCTTCCTCAACCTTACGTAAGCTTCTGTCTCCTTCTTGACTAGAAGCTCCACTTCTCTTGTCATCCAAGGCTCCTTCACCTTACCATTCCTTCCTCGTCTCAATGGGACAAAACTATCCAGCACTCACAGCACGTGCTCCTTAAACAACCCCCACATTACTGTTGTGCATTTCCCCAAGAACAATTTTTCCCACTTTATGCTCCTCAGCTCCTGTCTAATCGCAGTATAATTTCCCCTCCCCCAATTAAATACCTTCCCATACTGTCTGTTCCTATCCCTCTCCATGACTATGGTAAAGGTCAAGGAGTTGTGGTCACTGTCACTGAAATGCTCTCCCACCGAGACATCTGACACCTGGCCTGGTTCGTTGCCGAGCACCAAGTCCAATATAGCCTCCCCTTAGTCGGCCTATCTACATATTGAGTCAGGAATGCTTCCTGTACACACCTGACAAAATCTGCTCCATCCAAATAATTTGCACTAAGGAGGTTCCAGTCAATATTAGGGAAGTTGAAGTCACCCATGACAACAACTCTTTTACTTCTGCACTTTTCCACGTTCTGCCACCCAATCTGTTCCTCTATCTCTCTGCTGCTATTGGGGGGTCTATAGAAAACTCCCAATAAAGTGACTGCTCCTTTCTTGTTTCTGACTTCCATCCATACTGACTCAGTAGACAAACCCTCCTCAACTACCCCCTTTTCTGCAGCTGTGGTGCACTCCCTAATTAACAGTGCCACTCCCCCTCCTCTTTTACCTCCCTCCCTATTCTTCTGAAAACATCTAAACCCCGGAACATCTAACAACCATTGTTGTTATCCATGTCTCCGTAATGGCCACAACATCGTAGTTCCAAGTACTGATCCATGCTCTAAGTTCATCTCCCTTATTCCTGACACTCCTTACATTGAAACAAACGCACTTTAACCCATTCCACTAAGTGCAACTTTGCCCTAACAACAGTCTATCCTTCCTCACAGACCTGCTGCATACTATTTCTGCCTATCCTCTGATCCATAGCTCTGGTTCCCATCCCCCTGCCAAACTAGTTTAAACGCTCTCGAAGAGCTCTAGCAAACTTCCCACCCAGGATATTGGTGCCCCTCCAGTTTAGGTGCAATCTGTCCTTCATGTACAGGTTCCACCTTCCCCAGAAGATATCCCAATGATCCATATATCTTAAGCCTTCCCTCCTGTACCAACCCTGTCGCCACGTGTTGAGCTGCACTCGCTCTGTTCCTTGCCTCACTTGCACGTGGCACCGGTAGCAATTCTGAGATCACTATTCTGCTTGTCCTGCTCTTTAGCTTCCAACCAACTCCCTAAAATCACCTCACCCTTTTCTTAGCTATGTCGTTGGTGCCAATGTGCACCACAACTTCTGGTTGCTCACCCTTCCCCTTAAGAATCCTGTAGACTCGATCCGAGACATCCCTGGCCCTGGCACCCAGAAGGCAACATACCTTCCGGAAGTCTCGTTCGCGACCACAGAATCTCCTATCCATTCCCCTAACCATTGAGTCTCCTATCACTATTGCTTTTCTATTCTCCCCCCTTCCCTTCTGAGCCACAGAGCCAGACTCAGTTCCAGAGACCTGACAATTAGGGCCTTCCCCCGGGAGGTCATCCCCCCCCAACAGCATCCAAAACGGTATACTTGTTTTGAAGGGGAACGGCCACGAGGGATCCCTGCACTGCCTGTCCGTTTGCTTTCCTTCCCCTGACCGTAACCCAGCTACTCTTGTCCTGTACCTTGGGTGTGGCTACCTCCCTGTAACTCTTCTCTATCACCCCCTCTGCCTCCTGGATGATCCAAAGTTCATCCAGCTCCAGTTCACTAACGCGGTTTCTGAGGAGCTGGAGTTGGGAGCACTTCCTGCAGGTGTAGTCAGCGGGGGCACCGGTGGTATCCCTCACCAGCCACATCCTACAGGAGGAGCATGCAACAGCCATAGCCTCCATCCCCTCTGATCTGAAATCACAATGTGATTTAAAGGAGGAACAAAAAGAAAAGATTAAACACCCGTTAGGCCCTTTAAAAAAATATATATATATATACTGCTGCTACTCTCCCAGGTGAACCCTCTAAAATTGGTGATTCTGCGAAATGATACAATGATAGCCCAAAAAACAAAACAAACACAAAAAATAAAATGTTTAAACAATTAAAAATTAAAAACCCCCAGAACAACCAACTCTCACCTTACAGAAAGTAGCTGCCCTCTGAACCAGCTGGAACTCAGCCCTCCGACTCTGCTCCCAGTCAGCTGCGCTCTCTGTAAACTCTCGGCTCCCTTCACGCTCTTTGAGGAAGTGTAGGAAACGAAATGAAAGGAGCACCTTGCTTGCTCCCTCACCTAACTCCCTCAGTCACCAAACTCTCATTATAGCACTCAAATGCACCCAAATTCAGCACTCAGTGCAAACCTCGGTAATATATATATAGTACAAAATCGTAATATAACATGGTACCAGGTCAGAATAAGCTTTAAGAAAGACTAGTAAGTAAATTCAAACAAAGAAGATAAAGTTCCAGTACCGACTATTCGACTGGTGAAGTCATTGAAGTAAACAAATCCTCGACAGCAAATCGATTTCGATGGACCCCATGTAGTCCCCCAGATATCTGAAGACATCCAGTAACCTTAATCTAAATTGGAAACTGTTAAAGCAACAATTCCAGCTTTATCTTGAAGCTAACAATTTAAATACTGCTTCAAAAGCTAGACGAATCGCTTTGCTTCTGTCCCGAACAGGACAGCAAGCTATTGAAATCTACAACTCATTTACTTTCGCTGCAGGCAAAGATGACACTAAATTTGAACTGATAATCGCTAAATTCGATGATCACTGCAGGATTTTGTTGGTCATTCTCGTCCTGCAGGGGTTTCTTTTTGAGGGCAAAGGATATGTGAGTGCCCAGGGAAAGTAGTACTCCTCTGGTTAGTCTGGTGCATGAATCAGAGGACAAGAAGCGCCACAGGAAAGAGTGCAGCTGGAGCAGAGCAGTTTTCATGGTGCGCCACCGGTAAAGATGGCAGAGGGCAAGAGGGCAGCGCTGCCCACCCAGTAGTCGACAGATCAGCTGGTGGAGGTTTTAAATAATAAGTTCCAGCAACAGAGGAAGGAGGCCTTGGAGGACCTGGCTTGGTGGAGCTGCTTAGGGCAGCGATTGAGAAAGTGGAACAGAGGGTGTAGGCCCTGGGCCTAGCAATTCAGAAAGTGGCGGAGGAGGTGAGGGAGCATGAGGAGTGGATGGCCTCGCTGGCGGCGAAGTTGGGGATGGTGGTGGGAAGCCAGAAGAGGCTGAGAGAGAAGTTGGAGAACCTGGAGAATCACTCCAGGTGACAGAATTTGAGGATAGTCAGGATGCCCAACGGCATCGAGGGAGCAGAGGCTGCCCAGTATGTGGCAAGGATACTGGAGCAGTTGCTGGAGGAGGAGGCCATTGATTGGCCCCTTGAGTGGATTTGGCGCACAGGGTTCTGAGGAAGCAGGTGTGGCAGCCGCCGAGGGCGATGGTGTTGCGGCTGCGCCATTTCTGTGACAAAGAAAGTATTTTGCAATTGGCGAGGCAGACCAGGAGGTGCACCTGGGAAGGTAGTGAGCTGCGGGTTTACCAGGACCTTGGTGCGGCGCTGGCGAAGAAGAGAGCTGGGTTCAACCGGGTAAAGGCTGCCCTCTTCAAAAAGGGAGTGAGGTATGGGGTGTTGCACCCTGCCCGCTTGTGGAGTTTTATTTTGACTTGCCGGAGGAGGGGTTGGTGTTTATGAGAGACCATGGACTGGGAGGAGTGTGAGGACACTGAACTTTGGAGAGGAGCTTGAGTTTATGGTACAATGTTTGGGGTGGGTAGTTCGGGTTGGGTTTTGATAGGGCGGCGATGGTGAGTGTGCTTTTTGTTCTTCTTTGTTTGTTGGTGGTTGGGAGGAGGTGGCGAGGAGTTGACTGGAGGGGAAGAGGGAGAGTAGAGGCCTTCGAAGGGGGGCCACCATGCTAGCTGGGCGTGTTAGTTAATGGAAGTGAAGTGGGGCCAACAGGAGGAAGGCGTGGGGGTGGGATGGGGTTGGTTATTTGTTTGGGGGTGGAGTGGGGAGGGAAGGTTGCTGACATGGGAGTGCTTGGTTTGGCACAGTTGGGAATGGAGAGATACTGGTGGACATCCGAGGGTGGACCTGGAGGGGCGCATAACACGGACCGGGGCGCCAAAAAGGCGTTATGGCTAATCGGTAGGGGAGGGGGGCAGGGACCTCCCTGACCAGGCTGGTCATGTGGGCCATGCGAGGGTTGAATGGGTTGGTTAAACGGTCGCGTGTTCACGCATCTGAAGAGTTTGAAGGCGGACGGGTGTTTCTACAGGAGACACACCTGAAGTTGGGGATCAGACGAGGCTGAGGAAGGGATGGGTGGGTAGGTGTTCCACTCAGGGCTGGATATGAAGACGAGGGGAGTGGCGGTGTTGGTGTTGGTCAATAAGAGGGTGGCGTTTGATATGGGGATCATTGTGGCCGATTCGGGTGGTAGGTATGGGTGGTATGTGATGGTCAGTGGGAAGCTGGAGAGCATGGCGGTGGTCCTGGTAAACGTTTATGGCCTGAATTGGGATGAAGTGGGTTTTTTGAGGCAGTTTTCGATACCCACCAGTTGATCATGGGGGGGTGGGGTGCAGACCCGTGGAGATTTGAAAGGCCGAGGGCGAAGGAGTTTCCATACTTCTCCCATGTGCACTGGGTGTATTCCTGGATCGACTTTTTTGTGATGGATAAGACACTGCTGCCGGGGGTGGCCGACTCGGAGTATTCGCCGATTGGGGTTTCTGACAACGCGCCGCACTGGGTGGAATTGCGGGTGGTTCGGGGGGGACGGGAACGCCCGCGGCGGAGGTTAAATGTAGAGCTGTTGTTGGATGAGAGGGTGTGTGAACGGGTGAGGGCTGTCATTCGGGGATATATGGAGGTGAATGATATGGGGGAGCTTACACCCGCCACGTTGTGGGAGGCACTTAAGGCTTTAGGCAGAGGGGAGGTTGTTTAGATTCGGGCACAGGGAGACAGTGGAGCGATGGGCAAGGCTGCTCGATGAGATTTTGAGGGTGGATAGGAGGTACTCGGTGGTGCTGGACGAGGGGTTGTTGAAGGAGAGACAGAGGCTCCAAATGGATTTTGGGTTATTGTCTATGGGGAAGGCGGTGGGGCAGTTACAGAGGGCCAGGGGGCGCAGTTTACGAGTATGGGAGAAGGTGAGTAGGATGCTGGCCCAACAGTTGAGAAAGCAGGCAGCGGCAAGGGAGATACATAGAGCGAGGGATGAGGTGGGTAAGGTGGTGTTGGATCGGGAGGGGGTGAATGGGATATTTGAGGCCTTGTATAGGAGGCTTTATGAGTCGGATCCCCGAGGAGGGAACAGGGGATGAGGCAATTCCTGGATGGGTTGGAGTTCCCCAAGGTGGTGGAGGGGCAGGTTCAGGGCCTGGAGGCCCCGATTGGGCTGTAGGTGATGGATGGCAGGTAGGCGATTCAGCGGGGAAGGCCCCAGGCCCAGATGGGTTCCCAATCGAGTTTTATAAAAAGTTTGGGGCGGAGCTGGGGCCATTGCTGGTGAGGGCGTATAATGAGGTGAGGGAGAGGGGGGGAAGTATTTCATTGCAGGCTTCAATCTTCCTGATTTTAAAAAGGGATAAGGATCCAGAGCAGTGTGGGTCGTATAGCCCAATATCATTATTGAACACCGATGCCAAGCTTTTGGCGAACGTGCTTGCATTGTGGATTGAGGACTGTGTGCCGGGGCTGATTGGGGAGGACCAGACGGGTTTTGTGAAAGGAAGGTACTTGTCGGCAAATGAGTGGAGGTTACTTAATGTGATTATGATGACTGCATGAGGGGCAGGAGGTTGAGGTAGTGGTGGTGATGGACGCGGAGAAGGCTTTTGATCGGGTGGAGTGGGCATATTTGTTCGAGATGCTGGACAGGGGTTTGTGGATTAACATAGATTAACATAGAATTTGCAGTGCAGAAGGAGGCCATTCGGCCCATCGAGACTGCACCGGCTCTTGGAAAGAGCACCCTACCCAAGGTCAACACCTCCACCCGATCCCCATAACCCAGTAACCCCACCCAACACTAAGGGCAATTTTGAACACTACGGGCAATTTATCATGGCCAATCCACCTAACCTGCACATCTTTGGACTGTGGGAGGAAACCGGAGCACCCGGAGGAAACCCACGCACACATGGGGAGGATGTGCAGACTCCGCACAGACAGTGACCCAAGCCGGAATCGAACCTGGGAACCTGGAGCTGTGAAGCAATTGTGCTATCCACAATGCTACGGTGCTGCCCCGCGTTGGGTCCGGTTGATGTATAAGGCTCCTGGGGGGAGCGCGCAGACAAACCGAGTGAGTTTGGTTTACTTTGGGCTACACCATGGGTGAGGCAGGGGTGCCCACTCTCCCGTTTCTTTTCACCTTGGCGATAAATTGGAAATGGCGCTCTGGCATCGGGCGATTGGAGAAGGATTGTGCGGGTGGTTGTTGAGCGTAGGAGTTCGCTGTATGTGGATGATCTGTTATATATTTCGGACCCATTGGGCTGCATTGGGGGGATTATGGGGACTTTAGGGAAATTTTGCTGTTTTTTGGGATACAAATTGAATGTGGGAAAGAGTGAGGTGTTTCTGATCAATGCTCGAGGGTAGGAAAGGAGGTTCGGGAAGTGTCCATTCAGGGTGCTGGGAACGAGCTTTAGATACTGTGGTAAACCACTGTATTGCATTGTGTTGTGTTGTACATGCTTGGGCTTTCCCGGCTGGCTCCGCCTGTGGCTCCTCCCCTCAGGCTCATGTATAAAGGTGGCTAGTCTCCGCCTCCGGCTCAGTTCGGGACCAGAGGTCAGGAGGCTTGCTGTTTAGTGTATTAAAGCCTCAGTTACGTTCATCACTCGTCGTGTGTTTATTGATGGCATATCAATTTAATACACTAAACATCTAAGATGAACTCATCACTCAAGCTTGATTGCCTGGAGCTGGACCCACAGGCAGCCGACTCCACAGAAACATTTGAACACTGGCTAAGCTGCTTCGAAGCGTACCTCGGATCCTTCACCGAAGACTTCACAGACCTCCAGAAGAAGCAGATCCTCCACGCACGGGTGAGCCCGCAAGTCTTTCTTCTCATCAGGGACGCCCCCTCGTATACGGAGGCGATAATGCTGCTGAAGGGACAATATGTGAAGTCAGTTAATGAGGTGTATGCTGGGCACCTCCTTGCCACGAGACGGCAACACCCTGGGGAATCACTTGCAGAATTCCTGCATGCTTTGCATGTACTCAGCCGGAACTGCGAGTGCTGGCCGATATCGGCTTTCCAGCACGCGGAGCTGCTGATCAGGGACGCTTATGTCGCGGGCATGAATTCTAACTATATCTGCCAGCGATTACTAGAAGGGGGTACACTCGGCCTCCCAGAGACAGTGCAACTCTCCAACTCGCTGGAGGTGGCCTCCCAGAACATGAAGGCCTACACCTCCGACCACGCGGCGCCCTCGTGGGCGCAGCCATCGTCCGACCCGGGTGCAACGCAAGCCTGTGCCGCGCAGCGGCCCGCCAACGCTGGAGGCTCGAGGTGCTATTTTGCGGCCAGGGTAATCACCGCAGACAACGGTGCCCTGCACGGAACGCAACTTGCAACGGGTGTGGGAGGAAGGGCCACTTTGCAAAAGCCTGCCAGGCCCAATCGCCCCCTAAAACCTCTAGGCCCAGCAGCGCTGCCTGCTGCCTGTCGGGGCCGCCCCCAGCTGCCGCGCCACCCGCCATGTGCAACCCGACCGTACGTTGGCCGCCGCTACCTCCGACCGGCCTCCCAACCTCCTTCCGATGCTCGCCTCCATCACGCTTGACCAGTCCCGGCCGCAGCACCTCGCGAAGTCTACGATGACCGTCCGGATCAACGGGCACGAGACGGCTTCATTCACCCAGATACGGTAAGGCGCTGCTCCCTCCCAATCTTACCCGCGACCCAGAAAATCTCCCTGGCTTCCGGATCCCATGCAGTAGAAATCCGGGGTACTGTGTTGCGACCCTTACTGTACAAGGCGTAGAGTACGCTAACTTCAAACTCTACGTCCTTCCTCATCTCTGCGCTGCCCTATCACTGGGGCTCGACTTCCAGTGCCACCTCCAAAGCCTTACTTTCAAGTTTGGTGGACCCCTGTCCCCCTCATCGTCTGTAGCCTCGCAACCCTTAAGGTCGTCCCACCCTCGCTCTTCGCAAATCTCACCCCGGACTCTAAGCCCATCGCTACTAGGAGCAGACGAGCCAGTGCCCGGGACAGGGCCTTTATCAGGTCGGAGGTCCAGCGACTCCTACGAGAGGGGATCATTGAGGCCAGTACCAGCCCCTGGAGAGCCCAAGTGGTGGTCGTCAAAACTGGGGAGAAGCACCAGATGGTCAGCGATTACAGTCAGACCATCAATCGGTACACGCAGATACACCTCCCCCGCATATCTGACATGGTCAACCAGATTGCGCAGTATCGAGTCTTCTCCACAGTTGACTTGAGGTCCACGTACCACCAGCTCCCTATCCGCCCGGAGGACCGCCAATACACTGCCTTCAAGGCAGATGGCCGCCTCTACCACTTCCTCAGGGTCCCCTTCGGCGTCACCAGTGGGGTCTCGGTCTTCCAAAGAGAAATGGACCGAATGGTTGACCAGTACGGGCTGTGGGCCACGTTCCCGTACTTAGACAATGTCACCATCTGCGGCCATGACCAGCAGGACCATGATGAAAACCTCCGGCACTTCCTCCACACTGCTAAACTCCTGAACTTCACTAACAATAAGGAAAAATGCGTTTTCCGCACAACCCGCCGAGCCATCCTCGGCTACACGTCATTGAACACGGAGGCCTAGGGCACAACCCCGACCGCATGCGCCCCCTCCTGGAACTCCCCCACCCCCACTGCCCCAAGGCCCTGAAGAGATGCCTGTGGTTCTTCTCGTACTATGCCCAGTGGGTCCCCAATTATGCAGACAAGGCCCGTCCACTTATTGATGTGTTGGGGGCTCTGGACCCATGGAACACATACAGGCCACCAACACTTAAAATAGTGCAACACTATTTTATTAAGTTAGAAACTGTTGAACATACTTTCACTGTGGGTTAACACGATGTTAGATTAAACTAAAGACCTATGCCTGTCATAACCAGTCTATGCACTCAGCACATGGTGAAGATCTGTGCTGTAAGCTGTAAGCTCTGTCCTTCTAGGAGGCTGCATCCCGAATGAGCGGCAACTCTGATGCCCCCTGTCTTAATAGTGCGTGTGCTCTAACTGGTGATTGGCTGCGGTGTTGTGTGTGTTGATTAGTCCCGCTGTGTGTCCATCAGTGTGTGTGTGTCTGCACCATGATATACTGGTGTATATTATGACATCCCCCTTTTATAAAAGAATGTATGTGTGTGGCAATAAATAATGTGTGGTGAGAATGTTCCTAATTACGTGTGGGGCGCAAAGACATATTTACAGGACTACGTACATGAGAACTAAGCTATTTACATGGGAAGGTGCCTGGTGCAGAGAAGCAGTATGCATCAAGAATAACGAGATCAACACTATATACAAATCTGGGAAACAATCAAACAAAGCAAGGAAACAATTCAGAGCGTCTATAAGTCCGCAAAGTTCATAAATTAAGTCTCTGAGGTGGGCGACGAATTCTGGTTGACTGTCAGGGTGGCACACCACTCATCGTCCGGATCGATGCTGTATACCGATAGAGGCTGGATTCTTTGCTTCGGGGACACACTGTTTTTTGTAACAATATCGACTCGAAAAGGCACCTTCGGGTCCTTGGTGTCAATATCGGGTAGTAGGTCACCATCGGACTCGGTGACCGTGGGTTGAATGGCCCGGACATTCCTGGGAGGCTGGCTGGAGCGATATGAGTTGGCAGGCTGAGCTGCTCTGCATAAAGCAGCATAGTGGCCAAGTTTGCCACATCTCAGGCATTGTCGGGATTTGGCAGGGCATTGCCGCTTTAAGTGGGCGGAGCCACAGTTGCCGCACGTTGTAGTGTCAGTACGTTCGCTGCGCCACCGTGCATGCGCAGTTCGGTCGTACGTGGTGCGCGCCTGCGCAGTACGTTCGTCGACGTCGCCGTCCCCTCGTTTGGTGCGCACAAGCACGGGAGTCTGCAAAAAGCGCGCAAAATGACTGCCCTCATCCAGGCTGAGGCCCTGGAGTTGCTCGATTGCTTGGACCCGTTCTGCCTCGTGTGGACCTTGCCCCACCGTTTCAGCCACTTGGATGTGGGAATACCGACTAGTGGCATGTTCGTGTAGCACGCAGGTCTCAATGGCAGTTGCTAGGGTGAGCTGCTTTACTCCGAGGAGCTGCTGGCGTAGGGGTTCCGACTGAATACCGAAAACGATCTGGTCGCGTATCATGGAGTCGGAGGTGGGCCCGTAATTACAGGACTGCGCAAGGATGCGGAGGTGGGTGAGAAAGGACTGGAAAGGTTCATCCTTACCCTGCAAACGCTGTTAGAATATATAGCGCTCGAAACTTTCATTCACCTCTATGCTGCAGTGAGTGCCAAACTTGAGGAGGACCGTCTTGAATTTTGATTTATCTTCATCATCAGCAAAGGTGAGAGAATTGAAAATGTGGATGGGATGTTCCCCGGCCGTGGATAGGAAGAGAGCGATCTTCCTGGTGTCTGAGGCAGCTTCCCAGTCTGTGGCTTCAAAGTAGAGCTGGAAGCGTTGTTTGAATATCTTCCAGTTGGCCCCTATGTTACCGGTGATTCTGAGCGGCGGTGGCGGGCGGATGCTGTCCATTTTGCAGGATGGCTGTATGCTGGTGGAAGGCAGATCACTTGCAGGTAGGTGTAAGAAGTTCTAATATCCCTCAACTCCTGGTACTATGATGTGTTGGGTGCTCTGGATCCGTGGAACACATACAGGCCACCAACACTTAAATTAGTGCAACACTCTTTTATTAAGTTAGAAACTGTTGAACATACTTTCACTGTGGGTTAACACGATGTTAGATTAAACTAAAGAACGATGCCTGTCCTAACCAATCCATGCACTCAGCACATGGTGAAGATCTGTGCTGTAAGCTGTAAGCTCTGTCCTTCTAGGAGGCTGCATCCCGAATGAGCAGGAACTCTGATGCCCTCTGTCTTAATAGTGAGTGTGCTCTAACTGGTGATTGGCTGCGGTGTTGTGTGTGTTGATTAGTCCCGCTGTGTGTCCATCAGTGTGTGTGTATCTGCACCATGATATACTGGTGTATATTATGACACTTATCAAATCCACCATTTTTCCCCTGACGACTGAGGCCCGACTGGCCTTCGATCGCACCAAGGCAGGTATTGCCGAAGCCGCGATGCACGCTGTGGACGGGTCCATCCCATTCCAAGTGGAGAGCAATACGTCGGACTTTGCTCTGGCCGCTACCCTCAACCAGGCGGGCAGGCCCATGGCTTTCTTCTCCCGTACCCTCCATGCCTCCGAAATTCGACACTCCTCCATCGAAAAGGAAGCCCAAGCCATCGTAGAAGCTGTGCAACATTGGAGGCATTACCTGGCCAGCAGGTGATTCACTCTCCTCACTGACCAACGGTCGGTCGCCTTCATGTTCAATAACACACAACGTGGCAAGATCAAGAACGACAAGATCCTGAGGTTGAGGATCGAGCTCTCCACCTACAACTACGATATCTTGTATCGACCTGGGAACCTCAATGAGCCCCCAGATGCCCTATCCCACGGTACATGTGCCAGTGCTCAAGTAGACCGACTCCGGGCCCTCCACAATGACCTCTGTCACCCGGGGGTCACCCATTTTATTCACTTTATCAAGGCTCGCAACCTGCCTTACTCCATCGAGGAGGTCAGGTCCGTGACCAGGGACTGCCTGGTCTGCGCCGAGTGCAAGCCGCACTTCTATCGGCCAGACAGAGCACACCTGGTATAGGCCTCTCGCCCCTTTGAGCGCCTTAGCATCGATTTCAAATGGCCCCTCCCCTCCACTGACCGTAACGTGTACTTCCTCAACATTGTTGACGAGTACTCAATATTCCCCTTTGCCATCCCATGCCCTGACATGACCTCTGCCACCTTCATCAAGGCCCTGCATAGTCTTTTCATCCTGTTCGGGTTCCCCGCCTACATCCATAGTGATCGGGGTTCCTCCTTCATGAGCGACGAGTTGCGTCAGTTCCTGTTCAGCAAGGGCATCGCCTCCAGCAGGACGACTAGCTACAACCCCCGGGGAAACGGACAGGTAGAGAGGGAGAACGCGACGGTCTGGAAGGCCGTCCTCCTGGCCGTATGGTCTAGGAGCCTCCCAGTCTCCCGCTGGCAGGAGGTCTTCTCCGATGCGCTCCACTCCATCCGGTCACTCCTGTGCACAGCCACCAACGGGACTCCTCACGAGCGTATGTTTGCTTTCCCCAGGAAATCCACCTCCGGGGTCTCACTCCCGTCCTGGCTGGCAGTCCCAGGCCAGTCCTCCTCCGGAAGCATGCGAGGAGCCATAAATCTGACCCTCTCGTCGAGAAGGTCCTGCTCCTCTATGCCAATCCACAATATGCCTACGTGGCACATCAGGATGGGCGACAGGACACAGTCTCCCTTCGGGATTTGGCACCTGCAGGTTCCCCAGCGACCATCACCACCACGCCACCGACCCTACACCGTCTTCCTCCACCCCTGCCCGCTTACCTCACGAACTAGCACCCGCAGGCCCACTGCCGACCATTACCATACACCGCCCCTCCCTTCGCCGACTCAACTACTGGGTGAAGAAGAGGACAACATGCTCCCGGACGCGCAGGTCTCGACACCGGTGCCCACACCACAGCCGGGACTGAGGCGATCACGGCGGAAGGTCAAGGTCCCCGACAGACCTGATCTCTAAGACCACTTCACTCCCCGCCGGACTCTTTTTTTTAAGAGGGGGTGAATGTGGGAAACCACTGTGCTGCATTGTGTTGTGTTGTACATGCCTGGACTTGTCCCGGCTGGCTCCGCCTGTTGCTCCTCCCCTCGGGCTCATGTATAAAGGTGACTAGTCGCCGCCTCCAACCCAGTTCGGGACCAGAGGCCAGGAGGCTGGCTGTTTAGTGTATTAAAGCCTCAGTTACGTTCACCACTCGTCGTGTGTTTATTGATGGCATATCAGATACCTGGGTATCCAGGTGGCGCGGATCTGGGCCCAGCTGCATAGATTGGGGCGGGTGCAGACAGTGAAAATGATGTTGCTGCTCAGGTATCTATTCGTGTTTCAGAACCTTCCCATCTTTGTCTCTAAGTCGTTTTTCAGGAAAGTCAATGGGTTGATCTCAGGGTTTGTGTGGGCGGGGAAGGCCCCATGGGTGCAGCGGGCTTTTTGGAACAGGGGTGAGACTGTAATGTTGCGATGGTGTTGAAATGGGCTGTGGAGGAGAGGTCGGTTCGGGGAAGGGTGGAAGCAGCTTCGTGTAGGGGAACTAGTTTGAGGGCTTTGTGGTGGGCTAGCTACTCTGTGAGCCCAGTGGTGGTGACGGCTTTGAGGGTGTGGAGGCAGTGTAGCCCTTGGGGTTAGAGGGTATGTCGTTGTGGGCACCTATTTGTGATAACCATTGGCTCGTGCCAGCGAGATTGGGTGCGAGACTCCGGGGGTGGTGGCAGGTGGAGATTGAGTACTTTAGGAACTTGTTTATAGGCGGCAAAGTTGCGGGGCTGCAGGAGGTCGGGGAATTGTATGAGTAGCCCAAAGGGAATGGTTTCAGGTACCTGCAGGTTTGGGATTTTGTGAGTGGGAAGGTGCTGGCCTTCCCGGGGTTGCTGCCTCCGGTGCTGAAAGATAAGCTTCTGTCGGAGGACGAAATAGGGGAGGGGAAGATGTCGGATATTTACAAGGAACTGATGGAGAGGGAGGGTGCACTGGTGGAGGATATTAAGTGCAAAAGGGAGGAGGCGCTGGGAGGGAAGGTACGGACCAGGGCATGGGCTGAGGCCTTGCGGAGGGTGAATGCATCCTCATCATGTGCGAGGTTAAGCCTCATCCAGTTTAAAGTGGTGCATAGGGCTCACATGATGGTGGAGACGATGAGCAGGTTTGAGGGGGTGGAAGACAGGTGTGGGCGGTCCGCATAGAGGCCCACAAATCACGTCCACATGTTCTTGCTGTGCCCAAGATTGAGGGGTTCTGGTAGGGGTTCTCGAACGTTATGTCCGAGTACCTGGGTGTGGGGTGGCTCCGAGTCCGGAGGTGGCGATATTTGGTGTGTTGGAAGACCCAAGAGTGCAGGGGGCGGGGAGAGAGGCTGATGCATTGGCCTTTGCCTCCCTGATAGCCCGGAGATGGATTGTGTTATGTTGGCGGGTCTCGGAGCCGCCGAAGGCAGAGGTGTGGGTGAGCGACCTGGCAGAATTCCTGCGGTTAGAGAAGATCAAGTTTGCTCTGCAGGGGTCGGTAGCAGGGTTCACTTGGAGGTGGAAACCGTTTATTCATTTCTTCAGGGAGGATTGAGGGGTCGCCAAAGTTGGGGGGGGGGTCCTATTAAAGGTGATCCCAGTCCACTGGTATTTTGTCAGCCCAGGAAGGCAGCTTCTCAGTGGCTGTTCAAGGGGAGCCCTGGACCTGAAGGTTCTGTGGCCCAAAAGGGGGCCATGGGTTGAGAAGGCCCTGGTCCATAGCCCCAGTGGGCCAATCAGAGGCTGCCTGCTTGGACTATTTGATTCTTTAAAAATTTACCTGTCCGTGGACAGCTCCAGATTGAGTTGCCCTTGCAGTCCCAACTTGCCTCAGCAGTGACCAGATCTCCCATTGAGGTTGCCAAGGCTCTTGGAATGCTGACCCTCTGCTTAGGCCTGCAGGATCTACATCACGCCTACCATCTTTAATTGCACGGTGAACTTGGAGGCAACCAATGAGGAGGCCACCTCCAGTAAAATTGTTGAGTGGGCCCCGCTGTTGGCAAGTGTGGGCTCTGGAACTCCATGATCCCAAACTCGGTTCTAGAAACCTGCGGGAAAATTGTACCCAGTGATCCTAGTGCAAGCAGTGAGTCCAAAGGTTGATGAGAGTCACCAGATTTAGATTGGAAGAGTCCTGAAACTTAAAAACAGCCTAAGGTACCTTTGTCCTTTGCTGACTGGCAGCATTGCCAACCACCCTGTACTAGCCCGCACGGGGCCTACGGGTGGGAATGATTATCTTCCCAGTGGTCCTTGCAGAGTACGAGCTCCCCCGCTCGGGGCAGGGATTCTCTACTAACCTTTGTATGAAAGGTCAGCCAGTAAGGCACTGTTGCTCTTATTAGCCTTCGTTTTATTAGCTCTAATTCTGTCACCTTTGCTCACGAGTCGCCAGGTATCTTTCTGATACCGCCACGTGGTTCAAGCTCAAGTAATGGTTAATAATGCAGCACACCGCTTAGTAAAAGTTAAATCAACGATCATTTATTATATACAGCAATAAATACTTATACAATAATCCTACTTCTAGACTATTACCGACCACTAAAGGCCAATACTTAACTTTGGTGATGGCCCACCAGGTCAGGGAAACGAATGGTCTATCGAATTGGGTCTGGCCTGCGGGATTCAAAAAGGCTGGTACGAGTCAATAGTCTGGAACACCTATCTGGTAGCGATCGCTGGAGTAACACTTACTTGTTTCTTCGTCGAAGGGTCTCGAAGGTTGCGAGTAGGAGAAGAAGGGTCGATCTGAACTTGGCCCCTTATTTTTATAGTTCCCAGGGGTTTCCCGCCTCTCGGGGCAGACCTTGACCCTGGTTCCAAGTGATTGGGCTTGGTCCCAATCACTGGGTTCGATATGCTCCAATAATGAGGCGATTTCTTGATCGGGGGGTGGTCGTCCACCTTTCTTTGTCTCAGCCACTGCTGGCGCCGAAAAGTCTGGATCGGCTTTATGTTGCTAATGTGTAGCAATTGTTCCCGGGGATGGCTGCTTAATATGCAGATGGCTGGGTTGATGGCTGTTAATGGTTGCAGGTATCGGTCTGGGCCGACTTCCCCAGAGCCGAATACACTGTTTTGCCTGCAGCTGTCCGTTTGAGTCCTGTTGGCTGATTTTCCCATCAGCCTCTTTCGTTCGCCATTTTAGATCGGGGTTTGACCATTTTACTCGGGAATCAGCCATTTTAGGTGGCTACAGCACTAACCAGAACAGGAACCCAGGAGAGATCTACCGGGCTGTGTATATATCGTGTTGTCATTAAAACTATGTTTCTTTTACTTGAAATGGACTCCCCACGTCCTTATTAAACTGGCGGTAAGGAGTAAACTGGTTAGCTGTTGACACTGTGACCTACTTGGCTGAGCTACCTCCCTGATTTTCTCCACCCAGGTTTGGATTTACTTAATTCACCATGCCTCTGTTTGGGCGGTTAGATGCATTCGACACCGGTGTTGAAGACTGGGACCAGTACACAGAAAAGATGCGTTACTTCTTCCAGGCCAACCATATCACAGAGAACAAGTGTTAGACGGTCATACTGTTGATGGCCTGCGAAGCGTACATGACCCGGAGTCTCACATACACGGCGGTGCCAGATACGCAATTGTTTGACTAGCTGGTGCCACTTGTGGCGCAACATTTAACCCGACCCCATCAGTGATCATTCAAAGAGATCGGTTTAACAATGTGGAGAGGTCCCCCGGTGAGTTCGTCACTGAGTTTGTATCACAGCTACGGAAGATCGCTGAGTTTTATGAGTATGGAACTGCGTTATCAGATATGCTCCGTGATCGTTTGGTCTGTGGTGTAAACAATATGGAAACACAGGAAAAACTTTTGGGCGAAATCTTCCTGACCTTTCAGCAGGCACTGCAGATCTCCTTGTCCCGAGAAAGCGCGGAATGTGGCATCCAGGAGATACAAGGGATGGAAGGGAATATTTTGGGGCGTTATCGCTCACATGGTATCTCCATAGCCCAGACCAAACGCCCTAGTGTTCTGGCCTCTGGGCGAAGAGCCAGCCGCTGCGATGTGCGACGTCACCGGACTCGGCTGAAGGCGATTACAGCCCGTGTGCGATGTGTGGACGCCATTCTAGGCGTACTCGCAGACAACAGGAGAGCCAGCACTCTAGGCACCCCAGTCAAGGTAGGCGTCAGCTTCTGGCTGGGCCTTGCATCCTGATGACCCAGAAGAGGCTGAGGATGGGGCTGAGATGCAGCTGAACTATTTGGCACCGCCCCTATTAGCATTACATTTTCAAGCACTTTGGGGGAAAAATAAAAGAGGCGGGACCCATGATATCCCGTTGGTAGGGTGGGCACTGAATGAGCCTGCCCCGCCAACAACCTCGGCCCTGACAGATTGGGTGCTTTTTTAATGATAAAAGTAAAGAAAAGGCTTACGTCATGGACATCCCCCCCCAGCCCCCCCCCCCCCCCCCCCATGGGACAGGAGGCAGTGCCAGGGGATGGTGCATGGGCATTGCAAGGGTACTATCCTTCATGACTCTCTCCCCCTTGGGGATTGTATTTACCTCTGCGCCCCCGGCTGCTTCTCTTTACCAGGTCCCTGTTTGTCTGGGACGACAGCAGGCACGGAATTCCTAATGTGGGGGAATAATACAGCAGGGAAGCCCGCTAAAGATATTCTAATGTATGGTAAAGGGGTTCCCATGGGAACTCCCATTGCCTCACTGGCGGTGGGAGGGGGGAGAATCTGAATGGAAAATCTCGCTGGTGTAAAAGCCTTTGGTCACTCCTATTGGATTCTCCAGCCCCACCGGCTTTCCTGCCTGCAAAAAATGGGGGCGGAAATTCCCAGCCATTGCCTTTACTCGTCTCATTATTAAGCTCTTTAGACTTAGCCATCATTCCTTTTGCCATTTAATCTCATCCTTCTATCTTATCTCAGATCTCCCGATTGTTCACTCCTCCCTTCTCCCATATCCCAAACATTTGGACTTTGTAAAACCGCTACGTAACTAACTTGTTAGGTTTCTGATGAAGGGTCATTAACCTGAAATGTCAACTTTGTTTCTGTCTCCACAGGCGCTGCCTGAACTGCTATGTAGTTCTAACATCTTGTTTTTATTATGTATTACACGATCTTATCAACAAAGATTAAGATCAAAGTGCTGAGATCCATTTGAAGGAAGAGAAGACCTGATTGGGAAAACGTTGGGCTCTTCCAGCTGTGCTACCATCAGCCTTCCATGGCTTCCAGGAAGCAGCAGTAAGGGAGACAGGCAGTTGAAAATTGGGCAAGGTTGCTCCCTCTTTCCAAGGTCAACAGTGATGGGGCGGTTGACAGGGTTTCAGGAATAAAAATTTGGGTTGAGGCAGGTGCCACTTCTTTCCTGTGTTTTCCAAGGCTATCCTGACCAATTTGGGTAGGACAATTCAGCCCACTCTCTGTAATAGGAGCACGATTCCCCTGCCATCGGACTTAGTCCCAAATGGGAGAATTCCGCTGCGAGTGTCAAAAAGAGCAACATTTCGACTTGAGGAAACTGCTCAGTCAAGGCAGGGTAAGGATAGTCAGGTATCATGGCAAACTAAAGTAGGTGCAGATGTGACAATACTTCCATCTCATCAGGTGTTAAATTCAATAAGTTGAAGGGTTGAGCAGTTGAACTCGTTTTCCTAAAGATACGCAGCCACACAGGCGAGATTTTCAATGATTTTCATGCTGCTCGCACTAGCCCTCCAACATCAGATCACACTGACACCCAAACGGATTGGCTTACGCCCAGACTGTCTTCCTCCACTTATCCAATCCAGACCCAGCCTGGCTCTGGTTTCTCAGATCCTCCCATTAGCAAGCGGTGACAACTGGCTGATTACATTGAAATAAGGCCCGATTGTAAAAGTGGTCCAGGCTTCCAAAGGCCTCCAACCGGCTCCTGCTCATTGGAGGCGGCCTATGAAAATCTACCTCCCATCATCCTCATTGCTGGTTTGTGTAATAATTAAGCCCAGTGGTAAGCTGGGTTGTGCTTTTTGCTTCAGGCAGTATCTATTACACGGTACGTACATCGTAGATAAAAATTTCAGAGTACATTGTCAAATAGTACATCGACAAACAGTGATTGGTTACAGCGCGGAACAAGGGGCCAAACAAAGCAAATGCATGAGCAAGAGCAGCATAGGGTGTCGTGAATAGTGTTCTTACAGGGACCAGATCAGTCCGAGGGAGAGTCGTTGAGGAGTCTTATAGTTGTGGGGAAGAAGCTGTTCCTATGTCTGGATAGAACATAGAACATAGAACAATACAGCGCAGTACAGGCCCTTCGGCCCACGATGTTGCACCGAAACAAAAGCCATCTAACCTACACTATGCCACTATCATCCATATGTTTATCCAATAAACTTTTAAATGCCCTCAATGTTGGCGAGTTCACTACTGTAGCAGGTAGGGCATTCCACGGCCTCACTACTCTTTGCGTAAAGAACCTACCTCTGACCTCTGTCCTATATCTATTACCCCTCAGTTTAAAGTTATGTCCCCTCGTGCCAGCCATTTCCATCCGCGGGAGAAGGCTCTCACTGTCCACCCTATCCAACCCCCTGATCATTTTGTATGCCTCTATTAAGTCTCCTCTTAACCTTCTTCTCTCCAACGAAAACAACCTCAAGTCCATCAGCCTTTCCTCATAAGATTTTCCCTCCATACCAGGCAACATCCTGGAAATCTCCTCTGCACCCGCTCCAAAGCCTCCACGTCCTTCCTATAATGCGGTGACCAGAACTGTACGCAATACTCCAAATGCGGCCGTACCAGAGTTCTGTACAGCTGCAACATGACCTCCAGACTCCGGAACTCAATCTCTCTACCAATAAAGGCCAACACTCCATAGGCCTTCTTCACAACCCTATCAACCTGGGTGGCAACTTTCAGGGGTCTATGTACATGGACACCTAGATCCCTCTGCTCATCCACACTTTCAAGAACTTTACCATTAGCCAAATATTCTGCATTCCTGTTATTCCTTCCAAAGTGAATCACCTCACACTTCTCTACATTAAACTCCATTTGCCACCTCTCAGCCCAGCTCTGCAGCTTATCTATATCCCTCTGTAACCTGCTACATCCTTCCACACTATCGACAACACCACCGACTTTAGTATCGTCTGCAAATTTACTCACCCACCCTTCTGCGCCATCCTCTAGGTCATTGATAAAAATGACAAACAGCAACGGCCCCAGAACAGATCCTTGTGATACTCCACTTGTGACTGTACTCCATTCTGAACATTTCCCATCAACCACCACCCTCTGTCTTCTTTCAGCTAGCCAATTTCTCATCCACATCTCTAAATCACCCTCAATCCCCAGCCTCCGTATTTTCTGCAATAGCCTACCGTGGGGAACCTTATCAAACGCTTTGCTGAAATCCATATACACCACATCAACTGCTCTACCCTCATCTACCTGTTCAGTCACCTTCTCAAAGAACTCAATAAGGTTTGTGAGGCATGACCTACCCTTCACAAAGCCATGCTGACTATCCCTGATCATATTATTCCTATCTAGATGATTATAAATCTTGTCTCTTATAATCCCCTCCAAGACTTTACCCACTACAGACGTGAGGCTCACCGGTCCATAGTTGCCGGGATTGTCTCTGCTCCCCTTTTTGAACAAAGGGACCACATTTGCTGTCCTCCAGTCCTCTGGCACTATTCCTGTAGCCAATGATGACATAAAAATCAAAGCCAAAGGTCCAGCAATCTCTTCCCTGGCCTCCCAGAGAATCCTAGGATAAATCCCATCAGGTCCCGGGGACTTATCTATTTTAAGCCTGTCCAGAATTGCCAACACCTCTTCCCTACGTACCTGAATGCCATCTATTCTATTAGCCTGGGGCTCAGCATTCTCCTCCACAACATTATCTTTTTCCTGAGTGAATACTGACGAAAAATATTCATTTAGTATCTCGCCTATCTCTTCAGACTCCACACACAATTTCCCATCCCTGTCCTTGACTGGTCCTACTCTTTCCCTAGTCATTCGCTTATTCCTGACATACCTATAGAAAGCTTTTGGGTTTTCCTTGATCCTTCCTGCCAAATACTTCTCATGTCCCCTCCTTGCTCGTCTTAGCTCTCTCTTTAGATCCTTCCTCGCTACCTTGTAACTATCCATCGCCCCAACTGAAACTTCACACCTCATCTTCACATAGGCCTCCTTCTTCCTCTTAACAAGAGATTCCACTTCCTTGGTAAACCACGGTTCCCTCGCTCGACGCCTTCCTCCCTGCCTGACCGGTACATACTTATCAAGAACACGCAGTAGCTGATCCTTGAACAAGCCCCACTTATCCAGTGTGCCCAACACTTGCAGCCTACTTCTCCACCTTATCCCCCCCAAGTCACGTCTAATGGCATCGTAATTGCCCTTCCCCCAGCTATAACTCTTGCCCTGCGGTGTATACTTATCCGTTTCCATCATTAACGTAAACGTCACCGAATTGTGGTCACTGTCCCCAAAGTGCTCTCCTACCTCCAAATCCAACACCTGGCCTGGTTCATTACCCAAAACCAAATCCAACGTGGCCTCGCCTCTTGTTGGCCTGTCAACATATTGTTTCAGGAAACCCTCCTGCACACACTGTACAAAAAACGACCCATCTATTGTACTCGAACTATATCTTTTCCAGTCAATATTTGGAAAGTTATAGTCTCCCATAATAATTACCCTGTTACTTTCGCTCTTATCCAGAATCAGCTTCGCCATCCTTTCCTCTACATCCCTAGAACTATTAGGAGGCCTATAAAAAACTCCCAAGAGGGTGACCTCGCCTTTCCTGTTTCTAACTTCAGCCCATACTACCTCGGAAGAAGAGTCCTCATCTAGCATCCTCTCCGCCACCGTAATACTGCTCTTGACTAGCAGCGCCACACCTCCCCCTCTTTTGCCTCCTTCTCTGAGCTTACTAAAACACCTAAACCCCGGAACCTGCAACATCCATTCCTGTCCCTGCTCTATCCATGTCTCCCAAATGGCCACAACATCGAAGTCCCAGGTACCAACCCATGCTGCCAGTTCCCCTACCTTGTTTCGTATACTCCTGGCATTGAAGTAGACACACTTCAAACCACCTACCTGAACACTGGCCCCCTCCTGCGACTTCAAATCTGTGCTCCTGACCTCTATACTCTCATTCTCCCTTACCCTAAAACTACAATCCAGGTTCCCATGCCCCTGCTGCATTAGTTTAAACCCCCCCAAAGAGCACTAACAAATCTCCCCCCCAGGATATTTGTGCCCCTCAGGTTCAGATGTAGACCATCCTGTCTGTAGAGGTCCCACCTTCCCCAGAAAGAGCCCCAGTTATCCAGAAATCTGAATCCCTCCCGCCTGCACCATCCCTTAGCCACGTGTTTAAATGCTCTCTCTCCCTATTCCTCATCTCACTATCACGTGGCACGGGCAGCAACCCAGAGATAACAACTCTGTTTGTTCTAGTTCTGAGCTTCCATCCTAGCTCCCTGAAAGCCTGCCTGACATCCTTGTCCCCTTTCCTACCTATGTCGTTAGTGCCAATGTGGACCACGACTTGGGGCTGCTCCCCCTCCCCCCTAAGGACCCGGAAAACACAATCCGAGACATCACGTACCCTTGCACCTGGGAGGCAACATACCAAACGTGAGTCTCTCACGCTCCCACAAAATCTCCTATCTGTGCCCCTGACTATAGAGTCCCCAATTACTAATGCTCTGCTCCTCTCCCCCCTTCCCTTCTGAGCAACAGGGACAGACTCCGTGCCAGAGGCCCGTACCCCATGGCTTACCCCTGGTAAGTCGTCCCCCCCACAAGTATCCAAAGCGGTATACTTGTTTCTCAGGGGAATGACCGCAGGGGATCCCTGCACTGACTGCTTTTTCCCAGTCCCTCTTACAGTTACCCACCTATCTCCAATCTTTGGTGTAACTAATTCCCTGAAGCTGCTATCTATGACCCCCTTCTGCCTCCCGAATGATCCGAAGTTCTTCCAACTCCAGCTCCAGTTCCCTAACTCGGTCTTGGAGGAGCTGGAGATGGCAGCACTTCCTGCAGGTAAAATCAGCAGGGACACTAACTGCATCCCTCACCTCAAACATCCTGCAGGAGGAACATTGCACTCCCTTCCCTGCCATTCCTCTAACTTTCTACCAAGATCTGGCTAACAACTAAATTAAATTTTTTATAAAAAATAATAATAATATAATAAAATATGGTACTTACCTCAGACCAATGGGTTTCCTCTCCACCAGAATTTATTGGTGAGGGTCTTCCCAGACGTCCGCGGGTCGACTTCCTGTTCCCGCCTAAAACACTAATTTAAAAAAAAAATTCTCAGCTCCTGCTGAAATTGACTAATCAGCCAGCTCCACTCCCGCCGAAATCGACTGGCCTGCCCCTGCAAAGACAAGTGGACAGGACAAGGACAGACTTACCTCCCAGCAGCCACTTCCGCACTGCTCCCGCTGAAACTGACTCACCAGCTGTTCTCCCGCCGAAATCGACTGGCCTGCCCCTGCAAAGACAAGTGCTTTTAAAGGACAGACTTACCTCCCAGCAGCCACTTCCGCACTGCTCCCGCTGAAACTGACTCACCAGCTGTTCTCCCGCCGAAATCGACTGAATGGATGTGTGGGTCTTCAGACTTCTGTATCTTCTGCCTGATGGAATGGTCTGGAAGAGGGCAAAGCCTGGGTGGGAGGGGTCTCTGACAATGCTGTCTGCCTTCCTGAGGCAGCGGGAGGTGTAGACAGAATCAATGTGAGGGTGGCAAGTTTGTGTGGTGAGTTGGCCTGAGTTCACCACACTCTGCAGTTTCTTGCGATCTTGGGCCGAGCAGTTGCCATTCCAGGCTGTGATGCAGCCGGATAGGATGCTCTCTACGGCACATCTGTAGAAGTTGGTGAGAGTCGATGCAGACATCCCGAATTACTTTAGCTTCCGTAGGAATTGGTTATTTGATTTGTTCAAAATAGTAGTAAGCTGGTTGCACTGTGCGGCAATACACAGACCGGTGCAACTTTTATTGGCAATATAGAATTATATATACGTGGGAATGGATTTTATCATTTTTAAACAGGAATTTCATTTTAAGTCGCAAGAATTGCAAACCTGCAATAAGCCAGTATGAAGGCAGCTATGTGAAAAGTATTTTGGTAATTCTGAAAATGGTTTGTTGGATGGTCTTGCACCACTGCAGTCCTTCTAGTCATGGTACTCCAGTGATGATCTTAATATCGAACTCAAGAACATTGAACTATTGACAATGACGGATTGGTGCTTAATGTCCAAGTCAGGTTAATGTGCGACAATTGGAGGAATTCATAATTATAGTCTTCCCGTTGCCTTACTATATGTATCATAGACTTAGGCCCTCAAAATGAGGTTTACCTTTGACTTCAGACTCTATTTAGACAAAGATATAAATATGCAAACCTGGTTACTTAAGTAGTGGGTAAGGCAAATAGAAGAACAAAATCCTGAGTTTACGTATGAATTGTAAAGAAGCAATACCACAATGATACGTGTGATCCATCTGCAATACCCTTTGGTTACCTAGTTTGTTTCCTTCCCGAATCCTTTCCTTCTTTACAAATCAAGAACAAGGAAATGGTATAGAATATTTCTTGAAGCAGTTACAATGTGGTGAAACAATAAAATCCACAGTAAACTGACACCTGAGGTTTTAATATTGATTTTGTAATTCATACTATTTATATTTCAATTACGTGGTGTTGAATTCATTTTTGGACCATTTCTTCTGACTGACCTGTCATTGTGGACACCAAGCGTCAAAGTTAAAAATCGTAACAAATATAACCATTTATGTATTTTCATTGAATTTGCTTTTTAGTTCACCTGAAAAAGAGAACATATGCGTGAATAACTAATTGAGATAACAGGCCAATAACGTAAGGAAAACAAAGGGGGCTGGATTCTCCAATTATGCAGCTAAGTGCTGACTCCAACGTGGGAACTGAGGCATTTTACGAAGCCAAAATCGGCGCCGAACCCTCACCGATGCCAGGACCGGTGAGGGGCTAGCAGTGGCACCGGGTAAAACTCTCAGCTCCTGCGCCGAAAACGGCCGGAGAATGGCAGGGTCTGTGGCCACACATGCGCACGGTGAAGACCTGCAGCGGCCGCGCGTACCACATGTTGCTGGCCGTGCACGGACCCTACCTGCCAGTTAATGCCCCCCTAGGCCCTCCCTTGCCATCCCTGGACTCCCCAGCCCTCGCCGAAGCCCCACCAGCCAGTGGCATGGCATCCCCCCCCCACCCCCCACCGACTGTGGCGGCGCTGGACACAGTCCGCAGCTGCCACGCGAGGTTCACGAAAACTGAGAGCACAAGTGCGCGCCGTAGTGAACTCGGCCCATCGGGGGAGGGCTTTCAGAAAACGTCCTGAGGTCGCCCCAAAGGCGTGCCCCGTAGGCCCCGGTGATGCTGTTTTGGAGGGGGAGGAGCATCTGAAAACAGGCACCGCTCCTGATTCGGTTGTAAAAAGGAATTCTCCGTCCGTTCACCGATTACGAAATCGGCGTCAGCAAGCGGAGAATCCCGCCCAGGTAGTTTTAAGGGAAATAAGGTATAGTTTTAAGAGTGCTTAATTTAATGTTTGTACCTGGAAGGGTAAAACCTATCGTTAGATTAATGCTGTAAAAAGTGTTTGTATGTGTGGGGGTTGATTAAGTTCCGACTGTGTTTCTGTTGTGCTCAGAGAGTACTAAAATGTGAAGAATAAATAGGCTAGCAAAGATATGTGGGTGTTGCTCAGCAATTGGGACCTTGTAAGGTACAAAAGCTTTTAAGTTTAAATTTCAATTAATTTTTGGGCAGTTGGAGACTGCGGGCAGGTTATTCTGTCCCACCACAACAGATTTCTGATGCGGCACGCCGTCGGGATGCCCCGTTTCGGCAGCTGGCCAATGGAGTTTCCAAACGTGGGCAGCTCCATGCCGTCGGGAAACCCCTGAGCAGCCGGCAAAATGGAGAATCCCGATGACGGAGAATTCAGCCAGGATCTTTGGGAATGAAAATCTCTCAAGTCTGCCGAAGCAACACTGGACAGGACAGGAGCTGCAGGGAGGCAGGGTTCCTAAAGCACAAGTTGCAGTCCAGATAACCAGGGAATTGGGACAGAAAGAACATTTAAGACACCTGAAGGTAAGAGAACAGAAGCTAAGGTATTGTTTAGAACGAGTAACCAAAGTGTTCTCGGTTAAAGAGACAATTGCAGTAACTAGATTTAAAATAGGACGGCAGAGGTAGATGAAACATCTGATGCCATTTTAATACCATCTGGGAATCAAGAGTTAAAACTATAGTGAGCAGTTTGCACAGCAGTCAGGACAAATAAATCTTAAAGGGGTTGGTGTGAAATCCTGGACAGAATTTGCTGTTAAAATTGGAGTGGAAGCTTTGTACAAGACCTGGGGCGTCATTCTCCGACCCCCCGCCGGGTCGGAGAATGGCCGTTGGCCGCCGTGAATCCCGCCCCCGCTCCCGCCGAAGTCTCCGGTACCGCGCCGGTTGGCGGGACCCCCCCGCTGGATTCTCCGGACTGGATGGGCCGAAGTCCCGCCCAGAAATTGCCTGTCCCGCCGGCGTAAATCAAACCTGGCATTTACCGGCGGGACCAGGCGGCGTGGGCGGGCTCCGGGGTCCTGGGGGGGGGGGCGCGGGGCGATCTGACCCCGGGGGGTGCCCCCACGGTGGCCTGGCCCGCGATCGGGGCCCACCGATCCGCGGGCGGGCCTGTGCCGTGGGGGCACTCTTTCCCTTCCGCCTCCGCCACGGCCTCCACCATGGCGGAGGCGGAAGAGATTCTCCCCACTGCGCATGCGTGAGAAACTGACGGCGGCCGCTGACGCTCCCGCGCATGCGCCGGGAAACTGACAGCGGCCGCTGACGCTCCCGCGCATGCGCCGCATTTCCGCGCCAGCTGGCGGGGCAACAAACGCCATTTCCGCCAGCTGGTGGGGCGGAAATCCCTCCGGCGTCGGCCTAGCCCCTCAATGTTGGGGCTAGGCCGCCAAAGATGCGGAGCATTCCGCACCTTTGGGCCGGCGCGATGCCCATCTGATTGGCGCCGTTTTTGGCGCCAGTCGGCGGACATCGTGCCGTTGGGGGAGAATTTCGCCCCTGGTCTGGATTTCAGAATGCAAACAAATAAGCATACTTCTGAGAGGTGATTTTAAGGTCTGTTTTTGGGGGTGCAATTTGGAAACTCTCACGTGACAAACATAGAACATAGAAAAATACAGCACAGAACAGGCCCTTTGGCCCACGATGTTGTGTCGAACCTTTGTCCTAGATTAATCATAGATTATCATTGAATTTACAGTGCAGAAGGAGGCCATTCGGCCCATTGAGTCTGCACCGGCTCCTGGAAAGAGCACCCTACCCAAAGTCAACACCTCCACCCAACAGTAAGGGCAATTTTGGACACTAAGGGCAATTTATCATGGCTAATCCACCTAACCTGCACCTAACCTGCACATCTGAGGGGATTCTGAGGAGACATCCACAAACATTCATTTGGGGTTCAGAGTGGAGAGTGTATTTGCCCACAGTCATCTTGTATGTTTAAAAGGGACTTTGTGTGTTAATTAGACCATTGTAGCTTACTATGTACTTTATGGAGGAACAGAGTCACAGGAGCACTAATTAGTCTCAATACCAAGAAAGAAAATTATTAAGCAAAAAAGTTGGATTATTATACAATCTTCCTGTACTCCCCACCCCCAGTTTAACAATTCCACACAGATTTTAGGATTAACACTGATTATAATAATATAGATTATTCTGGATGTTCCATTCAATGAACAAAACTAAACCAAAACAATTAGGTGGAGTAACCTGCAGAGAAAATGACAGCAAAAGAGATCCAGGGTTAGTTTAAATGTCTTTTTGACTATGTATCAAGTTTAACTAAAATAAAGCAAAGACACAATAAATTCATACATTTGTTATCAGCACATAGATCTGCGCGTTCGGAGCCTCTAGGCTGTACACACGTTCAACTGCTAGCCACTTCCTGAACACACAACAGAAACCTAGTCACCGTGCACTGTGAGGAACAAAAGGCCTGAGTGGAAAAAAGCAAGGGAAGAACAAAGAAAAGAAAATGAAATTTAAGTGGATTTGTGCCACAATATGCCTCGTCACTGAATTCCACCTTGCTGGTAAGATAATTTCACTTTAAAAAGTAGCAATAATTTAGAATTGAAAAATGGATAAGATGTCACACTCATTGGTCAAGGTGTGAGGAAATTGTCCAGAACATATTTTTTAACCCTTCACATTCATGGCCAAGTAGTCAGACCACACAGTTACATGCACACCCTGTTAGGGGAGTGAGTTGTTGTTCCGAAGCAAAAGTGTGTAAAAGAGTTAAAGAGTTTGAAAGAATGAGCATGACATGACAATCACCTAATCAACCAAAAGATGATGCAGTTTCATGATTCAGTTTGAAGGGGGACAAAAAATAACTGTGCAGATATACTAGGTTATTTTATTACCTCTGGATACTATAATGCTCTTCTTGTCTTATTAAAAGGTTGCAAAATTCTAATTTAATACTTATCAAAACAAATATATTCAAGAAATGGAGGAGCAAGTGATTAATTCAGAATCAAAACCATATACTTAAGGATCTAGGAGTCTTCAGTATTACTGTACTTACTTCTTGTAAATGCTTCAATAAAATGTACCCGTTCCTAAACCAGTCCAAATTTGACAAAGTTATTTTAATTGGATACTATGAAGCTGGATGTATTAGTAGAGTAGGTTTAATGTTCTCACTTTGTAACATATCCAACACATCTTTACGATATTTTGAAATTAATTACAATTTACACATCTGTTTGTTTCAAACCTGTGCCCCATTTGTGATGAGAAAATGTCAGCTCAGCTGAACCAGCATGGTGTAACTGCGCTTTGATTTGACAAAAACCCGCTTTCCAACAAATGTTTTGACATCTAAAAACTGGGCAATATTTCTTATCCTATAGGAAGCTACAGCATGTTTTATAACATTTACTTTTCATTCCGGTGCAACGTAATAGTCACCCGCAAGCACTCTCTCGTCAAAATTGATGTGTCCAGTTTTGAAAAGCAAGCCTAGAGAAAGCAACAAGGTGTTTCCAAGCAGGATATTCATGATTCTAGATTTTTTGTCCGCAGGGTCAACATAGATACAGCAACTATAACTAAAATAAAACAATGGTTAGTCATAATAGACTGTGGGGTATGGTAAGCTTACGTTTTTTAAAAAAGTGATTAAAATTCATTGCCAGAAGAGGAGCCTATACTTTCTGTGCTGTTATGATTTGTTGTGTGCACTTCATACCTTATTTTGGATCTTTGTTATTCCTTCAGGCATAGTTAATTTAAATTGTAGTTTCTTAGGCTAAATATACTATTCTTGATTTTTGAATTAATACGTATGTATGTGTGTTGAAGTGTTAGTTTTGATTTTGAAATTGAAGTAACCTTGATGTATATTACGAATCAACTACCTGTATTACAAAATGGCAGCAACTCTTCCACATGCATCCCAGCTGTCAGTTTCATGCTTGCACATGGAAAGCAATTCATTATGAATTAACTTTGATACATGCTGTATAGGTGTCATATAAATGCTGTAAGGTAGAAATGATGATTGTCACATATGTACGCCTTTTAACATCTTTACATTGAATGAATCATGTTTGCCCCAACTGGAAAGAAAATGTGGCCTCACTCATTGATTCGGTCCGTTGATGCTCATGGTATCTGAAGTTAATTCAATCAATAAAAATAAAAACTTTTCTGTTTCGCACTGTAACCCATAAACCAATTGTAATAAAATATTGGATCTGAATTGAAATAACCGCATCAGAAATTGTATTGAAATTGAATGTCCATTCAATTAGCTGCATGTAGCCGACTTAACTATGTTATAGATGTCCCATTTTATCTACTTACTGAGAATATAATTTAAAGAAGAGTCTACATTAGTGAACGATCTTGGCTTCCAAAGCTACAGGATTGTTGTTGAGGATTCTGTAAAAGATTTTCTTTTTCCGCTTTCATTGTTCAGTGAAATGCACATTAACATCAATTGGAATATATTAGGCTTTTTGGCAAAGTTGAACATATGTTGATCTTTTAAACGTGTATATTTATGTTGCAAGTACGGAACAACGAAGAAAATTGACCATGCTGGATAAAACATAGTCCAAGCATTCAGAAATAAGTTAACCTCAGAAACAGACTCAGAAATCTGATTACTGAGCCTGGCAGCTCTGAAGTTCCAGGTCATTCTCAGACAGACTAGTTCCTCCAATGAAACCTGGATGAGTAAACCTGACTACTGGAGCTAATACTTTCTACACAACTTGAAAGCCTTTGCCGAAGCATACAAGTACTCTGTGCCAGTGGGCAGGGCAGTGTTGTGTTGTGGGGAAATCAACCACTTCATGAGTCAGACTTGCTGTGTCCAATTAGTGCAGTTTATTGTTACACAAAGCTTCGGGAGAAAGTGTGCATACCCTGCAGTACGGTAGCCAGCCTTTCTCCCGGTTTGAATGGCAGTCATTCATTTTATACTTTGGGTTCACAATGAGCCCAGATTAAAAAAATTATCACCTTGTTATCTTTAAACAGCCACTTTGGGTTCACAATGAGCCCAGATGCAAAACAATTATCCCCTTGTTATCTTTAAACAGCCACTTCGGGTTCACAATGAGCCCAGATACAAAACAATTATCCCCTTGTTATCTTTAAACATTTATAGATTGTACATTGCTATTTGTAAGCGTTTTGCTATTTACATTTGGGTATAGTTAAAGAGGTTTTACAGGTTACAGGTAGCAGCAGGAAAGCAGTATCGATTGTCCCTTTGTTTTAGGAAATGGCCCAAGACATTCGTATTAGCATATCATTGTGTACACCTTGGCTGAAGTCAGCTTTATTCAAGTGGTGTCCCGCATTTATGTATTTCTTAATCTTCCTGTCTGGCTCCCTTTGTCCTGGATCTGTTCCTATCTGTCCTACTGGCACCCCGCTGGGCTCCAGGTATCAGTTATGCCTGCTTTATTCTCTGTGTCTCCATCTTATGTGTCAGGCAGCCATCTTCTGTGCTAAGTGCCCTTCTGAACCATTTCCCACTTCAACCCCTCCTTGTGGTCCGGGCTGTTGTCGCCCCAACAGCCCCGTAGACCAACACCACGGTACCTCTCTAGGTACAGGTCGCAACTTCCCGTCTTTCTCCTCATCTCCTGGAGTCTTCGGGGAATATCGTGGTTTCGTTAAGGGTGACACTGGCTCCTGACACAACCTTTGTTACGGTACTACAGCAGATTTTTAGACACCCAAAGCTAAGGTCACCAGTGTGACCGATATGAACATGACCAGTCTGTATATTAAATAGGGTCCCCAGATATTTCCCACTAGCCTCTCTAGACAGCTACTTCCCTTTTGTGGGTCCCTGTCTGAAGTTATCCAGTTGTTCCCTGATATTGTGAATGGCCTCTGTAATATTATAGGATTCGTCTATGACATGGTTTATACATTTATCTCCTATGATTGTACACACCCCTCCTTGTTGGGCTAACTGGTAGTCTTCTTCATACCGTGTCTGTTGTGCATATAATCTGAGTTCAGCCATTTCTTGGTTGTCAGCCTCTAGAGCTTTTGAGGTACTGTTTCCCAAGGTTGTTAATCCACAAACAATTACATTTCTGTTCTTAGCACTAATCACTCCTGCTGCTCCCCCCAGAGATAGAGTCCCGAGGAACCCGTACCCCAGGGCTGATCCCAATGTGCCTGGGGTTTCCCAATCAGCGCAGAATTCCTTGCTGATAGCCCGGGTCACTATTCTTCTCCGAATATGTCCCTTCTGAGGGCATGGTACGGTGAGTGGTCCTATGGTTCCCACTGCAAAAAGGCCTGGGAGATCTAGTGTTTCTGCCGCGTACGTTCCATTGAGGAGGAAGACGTATCCCTCCTTTGCCCGGTAGCATGTAGTGTCCTGATTATGAGTCTGACTGTATTCCCAATTTTTCGGTTCCCCTGACTCCCCGTTGGATTCCAGCACCTGGTAAGTATCAAATGGGTATGTCCATGTGGCTGAGCTTACGTGAGTCCCATTGCACTGCCCACACATGAGCTGTCTTCCTGCGGTTATGTTCAGGCATTTTAGTTCATTGCAGGTGCAAGTAAACTGTCCTTTATTAACCCAGTACTGGCGGATGCACTGCGTCTGTATGCAGGAATTATTTGTGGGGACCAGGGCATAGGCACATCCCCATCCCTGCCCTGTGAAACAAAGCAGATAGCTTGCTGTATCTTGACCAGCTTTCCCTCCCTTCTTTTGGAGCTCCCCGCCCCCAGAGCTGGTGGGATTTACAAGTTTCACTCATCTCCCCTGTATCCCCTTTTTATACTTTCCGATTTCTCCCTTACAGGGTGCACCTGATGTATCAACTATATATAAATTGCTCGGGATCCACCCAGGGGTGGCAACAAATAGGGTTTCTACCGACTGCGCTAATGGGTAGCATACAGTTCGATTCCCGTGTAGGTTTATGTGGGCTTTGTAAAATAGATTATCCTCTAGCCCAGGCAAATTTACAGTCGCGACAACGCAAAGTATCATGATCACACCCGTGGTTACGCACATTTTTACAACGAGCAAGTATCAATTCTAACACTATAGTTTAGAATCTGTCTGAATGCTTGGTTGCAGAACTGTTCTACACTTTCCGAGTACACTGGTCGTTCGCTCGCGGTCTCCTCCTGTGTTTGGGGGAAAGCAATCGGATTAGTTCATTCATGTTCAGGTTTATACAATTCTAGCTGGGTCCAGTGTTTCCATGTTCCCTTCCCTCTTATTTCAATACAGGCACAGGTGTCTCCACTAATTATCACTTCATATGGCCCATTCCATTTTGGGGCAAATCCTGGCTTAACAGGTAGTGTTTTTATTAGGACGCGACTTCCCGCTGCTGGGACATCAGGGAATATTTCAAGCTCCCTTTGTGTGTCTTTTTGTTCCTGATTGTCTTTTACGAATTTGCGCATCCCTTTTAGCTGGGTGCTCAGTTCCGAAACATATCTCCTGATTCTGTCTTTTAGCGGACCTACATCGGTCCCACCTGTTATGATGCTTTCTGATAATTGCATTCCCTGTCCTGTCATTAGCTCATAAGGGGTTAATCCGGTTGTCCGGTTTGTAGTAGCTCTTAGCCTCATTAGTATAGTGGACAATACCTCTGTCCACATTTTTCCCGATGTTTGCATGGCTTTAGCTAATGCATTCATACGTTCCACCATCCCAGAACTCTGTGGATGATAGGGGATATGGAATTTTTATTTTATCCCCATCAGCTTACATACTGTTTTCATCACTTTCCCAGTGAAGTGTGTCCCCTGGTCCGAATCAATTTGTAGGGGCACTCTCCATCTAGGGATTACTTCCTTTGCCAATATTCTGGCTACCGTGGTAGCAGTACAATTTCTGGTAGGGAATGCTTCTACCCACCGGGTGAATTGGTCTATGGTGACCAGACAATAAGTTTTTCCATGGGATTGTGGTAGTGGCCCTGTGAAATCCATTTGCAGGTGTTCCCAGGGTCCCTTGGGTCTGGGTTGGTGTCCCATTTTAATTTTTATGGGTTTACCAGGGTTGTGTTGTGCACATATCACGCATCGGCGGCAGTGTCGGGCTACGTCCCTTCCCATCCCTTTCCACCACCATTCTCTTCCTAAGCTGGTTATCATGGCCTCTCTACCCACATGCGAGAGGCCATAGTGTAATTCCAATAGGGTGTTCTGTATGCATTCCGGTGCTATCACCTTATCCTCTCGTCTCCAAACATTATCAGCCCCTTTGGCTGCACCCTACGCTTCCCATCTCTCTCTCTCCTCACTTGGGGCTTTCTCCTGTAATTCCCTAATATCTATATCTTCTTCTACTGGTTCTGTAGCTGCTATTGGTAGCTCGCCAATTGTTTTTTGTTCTAGAGCCAGTTGAGCTGCTGCATCAGCTGCTTGGTTTCCTTTGAAATTCGACCAATCCAGGTTGTCTCTTCCTGGCTCCTTCTGGTGCTCTTTAATTTTGATTACTGCGGCTTCTCGGGGTTTCTCACTGGCTTTTAATAGCGCCTTAATTCTTTGCTGATGTTTGATAGGGGTTCCGCCAGTGGTTATGAACCCTCTCCTTCCCCATGTTGTCATGTAATCATGTATAATTCCAAATGCATATCGGCTATCCGTGTATATGTTCACGGTTTTTCCCTCAGATAACTCTCGTGCCTGTGTGAGCGCCACTAGTTCAGCTACTTGCGCAGATTGACCTCCATCAATCCTTCCTGACCTTATGGTTTCCAAGTGATTTGTAAGTTTCCCTATTTTAGTTTTCCGACCGTCCTGTCTTGGCCAAATCAATTCTCCCTTTCCACAATCTATTAAAACTTTATATTCCTTCATTAAATCATTTCCCATTATTGTACCCTCGTTATTTTGGCATACATAGAATCTCATGGGTATATTCAAATTATTTATTTCTACTAACGTGGTTTCGCTCAGGTAGGCGGGTGTTTTGTTCCCTCCTATCCCGGTTAGGCAAATCATTTTGTTTGTATGGGGTAAGGGTAGGTTGGTAACAGATATGGACGCTCCTGTGTCCACTAGCATCTCACATTGTCTGCCCCCTACTAGTGCAGACACATAAATTCTTCCCTCCTTTTTACCCTTGTGAGTGGGGGCTGCAGACAGTCAGCCCTGCTGACCTTGGAGGTTCCGTGATCCCTCCGGTTCTGTGGTGGTCCTGGATCGGGTCGGGGGTCTCCCATGCTTCTCCTAACACACTGCCTCTGAGTGTCCATACTTATTACAGTGGCTGCAATGCTTCCCACTGTCTCCTGGTCTGTCTCCTTTCTGTGGGGCCCCGCAATCCCTCGCATAGTGCCCTTGCCGGCCACAATTGTGGCAGGTCAGTTTCGGCTTGGCCCAGTTCTCGTTACTGGGGGTTGCTACTCTTTCTGGTCTTGCTCTGACCTGGGATGTCTCCTCTACCTGTACACCGCTAGCCCACTCTACCAACTCGTCGTAATCCTGGGACATAATCACTCCAATTTTTAGGATAGCCTGGTGGGCACCAGAGAGTCCATCTTTAAAAGCTTGGATGAACGCCCGATCCCCACGGCATGGGTACCCCTGCCCTGAGCACTTTTGGTACATGTGGAACAATCGTTCCCCGTATTCAGAAGCTCCTTCCCCTTTCTGCTGTCTTGTGGTAGTGTTCTTGCTCCAGTTAGTGGAAGCGTTCCCTAACACTCTCTGGATTTCCGTTTTAAATTGGGCGAAGGGGTCCTGCTGTGCATCTATCTCTGCTGTTAAAGCGACGGCATGTGTCCACCGTCCCCGTTATAATCCTGGGCTGCAGGAGTGGCGGGTCCGCCAGCTACCTGCCTCCACTTATCTGCGGGACAGGCTGCCCTGGCCAGCTGGTGTACGTCTCTTAGGTGTAACTGGTGTCCTACCCAGATTGTGTCTAATTCTTCCCAGAATTTGGTGTTTGCGCTTCTAGGTTGTAATTTGCCCAGGGAAGCCATTATCTGCTGTCTCTCACCTGGGGTAAAGGGTTTACTATTCGCTTTTGGCTGCGCATCTGTTCCCCCTCAGGTTACTGGCGCTAAATTGTATTCTAACGCACCCCACCCTGCCGGAGGGGCGGTTGGCCCCTGCTGTGTGGGCCCGTAAGGGGGTAGGGGGTCAGTTTCCCCCTCCCTTGTTGTTCTCGCAACACGTGGTTATGTTTCTCCAGTTCCCTTACTCTAGATTCTAATTCCCTGATCTTCTCTTTGTCTTCCTTCCACTTTTCAGGAGAGGTGCCTACTTGTTCAATTAGTCCTGCTAACTGATGCACTAACATTATCCCTATCTTTTTAGTCTTGTTTCTCTTCTCTTTGTCTATCCAACCCCTCTGTTGTTCTAAGGTCTGGGAAGTGTCCCAGCCGTCCTTCTTCATCTTTTTTATCAACGCTTGGCTGTCTGTCATATATGTCTCGATAAGAGAACCTGTAGATCCCCTTTTTATATCATTGCCTGCCATCTCGCAGACTTCAATACCTCCGGTTACTATGAGTAAAGTGTGCTTTCTACTGGAGGGACTTCACTACCCCCCCAGCCACTATTACTACCCTAGCACCGTCTGTACGGCCGCAGCTGCCTCCTAGCAAAATGTGCTCTCTACTGAGGGGACTTCACTACCCCCCAGCCACTATTACTATTCCAGCGCCGCGCTATCACTACCGTCTCTCAGGGTTTGACTTATACTCACGGTGTCCACTATTACCACCTCGGCAATGTGCTTCACCACTGGAGTTCGGCTCTAGGTCAGAGTTGATCAGCTCGTTTTCCGCACCACTAATAAGACATTTGACAGCCCAGTACCCAACTTATGCTCTACTTTCATACAAGAACTCTGCGTTTGTTCGCCACAACAGAATTTGGGGTTAGCCGATTTCTGCCACTTGTGCTTCACAATCCTTAGTGCCTTTGGTGCCTCAATACCCACTTCAAATCCTGACCTTCGCGTGGGAGATTCCTCCTCTTGACAGCCAGTCTAAGGCTGGGCATTTGGGGCAGCACTGCCTTGTCCATTTGTTGATCAGCACAAGCTACAAATCCTTAATACTATCAGCAGTTAGTACCAAACCTGATCTATTATCATGTCACTATACAGTCAAGACTTATATCACTATGCTTATCACTATAGGTACCTTATTTTAACTGCACCGTTTGACCTGTCTGACTCCTGCAGATTCAAAACGATCTTTACCCCGGCTTTCCGATCAAGGCCTTCGATCGGAACTCACCAGAAGTAAGATCCTGCCGACTACGCCAATATGTTGTGGGAAAATCAACCACTTCATGATTCAGACTTGCTGTGTCCAATTAGTGCAGTTTATTGTTACACGAAGCTTCGGGAGAAAGCGTACGTACCCCATGGTATGGTAGCCAGCCTTTCTCGTGGTTTAAATGGCAGTCATTCATTTTATACTTCGAGTTCACAATGGGCCCAGATACAAAATAATTATCACCATGTTATCTTTAAACAGCCACAGCGGGTTCACAATGAGCCCAGATACAAAACAATTATCACCTTGTTATCTTTAAACATTTTATAGATTGTACATCGCTATTTGTAAGCGTTTTGCCATTTACACATGGCCACAGTTAAAGAGGTTTAATAGGTTACAGGCAGCAGCAGGGAGGTAGTATCGATTGTCCCTTTATTTTAGGAAATGGCCCAAGACATTCGTATTAGCACACCTTGGCTGAAGTCAGCTTTATTCAAGTGGTGTCCCACATTTATGTATTTCTTAATCTTCCTGTCTGGCTCCCTTTGTCCTGGATCTGTTCCTATCTGTCTGACTGGCACCCCACTGGGCTCCAGGCATCAGTTATGTCTGCTTTATTCTCCATGTCTCCATCTTGTGTGTCAGGCAGCCATCTTCTGTGCCAAGTGCCCTTCTGAACCATTTCCCACTTCAATTGCTTGGTTAAAATTTAGCCATATCCCCAAATCTTGCACTGACATCCTCAGCCTACATTCCCTAAACTTATGTAGAAACGTCGATGGGGAAACTGCATGCTCTGTATTAGACACATGTGAACTGTACTTGAGTAAATTTCTCAGTAGCTAGGATTGGAAACACTTGACCATGGCAATGATTTTCATGCCTGTACAGACAAGTTATCATTAAAAAAAAGAAAGAAGCACCGTGGATCAGAGGGACCTTGGTCCGCATGTACACTGGACCCTTCAGGTAGCAGGGCAGGTAGATACAATGTTAAAAAGTCAGATGGTATCGTTGCCTTTATTAGCCAAGGCATAGAATTTAAGAGCAGGAAGATTATGCTGGAACTGCATGAAATGTTGGTCAGGCACAGCTAAAGTTCTGGAATCCACATTATAGGAGGAATGTGATAGCGTTGGAAAGGGTGCAGAGGAGATTTACTATGATGTTGCCTGGGCTGGACAGTTTTAGCTATGAAGAGAGATTGGATAGACCGGGGTTGTTTTCCTTGGAGTAGATGAGATTGAGGGGGGACATGATTGAGATGTATAAAATTATGAGGGACATAGATGTTGTGTTGGGTGCTCTGGATCTGTGGAACACATACAGGTCACCAACACTTGAAATAGTGCGACACTATTTTATTGAATCATTAACTGTTTAACATACTCTGACTGTGGGTTAACACAATACTAGCTTTAACTAAAAACCTTTGCCTTGTCCTAACCAGTCTATGCACTCAGCACATGGTGAATGTCTGTGCTGCAGGCTGTGAGCTCTGTCCTCCTAGCTAGCTGCAGCTCGAATGAGCGGGAACTCTGATGCCTCCTGTCTTTATAGTGCGTGTGCTCTAACTGGTGATTGGCTGCGGTGTTGTGTATGTTGATTGGTCCCACTGTGTGTCCATCAGTGTGTGTCTGCACCATGATATCTGGTGTATATTATGACAATAGATAGAGTAGACGGAAGAAAATATTCCCCTTGATGGAGGGATCAATGAGCAGGGGGCATAGATTTAAGGTAAGGGGCAGGAGGTTCAGAGGGGATGTGAGGAAAAACGTTTTTACACAAGGGTGGGGGGGAGTCTGGAACTCAATGCCTGAAAGGGTGGTGGAGGCAGAGACCCTCATAACATTTAGGTCAAGGGTTGGAAAATGGGATTAGAATACTTAGGCGGTTGTTTTTGAATGGTGCAGACATGATGGGCCTTTTCTGTTCTGTGGACCTCTATGACTATGACTTGTATTTATATAGTACCTTTCAAGTACTCGGTTAATTACGAGTGCTTTACAGTATATTTTTAAAATGTGGTCATTTTTGTAACATAGGAAACACAGCTTCCAGCCATACAGAAACAATACAGGTGTGGTTTTGCACTTTGGTAGTATTGGGTTACTGTGTCCACAGCAAGATATCCAGATATTAAAGGCGATAAACACAGCAAGGTTCCATAAACAGAAATGCGATCATGTCCAGATCTATGAGAAGTCATTTGCAAAAAAGTACCAAATTCCACTCTTTCGAGATAACCTTTGCTTTGTATATAATATCAAGATGGAAAAGGAGCATAAACAGATATGCAAAGAATAACATTTGCACTGTCTGTACCCCATTGTTGCTGCCTCCTGAGGTATTGAACCGGAACATGAACTGAAAATAATCATGTAATGATTTCCATGATGGCACGATTGGGAGAATTAATCAGCTGTTTAAGTGCATCAATCACAACCCATGTAAAAATTACTCTTACTATTGCATAATTAACATAAGGTTTTATTAGAATCTAGAATTTGACTTGTCTACAGTTCAAGAAAATAGAACACATCACTTTTGCCCCTTGGGCCTGCTTTAAAACAAGCTGCCAATTTATTTGTAGCCATTTTGCACTCCTACTAAAAAAGACTGGAATCAGTTGTACTGCATGAGAATGAAATCATTTCCCCTTTCTGCTTACTATCACAGTTTCCTACAACCAAATTCCATTTAATGAATCCACGATCACTGTTTGATTAGATAACGTCGCTAAATGTTATCAGTTTTTATGGATCGGTATTTTCTGCATGTACATTGCTATATGCATTTTATCTTCTCGTGCCAGTCAAATGCAGCTTTTCACAGTTCTTCTGAATGGGAAATGTAATCAACAGCACCACAACAGAGCAGTAGCTGTCACTGCAAAAAGTGACTGACATCTTCTTGCTCTTTCAAATGTTTAATCTTGGAGAATTCTTGGGGCAATACATTTGAACCTATTGTGTTTGGTGCTGGTGAACTGAAAATAGAAATGACTGGAGCTCGCACATATATTTTTGAATGCTGCAATGGACCCTTAATGAGCTGTTAAAGGGAGCTAGTTCTCTAAGGAAAATTAGTTTCGCTGAGGCATCTCACTTTTATATTCCAACCACATTTTGATTTTATGAAAACTCCTAAGGATACTTAATGCGCAACAGAAGATATCCAACATTTAAACTGGGTTTTGGAAAAGCGATCATCTATTCCCACAAGCTGTCAGCTATGCAAAAATATTGGTGCACATTGGGCAATATTGAGTCTACAGCAAAATACTCAGGTATTGAGGCAATACAGAAAAGGGCTACAAAACTGATACCTAACTTAAGGCATATGAGTTATGATTGAGCAGCTTGAAATTATTTACACAGGAGAAGTGCTCAGGAAAGAGGTTATTCAAGTCTTCAAGATTTTTAAGATAAATTGAGTTCCAATAATGTACTCGAGGGAGTCTGGCTAGTTTATTATGCGAGACGACTAGCTTGTGGATCAGATTAAAGGCAACAGCACGGGGTTTAATCCCCATTCTGGCAGAGGTACATTTGGGACCTGCCTCTTTACTCGGCCATGAGTAAAGATATCATGGTTTTGGCGAATAATTGCCGAGGATCTGCTTTCAGGCAGAGAAGTGAAGAACATGAAGAATGTGCCTGAGACTGGCACAAACTGTGGAACGGAGGACATAAGAATAATTTAGTGAGTTCCCTAAGTTTAATAGATTTAATTATTTTCATGTATTTGTTTTAAAAGGTTGCAACTTCTGCCTAATCTTTAACACCATAACATAACTATGTTTTCATGTTGCATTATGTGATCCTTAAAAAGAAAATTATTTCTATATTGGTTCCTCTTATTTTTAGATTTTATAGTCAGTGTATACTTTTGCTGTGTTATACACTTAGGCATTAGACTCATAGGCTAGGTTCACATTGGATCAATGCTCATCCTGGTGTGTCAGTTTTGGAGAGCCTGAAATTCCAGGATTCCTGCTCTGCCGCTGGAAGTATAATGAAGCAGGATTTCTGGTTACCTGCTGAAGAAAACATTTCATATTGGTGGGTGGCCCGTGGCTGCGGAGGCTCTGAAGAGCCATACTTCCCCTGTAACTTTATACCACAGAAGCAGGCCTCGCTGTCAGGCTCTCTGGAAGAGATAACCTCTTACTCCCATTTATGAAAAAGGAAATTATGTTTAACAAATGTTTATCCCCTTTCCTGTTAAATTCCAATCGGCACCTACCAATGTTTCTAATCGGGCTCTCCAAGTCCTAAGATTCAGCTGTGTGAAAGGAATCCTCCCAAACTCTCACTTCATTCCTTTGATGATTATCTTCAATTTATGCTCACTAATTGCTGACTCCCTGAACTGAGCTTCTCCCTGTTTTCCAAATGTAAACCCCTCATAATTCTGAACACTTCTGTCAGATCTCTTCTTAACTATCGTTGTTCTTGTTTATGGAGGTTCAGATTCTCTAGCCTCCTATTATTCGAATCTCAGTGGATCTCCTCTGTCCATAGCTTTCACATCTCTCCCAAGGCAAGGACACCAATTGTTGCCTAAGCAATGATTTGTATAGGTTTAGCTTCATCTCTCTTGGTGCTTTATGGTGTAAATGTCGCAGGAGCCTTCTGCTTGGTGGCAAACTGCTGGTGGCATTTCTTTCTCCAGAGCTTCCATTGTCTGGATTCACTGGGAAAATTTCAATGTGCAATCTCGGGCACGTTTGGCAGGGTTTTCTGCAACGGTTGTAATGCCGAGATAGAGACTGCTGTTCAATGGCACTCAGCTTTTATTTAGGCCTGGGGAGTTTCGTCCCGTCGAGGCCACACGTTAGAATATTTCTGGCACTGGGTGAGATGAACCCACCAGGTGGACCAACTCCTCAGAGACCAGGGTACCATTTTGAAAGCTACTCCCTCTCATCCCCCTTTCATGGTCATGACCTCCCCTGGCCCCGACCCTCTGCAGTGCCAACCTACCACCCAAGAACCTTGGCACTTCTAGGCTGTATGTCCCTGGCATCCCAGCAGTGCCAGGTTGGCACTGCCAGGGTGCCTGGTTGGCATTGTCAGGGTGCTAAGCTGTCAGCGTCAAGGTGCCTGGCTGCTGGGAGACTGCCATGGTACTACCCTGTCCTGTCGTTGACCAGCGGGGGGCTCTAGTGGCCTCCCTGACCCCCCAGAGGTGCCATCAAGCCTGGCCACGCTTGTGGAAACCAGTACTAATTGGTGCCCAGTTGAGGCCTCACAGGGCAGCTGTTAATTCCTGGGCACCGGGTGAATGAGGAATTGGGATATTTAAATGAGCCTAATGACTCATTTAAATGTCATTATCTGGAACACGCCCAGCAAGGGCATGATCCAGATTGCGCCAGGCACCTCGAGTCAGGTGACCTGCGCGAGGTTCTGCATCTAATGCGAAGCCCAATTTGGACTTCTCCCGCCATTCACCCGTTGCGCCCAGCTCTGCACCGGGCGCAAGAGGTGGGAAAATCGCGGCCAAATATTTCAGATCTCCAGCATCCGCAGTATTTTTCTTTTATGTTGCCCTATTACCTGTGTAATGTAATCTGTGTGATATACCTGCAGTGTCTTAGGCTTTCTGTTGAGGACTGTAATCAGATTGGCATTTTTTTGGTATTCTTTCATGGGATTGGGTGTCGCTAATGAGGCCAGAATTTGTTGCCCATCCCTAATTGCCCTTGAACTGTGGCTTGCCAGGCCATTCCAGAGTCACATGTAGGCCAGACCAGGTAAGGATGGAAGATTTCCTCCACGTAAGGACATTAGTGTGCTATCATCAGTCCTGTAATGTAAAAGTCAGGCAATGAGAATTATTTTAAATTTTCCCGAACTTGGTTCAAGAAACAGAACTTCACAGCACTTTAATTAATAAATACAATGATGACATTATAGTGTAACATGATTAAAAGTACAACTACCCACCTAGAACTCTGGTTCACATGAAAGGGGAGGTTTTTTAAAGTACATTCTGGTAGAGTCCCTGCTGCCAGCTTGCACTTGGAAAATTGCCACCAAACAATTGCTTTCCCTATTGATTTAAATGAATCACATTCACATGAAAATTATGCATATTTGTTATTATTTTATTGCTTCTTTATATATTTCTTTGCCAGTACGGTATATCATTGCCATACCATGATAATCTAATAAGATAGTTTATCGGCATTAAAAAAGTTGTAAGTTTTAAGATTGGCTGCTTCGTTGATGAATAATTAGATAATTTTTGTTAATCAACCCGAAAGAGATATATTTTAGCACAAACCTGACATATGAAATATAATCCAGTTGCACAGTTGCAGCAGACTGATACTCTTTCCCTTCTTTGGCAATTTGATCGCATTCAAACTCATTGGCCGGGATTCTCCAATCCCGCGGCCAAGTTCTGACGCCAGCGTGAAAAGCGGCACGAGCCACTCCAGCATCAACGGGCCTCAAGTGGCAGGTATCCACCCATTCCTAGGGGGCTAGTACAGCGCAGGAGTGGTGTCCGCAGCTCCGGCGATCAAAAGCCACGGTTGGCGCGAGTCCGCCCATGCGCGCCACGGCCGGCGCGGGTTCGCGCATGCACGTGTGTTCCCGTCTCCGTGCCGGTCCCCGGGCAATATGGCGGAGCCCTACAGGGGCCCGGTGCGAAGGAACATAGGGCCCCAAGAAACTAGCCCACCCACCGATCGGTAGGTCCCGATCGTGGGCCAGGCCACGGTGGAGGCCCCCCCGGGTCGGATCCCCTCAACCCCCACCAGGAAGGCCCCCGCAGACAGAACTCTGAGGTCCCGCCAGATGGGACCATACGTAACCCACGCCGGCGGGACTCGGCCGAACTTGGATGGCACTCGGCCCGTCGAGGCCTGGAGAATCGACAGGGGGGTCGCTTTCAACGGCCCCCGACCGGCGCGGTGGCGATCCTGCGCGCGCCCAAGAATTGCCGCCAGAGAATCGGCGAGCTGGCGTCGGGGCGGCGTGGCGTGATTTTCATGCCCCTCCGGCGATTCTCTGACCCGGCACGGGGTCTGAGAATCCCGGCCCTTAACTCCCTGCATGTGCACAGATCACTATAGATTGACAACTTAAAAGAAAAAATTCCAATCAAGGGGCAATTTAGCATGGCCAATCCACCTACCCTGCACATCTTTTGGGTTGTGGGGGTGAGACCCACACAGACAGATATTTAGCTCTGCTGCCTCACAACGCCTGGGACCCAGGTTCGATTCTGACCTCAGGTGACTGTGTGTGGAGTCTGCAAATTCTTCCCATGTCTGCGTGGGTTTTCTCCGGGTGCTCCAGTTTCCTCCCACAGTCCAAAGATGTTCAGGTTAGGTGGATTGGCCATGCTAAATTGCCCCTAGGTGGGGTTGCGGGAATAGGGTGATGTTCTTTCAGAGGGTCGGTGCAGACACGGTGGGCCGAATGACCTTCTGCACTGTGGGGATTATATAAACGTGTAAACTCCAATTTTCAGTGACCCGGGGCCAGGATTGAACCCAGCGTCGTGAGAAAGCAGTGCTAACCACTGCGCCACCGTGCCACCTTTAGATTGCCATTTTTGGTGGTTTCCTGCCATGTGTTCACATCAATATCACCTTTCCAGCTATCCCCATATCTCCTTTACTGCTCGCCAACATCTGGTGGCATGGTTCCCCACAACCTCCAAGGCTTCTTTCAGAATTTTCAGTTCACCCTCAGCAAGTGGACCAATACAGAGACACAACAGATACATTACCAAAGCTTCTTTCATGAGTGCACAGAGATCTCTTTTTTTGGAGAACCACCCCCCATGGCCCCTGATTCCTGATTATTTTCAGCCACCTTGTCCTAAAAGGGAGAAGATGAGATGTGTGTAAGGTATGATGGTCTCGTGCATTAGTGAACGAATAGAGGAAACACGTACCATTATTTACACTGCAAGGTGTATATGTGAATGTAGTAATATAAATTAGATGAGATGTTAAAGCAACTTATATCTGAACACTTCCAGTATTTACATATTTCCTGTTTATCCAACACCACTTCAGTTGGCATTTTGAAAATGTCCTTAGTGGGGACAACAAGATATCCTCAGCTCAAAAGAATAGTTATTGCATCACTAAGCCACCAAGCTGGACTGAAATGTTAATTAGGCCATAACACAATAGAGCAATGACTCCATTCAGCCCATCGAATCTGCTCTGCCATTCGATCATGGGTGGTATAATGTAATAATAGTCTTTATTAGTGTCACAAGTAGGCTTACATTAACAATGCAATGAAGTTACTGTAAAAATCCCCTATTCGCCACACTCAGGCGCCTGTCCGAGTACACTGAGGGAGAGTTCAGAATGTCCAATCCACCTGACAGCACGTCTTTCAAAACCTGTGGGAGGAAACCGGAGCACCGGGAGGAAACCTAGGCAGACACTGGTAGAACATGCAGTCTCGCACAGGAAGTGATCCAAGCTGGGAATCTAACCCGGGCCCCTGGCACTGTGAAGCAGCAGTGCTAACCACTGTGTTACCCTGCCGCCCATGTTCCTCTGTTCCTCATCCCCAGTCTCCTGCCTTTTCCCAATAACCCCTGATCCCCTTATTAATCAAGATGGTAATTCTACATTAATATGAAACATTGTAAAATACTTTATGAAGTCAGATTTTGATACTGGAACATAATTGTATGAAATTGAAGGCAATAAAGAGAATATTGCTCCTCTAAAAGTATTACAATTTGTAAAGTTTAATCAGTTTTGCCATTTTCTCATTTTTGTCCAGTCATGTACATGATACTTAAATTATAAAATGATTAAATTTTACTCCACATAGCCCCATACATCTTGCCACTGTTAGCACAGGGTAGAATAATCTTTATCAAACTAACACATATTCCATTTCCTTTCAAGGGCACAACCCTTCAGTCATATGGGACACAAACTCTGCTTATTACAATGTTTTTGCCGTAAAGTATTCTATTTGTGTCAGTGAGACCATTTCCATTACTTCAGCATTAGTCATTCTGTCCTCCAACACAATACTCAAGTCCCTTCTTTTGTAAAGCATTAACCCTGCTCTGTCTTCATTAGGATCCAGTTCTCAATAGTCAATTAATATTAACCTCATGAGTTCTTCCGAATTGTACAACATGGTGCACCAGGTTTATTCCCCGTGTTCATCAAAAACATATACAGCTAGAATGATGTGTCTCTTATCTGTTGCTGTCAACAATTTACAGTTACATAGAGCAGGTGCCTCTTCCATGGAACCTCAGCAATGATGATACTGTATGAGAATACAGTGGTCTTACGTTCTGAAAACTCCTGCCAATGTTGGACGCCAATCTCCACACCCTCACCCCAAGAACCAAGATGCCACCCATCTGAGCAGAAGTGTGAGCTGCCACGGAAACTGTCAGAGGTGGCAGTAGATGTTCTAACATGGTGGGCACAATCATTGAGTTCATGAAGCTGGGTACTTGGTCCCTGTTGGACAGAATATTCTCTGTACTTTACGCAGAATTTGGAACTGGATTCTTGTATGTTCTGAGCCATTGCTCAAGCTCACTGGCAGGTTTCCCGTAGCACCTTGCATTTCCTAGTTCATGCCCATCAGCTTTTGTCAGTAACCTAGGTAATCAAACTCTGCGTCCTCTGCAGCTGAGCTAGTATGTGATCTCTCTCTCCAGCATCCTTGCCCCCTGCCCTCCTTGCTTTACGTTGTTGACTGGTAATTCAATATGTGAAGACCCGTCCAATAACTGCCCTCTAATGTGCACATGAAGCCAATCTCTGAGCTGGTGCTTTCTAGGATCAGGCCAAGTGACTCTGTATTATCATGAACAAAGAACAGTACAGCACAGGAACAGGCCCTACGACCCTCCAAGCGTGTGCCTATCGTGATGCCTGTCTAAACTAAAACCTTCTGCCCTTCCTGGGTCCGTATCTCTCTATTCACATCCTATTCATGTATTTGTCAAGATGCCTCTTAAACGTCGCTATCGTACCTGGTTCCACCACCTTCCCCGACAGCGTGTTCCAGGCACTCTCCACCCTCTGTGTAAATAATTTGTCTCGCACATACCCTCTAAACTTTTCCCCTCGCACCTTAAACCTATGTTCCCTAGTAATTGGCTTTTCCACCCTGGGAAAAAGCTTCTCACTGTCCACTCTGTCCAAGCCATTCATAATTTTGTAAACTTCTATCAGGTCGCCCCTCAACCCCTGTCGGCCCCAGGTAAATTCAAATTCATTTTTTTTCTCTCATTTAAGTCCAGCCACTGTTCCACGGCTGTGATAGTGAGATGGCAACTCTACCATCGAGTGCAGCCTCATCCCCTGTTGCAGAATGGACTGTCGCTGTCTGCAAATTATCTGTAAATCTATGTGCATTCAAGGGGAGGTTTGATGTGTACATGGATTAGAAGGGAATAAACGGGGCAGGATGGGAAGGGGTAAGTGAAGTGGGAGGAGGCTCACACGATGCTTAAGCTCCAACATGTATCAGTTGGGTTGAATTGCGCTATAAATTTGATGGAGAACGTTATTTCACGGAAATGGTACAGAGTCCCATGTCAAGCGTGCCGGCAGTGCCGAGAACAATCCCACTATTAAACGGGACTCTGCTTCATTTCTGGGCCTCGACGAGGAACGCCACACTTAATCCCGTTTCCTGCACTAACAAGCTCTGCTCGTCAGTGTAGAAAGAGATCAGGGTGCCATTTTTAAATGCCTCCCCGATCTCTAGACCTCCCTCACCGTGGCCCCCACCAGGTTCCAGGCAGGCAGTGCCATGATGCCAGGGTGGCATCAAGAGTACCACCCTGCCCAAAGCCCGACCACCCAGGGGACCCTGATCACCTGCGACGCCCTCTCCCCAAGTGCCGGTACGCCTGGTCCATTGTTGTGGAAACCAGTGCTAAACAGGGCCCATTAGGGGTTTCCGAGGTGAGGCGGTTAGATCCCAGACACTGGGTAGATCCGGCATAGACATATTCGAATGAGACTGACTTCTCACTTGGATATGTAAATCTGCGTCCCGACCTCAATGGACGGGACCAGATCGTGGTGCCTTGCGAGGTGTCAGATGCAGTGAGGCCGATAGATTGCACCAGTAATTTTATATTTTCTGTCCTTTCCCCAGATTCTCTTTCCCAGCTGAGGAGGCAGTTGCGCTGGGGAGGCAATTACACAGTGGTATTGCCACTGGACTAGCAATCCAGAGACCTGGGGTAATGGGTTCTGGAGACCTGGGTTCGAGTCTCACCATGGCAGATGGTAAAATTTGAATTCAATAAAAATCTGGAATTAAAAGTCCAATGAGACTTCCGGTGGTGGCTGTGGAGTGAGTGGTCACACTTTTGGTGGTTCCCACTCAAGGTGGATTTTGCTGGTCGTGCCCCACTGGTATGGGTTTTTTTTTTAAGCAAAAGGTGTGTGAGTGCCCAGAGAAGGTAATACTCCACTGGTGAGATCGGTGTATGGATCAGTGGACGGGAAGTGCCACGAGAAAGGGAGAGCAACTCGATCAGGACAATCTTCGTGGTGCGGCACAGGCTAAGATGGCAGAAGGCAAGGGGCAGCTGGTGGAGATTTTTAATGGAGAATTCCAGCAGCAAAGGAATGAGGCTTCAGAAGACCTGGCTGAGGCTGGTGCAGCCACTCAGAGGTGTAATTGAGAGAGTGGGCCAGAGACTGGAGGCTCAGGGCCTGGCAATTCAGGAGGTGGAACAGGTGGTGGGGGAGCACGAGGAGTGGATGGTCTCATTGGAGACGGAGTTGGGTATGGTGTTGGACAGCTAGAAGAGGCTGAGAGAGCAATTAGAGGACCTGGATATCCGCTCCAGGAGACAGAACTTGAGGATCATCGGGATCCCTGAGGTATCAAGGGAGAGGAGGCCGCCAAGTATGTGACGAAAAGGATGGCTTCATCCTCCTGGCAGCTGAAAGAGACACGAGTGTTTACTGGTACCATAGAGCAGGAAATACGTAGTTGGTGTAACAACTGAAGTTTGTCATGCAGTATAGGAGAATAAATGATCAGGGTTGTGCAGAAACTTTATCTCCCTCTGCCTGTGATGGGTAGCATGTTATCTTTCACAGGGAAGGTGTTGAGCAGGTAGATTTGGCATGATAGTATAAGTATGGATTGTGTAAGATATGAGGTCTGTGGAAGTGAAGATTGGAATAATAATTGTGAGTATTAAAACAGAGGAGTGAAGTGTGCTGCAGTGACCTTCTGAGGAAGAGAGGAAGCAAGGAGGGGAGAATTGTGAGTTGCAAGGTTGGAGGTATGAACAGAGGGTAAGAGAGCAGCTTTCATACCTTCGCTGCTCTGGTAAGATCACTGAATTTCTTTTGGTATTGCAGCCATGTTCTGGGAAGTAAGATCATGGCATTTACTTGCTGTACAATCTCCCTGGGGGAGAATCTGGATTTCCTGCCAGCTGTCCACCATTTGGGGAATGGCCTCCAACTTAATATCAAAGAGTCCGAGTTCCCTGTCTGGGCCTCTGCCAGCCATTTTCAAGTTTTTCTGTTGCTTGCAGCCAGAGTGCACTTCCTGTTAAAAAGGTCATGGCTGCCATTAAATACCACCAGGGATGCCCGATCTATCACTCCCCTTCCCCCGCTCCGAATCCAAAATGCCAAGTCGTGGGTAAGGCTAGCTGAAGGTTTCAATATAGTCCCAGCAACAATTTCATGGCGCAGTCGGGTTGTTCTCAGCTAATGATGTGTGTAAATCAGGAAAAAAAATCTCTTCAAGAAACCATTTGTATTTGGTTATAATAAAAGAGCTGTACATGGATTTTAATTACTCATGACAAATTTTTTGAGCTCATTGACTGATATATTTTGCATAGTTGCCATCTATATGAAGTACTTAGCTGCAAAATAGGTTTATGTCTATATAATATATTCAAGAGGCGGCTGGATATAGCACTTGGGGAGAATGGGATCAAAGGCTATGGGGAGAAAGCAGGATTAGGCTATTGAGTTGGATGATCAGCCATGATCGTGATGAATGGCGGAGTAGGCTCGAAGGGCCAAAAGGCCTCCTCCTGCTCCTATCTTCTATGTATCTATGTATCTATGTATGTCTAGAAATATCAACTAGCAGCATCAGGCCTCACCATTGCTGTAGGATTGATATATTTGATAGTTATAATATACTCACTGTTTACTCCAAAAAACAGCGAAATGCTAATAAAAAAACAAAAGATTGAAAAACAACCTTTTTCTATATTTTATACAGTACCACTAATCCCTCATTCCCACTTAAACTGTTTCAGTAAATTGAATTTTTTAGTGCAAAGCAATCTTTGGCTTCATTAATGGCACAGAGGTGAAACTTGCTGTTATTCTTTTTTTGGTTTATTAAGACCTCAGAAATGAAGATATGGGGCGAAATTCTCCGGTATCGGCGCGATGTCCGCCGACCGGCACCAAAAACGGCGCAAATCAGTCGGGCATCGCGCCGCCCCAAAGGTGCGGAATCCTCCGCATCTTGGGGGGCCCAGCCCTAACTTTGAGGGGCTAGGCCCGCGCCGGACTGATTTCCGCCCTGCCAGCTGGCGGAAATGCTCCGCCAGCTGGCGCAGAAATGACATTGCCGGGCAACGCATGCGCGGGAGCGTTATCGGCCGCTCACGGCATCCCCGCACATGCGCTGTGGAGGGAGTCTCTTCCGCCTCTGCCATGGTGGAGACCGTGGTGAAGGCGGAAGGAAAAGAGTGTCCCCACGGCACAGGCCCGCCCGCGGATCGGTGGGCCCCGATCGCGGGCCAGGCCACCATGGGGGCACGCCCCGGGGCCAGATTGACCCGCGCCCCCCCCCCCCCCCAGGACCCCGGAGCCCACCCGCGCCGCCTTGTCCCGCCGGCAAGAGAGGAGGTTTAATCCACGCCGGCGGGACAGGCATCCTAGCAGTGGGACTTCGGCCCATCAGGGCCGGAGAATCGCGGGGGTTGGGCCCGCCAACCGGCGCGGCGCGATTCCCGCCCCCGCCGAATCTCCGGTGCCGGAGAACTCGGCAATCGGCGGGGGCGGGATTCACGCCAGCCCCCGGCGATTGTCCGACCCGGTGGGAGGTCGGAGAATATCGCCCATGGTGCCAAAAACGGTTTTACAAAATTTGTTTTTAATTACCGACAGTTTAGAGGAGTCAGAACTTCATCTTGGTTTTTTTCTCTCGTTTAACCCAAACTGCAAAATAATTCAAATAAAATCACTGTATTATCTAGTTGTCAAAGCCTTTGTAAGATATCAGATTCACCTTTTGAAGCTCCTTGGGACAGGTTTCAGTCATTAGAGTGCAGCTAAACTGTAAATGGAGCCCCTTCATAGGCAGCAGTGTGTCATGTTTGTGTTGCCGAGATGTGATTGATGCTGTCAAATCCAAGGGAGAGCTGTGCACGAGCATGCCTGTATGTTTCATCAGAACTCAGCCAGGAAATTGTTACTGTTTGACAACGTGGGCAGAAATGTCCAGATGCTCAGCACATTTGAGCAAGGACTGAGTAATTTTAGAGAACCTAGGAAGTCAAAGATCTCTTTTCAACACTTTGTAAATCCAGTTTGACACTTGGGGTTACTGGGTTAACTGCCTCTGACGTGGCCCAACAGGCCACTCAGATGTATCAAGCCACAACAAAATAAAATCGAATAAGGATAAAACCGGACCACCTGGAATAACTGCACCTTACAGCTGATGTCCCAGGCTCCTCTATCACTATCTCTGGTATGTCCTGTCCTGCTGACAGGAAACTATAGAAGGATTTCCCTACTGTCCTCAATCACCTCCTCCTAGTGGCTGAAGAGCCCCTTGCTGAGTCTCAATGAGGCTTCCGCTCGTCAAAGGCTCAATGGAAATGATCTTCAGGGCGTGGAATCCAGGAAACATGAGGGAGCAGCACCGACACTTCTACATGTGTCTCACAAAGGCCTTCGACTCCGACAACCATGATGGAACGCCCTCATCAAATTAGGCTGACCGCAGATATTTGTCACCGTTCTCCACCTGCTCCACTTGACATGCAAGTCGTGATCCTTATCAACAGATCCACCACAGACCCAGTATGAGTGCAAACTGGGGTCAGGCATGTTGTGTTCTTTGTATTGTTCTTCAGGGTGGTGAAGATTGTAGTGTTGACAAACAACAGCAAGCAGTGTTTAACAAACAAAGCTAATGTATTACACTGCACTTAATTAGATTCAAACATTTGCTAAGGAATTAGATAAGTAAAGAATATACTACACTTCTACAATACTAAACTCTGCTATCAGCTAAACAATCTCACATCTACTCAGTCTGGCTCCCTTCAACTCTCTTCTAGAAGTCAAGGAGACATGTGAGATTTATATGGTTGCTCTACAGCACCATCTAGTGACTAGAATAGTAACATTACATTAACCTTTTATGTTCCTTACAATGTCCACATATTGTGACATCCCCCTTTCTTTGAAAAATGTGAATCTTACATTCAAATTTACATATAGGCAGTGTATGGGCAATGTACAATAATGATCATTATTAAAATTACTCAAGAGTTAAATCAGTGTTTTACAGTTCATAGATTGAGACAATCAGGTTTCTTTCTTGATCTTGTTGATCTTCTCAATCCCACTGTCATGTAGTCAGAATTCTCTTCTGATCAGTACTTGTATCAGTCAGTTGAGCAGACTGGTTTCTTTGACAAATGTCACAGACTATACATCCAGAAAACAAAGGTTCTCCACCAGCTCTCTCCTGCCACACAACACTGCACCCCAACTATCAGGATCCACAGTGAGCCCCTGGACAACGTGAACCATTTCCCATAACATGGGAACGTGCTCTCAGCGTGAGCAGACCTCAAAGATTAAATCCAACATCGACTCCAATACGCCAGAACAGCCTTCGGACACCTGAGGAACAGACCTCAAATCCAGCATCAAGCTCATGGTCTACGGAGCAACCATGGTCCCTGCCCTCCTGTATGCATCAGAAACATGGACAATGTACAGCTGACACCTCAAATCCCTGGAGAGTTATCACCAATGTTGCTTCTGCAAAATCCACTTGCAGGATTGGCGGACCAATGTGAGTGCCCTCTTCCAGACCAATATTCCTAGTATCGATGCAATGGTCATGCTCGACCAGCTGTGATGGGCTGGTCACATTGTCTGTATGCCTGGTGCAAGACTCCCTAAAAAGGTGCTCTACTCCAAGCTCCCTAATGGCAAGGAGGACAGAGGAAACGCTAAAGGACACTCTCAAAGCCTCTCTAAATAAATGCAACAAACCCATTAAAAAAAAAAAAAATGTACTTCGTCAGACTGCTGGTTCGAACAATATGGATCATGGAAAATTGAGTCGCCTATGCAAATCGTATGCTCCCGGCGGTTTTTGTCCAATTTGCCATTGGTGTTCAGATCAGGGGTTAAGTCCCTAATTAGCGTAATCAAGGGGTGTAACACCTGTTTTAGGCCGGTGGTCCAGGCACTCAATAGGCACATGGAGCCAGACTGTTTGCAATCTTGGTATTCTCTTGAGCTAGGTTTGTGACCTCAAATCCATGCAACTCTGCCTACTTCCTCTTCTGCAAGATCTTCCATCTCCATCCTTACTTCATCATCTGCTGCCAAAATCCTTAACCATGTCTTGCTACCTCTAGACTTGACTATTCCAATTCTCTGCTGGTCATTCTCCCACTTTTTGCATCCTCTGTCAGCCTGGGCTTACCCAAAACTCTGCTGCCTGCCCATTTCTAGCTTTCACCAAGTTCCAATTGTCCATCATCCAGGTGGCAAATGATCTACATTGACTATGGGTTTAGCAGTTCTTCAAATTTTAAATTTTAAATGTTAAAAATCATTCTATGGGCTCATGTCTCTAATTCGGTACCGTCCTCCAGCCCAGAAATCTTTGAGAGCTCTCCTCGCCTCCAATTCTTGCTACATGTCCATCCCAGCTTTCCTTCGCCCCTCCATCAGTGTTATGTCTTCAGCGCTGTAATTCCCTTTAAACCAACCTCGTTGACTCAACCTTTGGTCACCTATCCTAATATTTCTGTCTATGGATCTGTGCCAAATGTTATCTGACTGCCTCTTGTGATGTATCTTGGGACATTTGACTGTGTTGAAAGTGCTATACAAATGTGAATTAAAATGGCGAAGTTTGCCAATGAAACAAAATTCTATGAACAGAAAGTTTCCAAAGGAAAGGTGTAATATTCTGCCAGTGTTGCAGGAGCGGCAATTCTAACTTCGGAGTCAGGCTCTTCTTGGTTCTGAAATGGAGCAGAGTCAAATTCCTGTGGGAATCCATTTCACACCACATGAAATATGAATTTATAGTCGTATTGAGCCTGAATTGAAAAGTGCTCAGGCATCCATTGGACCTGCTCGCCATTTAATGGACAGAAGCACAGACTTGTTATTAATGTTTTGAGACTGTGGATTCTCTCAAAACATTTAAAATTTACCAGTATATTCCTATCCTTTATTATGGGTCTGGACCAGAACCGTAATTTTGGGAAAGATCCCGGATTAGAATCCTACTATTTGGTATTTGGTAAAACTGCAAAGATATGTTACTGCATCACAAGAGTGACAACACTGACCAGTAGACGGCTTTTATATTGAAACAAATTTGAACTCAGAATTAAGCACATTAGCAACAACGCAATAGATTTCAAGTTAACAGTTACAAAAGTGTTGTTGCTTCCTGAAACTGACTCTACATTCCAATTAAGCAAGCCCATATATTTCAAATTCCCACTTATGTATAATGTTAACAATCAGGTTTTACTTGCTTCTCTTGGTGCAGGGTCCTTGGAGAAAGAAGCCTTTTTTAGGACCACGCTGAAAACGTCTGCTCAGCATAGAGCCCTGAAAGCAACTCTTTTGTCCCGACAGACCTGGTCCCACTCCCAATAGCTACACCAGTTGCACTCAAAGCACACAACATTCTTTTGTTGCAAGATGTGCCTTTTGTGAGGGCCACGAAGACTCCAACATGAGTTTGTGAGTCAAACTTAACTTTACTTACACTGATATTTACATAGCACCAGTAGTTTGCTACTGATCTTCTCTCTAGCTGGTAACAAACTGGCCAGCTCTATTTATACAACAAAAAAGGCTAGCGATTGCCCTGCCCCCTTATTGTGGGAGCACATGTTCCCCATTCTCCATGTGGTTGCTGGTTGTGTCTCCTGCATGCTTCTGCTTTCAGCTTGCAAGCTTTATTTCTATTTTCTGTTAGCTGCCCCTTCTGCTTCTTTGACCTGGAGGGAGACAAGGCAAGGGGAAGTATTGGCTGGCCTGCTACCAGACTGAATAAGGGAGATGGGTGCATTCTCAGTGCCAGAGGAAGAAGGAGAGGAGGGGTGATTGGATATTACTGCAGTTACTTAGACGCTGGGTGTCTGCTTGCTGTTGCCCCTTCTGCTTCTTTGACCTGGACTGAGGCAGGGAGAGGTATTAGCTGGCCTATAACCGGACTGAAGAAGGGATAGGGTCTACTGCCCCTCCTGCTTCTTTGACCTGGAGTGAGGCAATGGGAGGTATCGGCTGGCCTACTATTGGACTGAAGAACAGAGAGGGGTGCTTTGTCGCCCGTTCTGCTATGCTCTGTGGGTTGGTGTGGCTTCATGTAATAATTGTTCCTGCCTTGAGAGTCTGCCAGAGGGAGCTGCCAGAGGGGGTGAGAGAGAAGGAGTGACTCAAGCCCTACTGTGATTTCCTGGAGGCTGTGTTTCTACTTGCTGCTTCCCCTTCTGCTTTTTTGACCTGGAGTCAGGGGAGGATTGGCTGGCCTACTACCGGACTGAAGATGGTCGAGGGGTCTGCACTAGCAGCTTGCTGGTACTTTTGACTGTTTGTTGACTATTGACTGTTCACTGTTTCATGTTTAGAAGTGTTTGTTTGATTGCTACTAGCCCTTTTGCTTCTGTGGCCTGTACCAAGGACTGTGTGGCATCAGGTGAAATTACCAGATGTCGGTGTTGAAGGAGAGGAAGGGTCTCGGCTCGATTCTACCGAGCAACTTGAAGGCCGTCTTGGGATGCCATTGTGGACTACTGGTGGCTTTATTGTGCTGGTGACTGTTTACTGTTTCCACTTTGGAAGCTGTGTAAATTGTTGCTGCCCTTTGTTTTGCACTGTTGCCTGTTTATATTTGATGTTCAGAAATTGTATGCTTGCTGTTGTACTGTTACTGTTTACTGTTTAATGCCTGGAAGCCGTGTGCCTGTCTGCTGCAGCCCCTTTTACTTCTGTGGCCTGGAATACCTGGAACCACCACCAGTGCTGGAGAGTGGTGCTGCTCTCTCCCTCTTTTGCCATGCTCTATGTCTGTGTGATTTTTCTGGTGTATTGTTAGGCTGATGACTTCCCACTGATGCGGGTCTACTGCTGTAGCTGTAGGAGGTGGGGAGTGGGGAGAGCTTTTTTACTGTTGACTGATTAACGCTTGCTGTCTGTAACTCATGTGTTTGCCAGACACAACTCCTTTTATCTGAGGCCTGGATCCCATAAGGGGGTGCTCTCTTGCTCTTCCGCTGTGCCCTGCAGCTGGGTGCTGTGGGAGGGGTTGAGAGTGGTGGGTGGATTTAGATGCTGTTATCTTCAGGTACTGTTAACTGTCTGCTGTTGCTGTTTGGTGACCGTGTGCTCGTCAGCTGCAGCCCCTTTTATCTGTGGCCTGGATCCCAGAGAGGGGTGTTCTCTCGTTCATCTGCTGTGCTCTGCGTCAGTGTGACTATCCGCTGTATCTTCACGTCAGCTCCAAGTGGCTTTCCACTGAGTCTGTTGCTGGGAGCTGTGGGAGAGGGAGAGAGCGGCGGGTTGATTTAGATGCCGGTGACTTCATTTGCTTGTTTACAGATCAGTTCTAAAACATAGCAAGAATACAAACTTAAGCGCTTGTCATTAAATAAAATTAGGTAAAATATCAGTGTGATAGTTGATCAAACATCGAAAGAAACATTAGAACCTAGGGCAGCAATAACAAAAGCAAATAGAGTATTAATTTGTCCGAATGGATTGATAGAAAGCAAGGGAAGTGAAATGGTGCAGTATTCAAATAAAGCACGGTGAGAGAATTATGTTACTAAGTGCTCAGAGTCTGCACATTCTCCCTGTGTCTGCGTGGGTTTCCTCCGAGTGCTCCGATATCCTCCCACAGTCCAAAGATGTGCAGGTTAGGTGGATTGGCCATGATAAATTGCCCTTAGTGTTCAAAATTGCCCTTAGTGTTGGGTGGAGCTACTGGGTTATGGGGATAGGGTGGAGATGTGGGCTTGGGTAGGGTGCTCTTTCAAAGAGCCGGTGCAGACTCGATGGGCTGAATGGCTGTAAATTCTATGATTCTATGATTCTATGACTCAGATCAGTTGCTCACCTGGATTTGGGTGCATAATTAGATAAAGCCTGACTTAGAGAATAAACAGAGAACGTGCAGAGTGGGGCAAACTGGAACAGGGGAGACGAGGAGGGGGACAAGGATTCTCAGCAGGAGGGTGTATTCAGCCAGAGCGTTCAGTGAATAATTCTACTTCCTGAACATTAATGAGGAACTCAGTGTGACACTCAGGTAAGGATGTCCTGACTAAAGTCTGCCACCTGCTGCATTCACACTCCAACCTCAAAGCAGGGCAAGGACTGCAATGTTCCTGACTATGCTGGGTAACCATGGTCATAAGTGACTTGCTCCTTCCAGACTGAAGCTATTGATGTTTGCAACAACTCTGCTGTCCACAGTTGAGTAAGGGATGTCGCCAAAGCTCTCAAAGACTAATTTTCATTTTCTTGCCAATCGGGCAGTAAAGTTGCAGCTTTTTTAGGACTTTCGGCATCCCCATAGTGCAGGGCGTCATTGTCTGCACACAAATCATGGGCTGAATTTAATGGAGACAACAGGGGTCTCACTTGCCAGCTGGAGAACAAGTGAGAGCCTGCACTGCCTCTTTCAGGCATTTATCTGGACAGGGGCTGGCCTCCCTGTGAATTAAGGACCCTGGGGGCAGGTCCCACCTGCAGAATGCTGCCAGCCGATCGGAGAGCAGCACTGCCACTGGGGAGGTGGTGGCTGCTGCTGGTATTATACCCTCCTGAGGCTTCATTGCTGCATTGCACGTTGCAGATGAATAATGATGGGAGGAGGGTCACAGGGTGGAGGGTTTCGGGAGAGGGGTGGGGGTTCAGCAGCAGAGGCAGGGGGGGGTGGTTCTGCAACTTCCCATTGCTGACCCCTCAATCAGACATTGAGTGCCTTTGAATGTCAAATTTGCCACAGGGGAGAACATTAAAATCCGCCCAATGCAACAGGCCCTACACCCACTGCTGGATTTTTATTCTGTTATGGGGCATGGGAGTTGCCGACTGGGCCAACATTTATTGCTCATCTCTAATTGCCCTTGAGGGGGCATTGCTGTGGATCAATCAACATCCTGGGGGGTCACCATTGATCAGAAACTGAACTGGACTAGCCATATTAATACTGTGGCTACCAGAGCAGGTCAAAGGCTAGGGATTCTATGGTGCATAACTCACCTCCTGACCCCCCCAAAGCCTGTCCACCATCTACAAGGCACAAGCCAGGAGTGCACTGGAATACTCTCCACTTGTCTGGACGAGTGCAGCTCCAACAACACTCAAGTTGTTCGTCACCATCCAGGACAAAGCAGCCCATTTAATTGCTCCCCCTTCCACAAACATTCAATCCCTCCACCACCGATGAGCAGTGGCAGCCTGTGTACCTTCTACAAGATACACTGCAGAAACTCACCAAGGTTCCTTCGGCAGCACCTTCCAAACCCACGACCACTACCATCCAGAAGACCAGCAGATACCTGGGAACCCCACCACCTGGAGGTTCCCCTCCAAGTCACTCACCACCCCAACTTGGAAATGTATCACCGTTCCTTCACTATCGCTCGGTCAAAAATCCTGGAACTCCCTCCCTAATAGCACTGTAGGTGTACCTACACCTCAGGGACTGCTGAGGTTCGAGAAGGCAACTCACCACCACCTTCCGAATGGCAACTAGGGATGGGCAATAAATGCTGGCCTGACCAGGGGTGCCCACATTCTGTAAGTGAATTAAAAAGAAAATCTGGAGTCACATAGTCCAGATCGGGTAAGGATGGCAGATTTCCTTCCCTAAAGTGGATTAGTGAACCAGATGGGTTTTTACAACAAATTTCACTATTGCCATGCTAGGGTTCAAACCCGGGTCCCCAGAGCGTTGTCCTGGGCATAGGATTACTAGTCCAGTGACAATACCACTTAGGCCACCAACTCCCCTGGTGTGTGACTAAAGGTAGTGAATCATGCAGGGTAATGTCTGATATCCTGGCAGCAGTGATAATACTTACATTTGGTATCAGTCTGCATTCCCAGCTGTACTCGAGACACCACGGGTCTTTATCGCATGATGAAAGCTATCTGCTTGACCACATAGATGCTTTGTGCACAACCCAGGCATACATCAGTTGAAATGAAAGCCATGCTGTCTGCCACAGGAAATGTGAAGAGCAGACAATTGCTAGTCTAAAATATCTTGTCCCCTACATGGACATGTTTAGAGGAACTCTGCAGTACTTGGCAGAGCAAGTGACAAGATCCGCAGTGGCTTGTTACATGTTGCACAAATTCACCATCATGCGAGCACAACCCTCGCCACCACCTAGAGCAGTTCAGGAACAGGAGGGAGAGAAGGAGGAGGAGGTGCAAGAAGAAGAGAGGTGACAACCTAGATAGCCCATTTCTCACCAGGCTGCTCGTGAGGAACGTATTTCAGTGCAAAACAAGTAACTACAGCCCTGATTCCCCACTCACCAACATTCCACACCTTCCCTTCTGTTGTCCCTGACCATCACCGTGTGGTTTGTGTCATGAGACTGTTGCTTTAAGAAATGTTTGGCTGCTCATATTACTGCAGTGATGTCAGCTTTTTACTTTCGTTTTTGTGCAGTTTGCAGGGTGTGTTTTAGTTTTGTTTTCAGAGCTGGATAGCTGCAGTCACAGCCAGAAGGTGTATGAATCCCTCTGTAATCTTAAGACTGTAAATCGATCCTGGTGATTTAAAACTAAGAACAGTAATGACTAACCTAATGTGCTTCTGTTGAAAGGTTTTTCTTCTGTCTTCTGGATGTTGTTTGGGAAGTTATTAAGCATTACTTAGTGTTGTATTCTTTGGGGGGTGTATTTGAATTAATGGTTGCTAAGATGTTCACTGTATGTTTTAAAAAGGTTAACTTGAGTTCATAGAATAAACATTGTTTTGCTTTAAAAAATACTTTTCCATTTCTGCTGTACCACACCTGTAGAGTGGACCGTGTGCTCCCCATACCACAATCTATTAAAAGTTGTGGGTCAGGTGAACTCCATGATACGCTTTGGGGTTCTCTAAACACTGGCCCATAACATTTGGCCACAATACAAAAATAAAAGCCACCACAAAATAAGCATTTTTCCTTATTGCTTACACTATCTCTTCTTAATATTCTTCTTAATCTTTATTATTGCCACAAGTGAACACTACAATGAAGTTACTGTGAAAAGCCTCTAGTTGCCATATTCCAGCGCCTGTTCGGGTACACTGAGGGAGAAATCAGAATGTCCAAATTACCTAACAAGCACGTCTTTCAGGACTTGTGGGAGGAAACTGGAGCACCCGGAGGAAACCCACGCAGACATAGGGAGAACATGCAGACTCCACACAGACAGTGACCCAAGCCGAAAATCGAACCCGGGTCCCTGACGCTGTGAAGTAACAGTGCTAACCACTGTGCTACTGTGCCACCCTCAGCATGGATGGCAGTGGTCTGGGCTGATGGGCACCATCAAGGGCACAGGTGGAGTGGCAGCAGTGGGACAATGAAGGTTGTCATCTTGAGAGAAGGCTGTTGATTTGTCCTCCAGCAACTCTCCCAGGGCAGTGCCTTAACATTCCTAGTAATCTGATTACTGGACTGTTGATTTTTCCGCTGCAGTCCATTGTCGGCTGTCCCTTGGTTCGAGGATGTCATCGGGGTTGTGAGTTTCTGCCATGGGTCTTCATGCGCCTGTAGAGGCTGATACATGACCAGCAGATCTTTGGACACAGGAACATCCCACAAGGTAGGGGGATTAGCAGTGTAAGATTTTCTTCCTTTTCTTTCCTTCACTGCTGTCACTCTGCCTCATCATTAAGAAGTTGTGGCTTAAAGTGTGATGCACATGAATGGACATGTTGTCGCCATTTTGAATGATTTGTATCAAGCTCCTCTCAGTTATTAATGTCAATACTGCTACACTTCAAGGAGAGCTTCAGAGTGACTTTGAACAGTTTTCTTGTCCTCCCTTGGAACATTGGCTGCCTGAGAGTTGAGAAAATAGGGCCTAGTAAGGGAGACCACTTTCGGCCACTCAGATACAGTGTCCCACAGATTCTCATGGAATCATACAGTACCTACAGTGCAGAAGGAGGCCATTCTGCCCATCGAGTCTACACCAACCCTCCGAAAGAGCATCCCACCCAGGCCCTCGCCCCCGCCCTATCCCAGTAACCCACCTCACCTTTGGACACTGAGGGGCAATTTGGCATGGCCAATCCACCTAACCAACACTTCCTTGAACTGCGAGAGGAAACCTACACATACACAGTGCAGACTGCACACAGACAGTCACCCAAGGTCAGAATCAAACCCGGATCCCTAGCACAGAGAGGCAACCACTGTGTCATCGTGCTAGCCAGGAAGCTTTGACTGAATGCTTGTGGGGTTTTCTTCAAGAAGGACACCTAGCTTTTGTTTAACGAACTTTCCATTGAATCTGAAGGATGCGGTGGAGGGATTGCTGATGGAATTTCCCTGGCACTCGTGTGTCATTGATACACAGTCCATGCCTCACTGAAGTACAGCAGTGGGGTGATGACACTGCTTTTTGTACACTAGGAATTTTCTTGACTCGTGGAGATCTTTGTTGTCAAACACTCACTGCCGTATTTTGTGGAAGGCTGAGCTGACACTGCTGATCCAGTGTTGGGTCTCCTCATCAATGGTGGCCTTCTAAGAGAGGTGCTTCCCAAGGTATGAGGAATGCTCAACATATTGCTGAGTGTCTCCTTCAACATATCTGGGAAGTGGAATATTTGGCTGAACAGGTTGCAGTTGATACAAGTTATGTCTTAGCAACATTCAAGAACAGGTTGAGTTTCTTGCGTGCACAATTGAAGAGATTGAAATTGGCTTGAAAATCTGGTGGAGCGAGGACAATGACACGGCAGTTATCCTCAAACTGTAGATCATGTATATCTATGGTGGTCAGTTTATTTTGGCGCAGAGATGACTGAAATTAAAGAGCTTCCCATCTAGGTGGGGAGGCAGTGGCGTAGGGGTGTTGTCACTAGATTAGTAATCCAGGGACCCAGCGCAAAATAGGAGGATCCAGGTTCAAATCTAGTGAAATTTGAATTGAATAAAAATCTGGATGACCATGAAACTATTGTCGTTTGTCATGAAAAACCATCTGGTTCACTAATGCTCCTTTAGGGAAGGAAGGAAATCTGCCATCCTCACCTGGTCTGGCCTACATGTGACTCCAATGTGGTCAACTCTCAAATGTCCTCTGAAGTGGAGGGTAGTTAGGGCTATCAATGCTGGCCCAGACAGCGACACGCACATCCCATGAATGAATTTTTTAAAAATTAACACCGACATCAGAGGGCATTTGATACTTGATGAGGTAAATAGCCACTGTCAGGTAGTTTGAAAATAGTATGGGGGCTATTACACAGCCTTGCTTGACCCTGGTCCAGATCGTAAAAGTGTTTGGTTCAGATCTCTCACTCAAGACAGTTGTGGAGCAATTGCATTGCGATCTGAGCTTCAATGGCAACACGTTTCACTTGCATGACGTCAGCCTGAATCTCCACTCAGATCCTGGTGGAAGCTGCTTGTGCTGTAATGGAAGCTGATGATCCCTCATCAGACACTGTATGGTTACGTCACAAATGTGTTGATGGCCATCACTTCCATGCTTGAAAGGATGAGCTCCAAGTTCTTCTTAAAATGCTGTGCCAAGTTAGTAGCAGACTGCTCCGTGCTCCTCGTCATTAACCACAGGAGTTTCTGACAGGCTTTACAATGCACCAAGCATTTCTTTCCCTCACTATCTCTGTAAACTCCTGCAGATCTCGGAGATCTCTGTGTTCCTCTAATTCGGGCCTCTTGAGCATTCCTGATTTTAATTGATTTGACCATGTCTTCATCTGTGTAGGCCCAAGGCCCTTAGATCTCACTGCCTCTCCGCCTCTCTTTCCATCTTTAAAGGTGCACTTTAAATCCACATTCTTTTTAATTAAGGGGCAATTTATTGTGACCAATCCACCTACCATGCACATCTTTGGGTTGTGGGGGTGAAACCCACACAGACATGGGGAGAATGTGCAAACTCCACACGGACAGTGACCCAGGGCCGAGATTTGAACCCCGGTCCTCAGAGCCGCAGTCCCAGTTAAATCCACATTTTTGACCAAGCTTTTGTTCATCTGCTCTAGTATCCCCTTATATGCTTCAATGTCAAATGTTTTTTCACACTCTTGCAAAGTGCCTGGGATGCTATGCTAAAGGTGCTTTATGAATTCTGGTTGTTGTTGTTATTGTAGGTGAGTAAAGGCAGTGTGGCAATTCTAGCAGTGTCTGAGGGTTATTGTTGAATTGGCAGGATTTGGCATTTGTAAATGTATTCACTAACCTTGACCACTCGTGGAAATTCATTGAGCGTCTTGCAGCATTGCGTTCAGGTCCTCGGGGCTGGACTTGTAGCACTGACCTCTGCAGCTATCTGGTCACAGTGCCTTCTGAGCATGACTGGAGGGCCTCCTGTGGATGCAGGACATCTTTCCTCCTTTGCCCCTCCTCCTTCATGGACTTCTGTGCAAAGTCGGAAAACATTCAGTCTTCTCACTCCTATGTTGAGTTATTCTCCTGTCGCTCCAAGGCAGATTCAGCTCACAAAGGAGCCCTAGCACCTGTTCAGCCACATTACACCTCCCCTTTAAAAATTGCAGAGAAGCTTTAAGTAGAGCAGGCTAGCTTCAACTGTCGCTAGCCACTCATGATCTTGGTCCCTTGCTCAAGCCTCCAGCTAATTAACAACGTGAATAGGGCTGGCCCATTGCTGCAAGTGTGAAAAACATCAGGAAGGACACATTGCAGTCAACGTGGGTTAATTGTACATCCCAATCCTGGTTTTGGGATGATCAAATTTAGTTCCCATTAAATCTTAGGAAGTTGTTTGTATCACCGTTGGGACTTTTAAAAAACTTGATACTAGTGTTAGCACTGCTGGTGGCAACAAAACTATAGGTAAAAATTTACCTGGCCAGTTTATGCAAGCAGTGAACATCCAAACTAAGAGACCTGTGAATTGGTCCTGGGGTCTCATCAGCTTATTTTGGGTAAACTACCAGTTTTGGTCGCACCGGCAGTTCAGTTAAGGGAAGCCATCAATGTCAGGCCACCTGCCTCATTGTCAGTGGCCCACAAGTAAGTTCTGGGGTGGGTTTGGCTACAGAGGTGGGTGAGAGAGCGTGTAATGTGTGTGGAGTCACAGCAGCTCTTCCGCTGCTCCTGGCCATATAGGAAGATGTGGTCCCCCAGAGGCCACTGAGGAATCTGGGATGGGTAGGCCACCTGCCCTATCCAGCACTGACTTTTTTGGAGACCTTTTAGGCCAGTATTTAACATATTCAGAGGTTCCGATGCTGATTTTAGGTATCTCCCCCAGGACACATCAAAAATGGGCCTCACAACTTTAGCATTAAGATCAACAGCCTTGTAGATTGGAAACAAGCTACCCCACTGCTAAATTGCTGTGCTTTTTTAAAAACACCTAGCTATTTCTAACCTTATTACTACTGAACTATTATTCTGAGCTATTACTATTCTCTGGATCTACAGAGGCAGAGCACTCCTGGATACAAATAACTCTTTGATAAACTGCAGTCAGGTCCACCATGGAGTTCCCCTTGATCAAAGTGTGAACATCAAATATAGGTTTCCAATACAAAATCTGTTATTGGATGGTAGCATTAGTATACACAGTGCACTCTTACAGAGAAAACCCCGTTCTCAGCTTCCTTTTTCCAATGTGTGGGAGAGTAGCTCTCTGCTATTCATTGCGATACCACAACTTTATTCACTGTTACTAAAAGAAATTAAAGCTCTCAGCGGTAACTGTTTAAAGGCTGGCAATGTAAAAGATCCCAATATCTTGATGTGAAATCTTCGGGGTAAAGCGTAAAACTGGAGAAGGTGAAGAGTCTAAAATAATGGAAGTTGAATTCTGTAAAGATATTTCTTAGTCGGCAGTGAAAAAAGTTAAAGAAAACAGCTTTGTGGTTTTTCAGTCTGTCAGAAGTTGGTTTTGCTCACAGGTAAATACAGTAAATGTAGTGCGTTAACCCTGATCAGACTTTCAAAAGGACGTATTTATGCCAGAATTGTGCTTATTGTACTTGAGGCTTTTTTTTCCAAATGTGGTTATAAAATGCACCTCTGATTTATCCCCATGGTTAAATACTCTTTGAAAGTTATCATTGGGTATTTGCTGCTGAGAAATGCTACATATCAAAATTATGTAGTCATTGATTGATGCTGTAACATAAAAATTTGGTGATCAATACATATCCGAGGAAGAAGAGAGGGTATGTCATTTGATCACAATTAAATAATCAAAAAATGAAGCAAGGAGCAGTCACTTGATTCAAAGGATGAATATCCATTTTTTTGCTTGTGGTGAAAATGGCTGAAGGCTATATAGATTATAGAGTGCCAAACTGAAACTATTTATTTCTTTGCGAACTAGACCCAGGGAGTATAAACTTAAAACAGCTCAGTTATTGAAGACTAAGTGAGAGTTTGAATTAATTTCTGACTGACTGTTTTTTTTTAGAACTGACACATGGAGAGTTTTAACTCTTTGAGAACCTTACAGAGATTTTTTTAAATGAGAATTGCAAATAGGGAGAGTCAAAGGTTGAGGCTATTCATTTTTAGGGGCTACATGCAATGAATCAAAAGCCATTGGTATCAACCATGAATACCATATACGGCTGGATTCTGGAGTGTTTGAAATCAAGGCTATTGAACTCTGAGAAGTGTGGATGGTGGAAGTAGTACGAAGAGGATGTTTATATAAATATAAAGAGTGATCAGAAGCAGAAGTGAGCAGAAGTTGAATCCTGTAGTAGCTTAAAAATCAAAAACACTTAATTGTATTTACTAAGTTTTTGGAGATGGTGCATGGATTACAATGTGCAGAAAACAATTGTGATAGATACATTAAAGAGTTCTGTCAGATGCATGTACTAAGAGCTGAGAAATACATTCAATATTGATCTGACAGTATTAAAGCTGGAGATTGACTGATTTGAAGGCTGCACGCGAGAGGTTAGGCTTCTCTAAAGTAGTAACCTAATGCAAAAAGAGCTAGATCCTGTTTGCAGTGTTAGGATTTAATTTTTTTTTTTAACAAACAATTTTATGGAGGTATATTTTTGGCATTGTAAACCATTACAGATAACAGAAATGTGCAAACATCAATATAAAACCAATACTTCAATCAAACCATACTGCACATGCCCGCTCCTCTCCCCTAGACACAACCCGCCTATTTATCCCTCCTACTCTACTCTAATCTTCCCCCCCCCCCCCCCCCCCCGGCCCCCCTGCGAAGAAGTCGATGAATGGTTGCCACCTTCGGGAGAACCCCAGTACAGATTCCCTCAAAGCGAACTTAATTTTTTCCATACCCAGAAAACTTGACATGTCCGAAAGCTGCTGCTGACATGTTCGGTCTTCGGGGGTTTTGCGTCCCTCCATGCCAGCAGTATTCGCCGTCGGGCTATTAGGGAAGCAAAGGCCAGAACATCTGCCTCTTTCTCCCCCTGGACTCCTGGGTCTTCCGAAACCCTGAAAATTGCCACCTCTGGACTCATCACCACCCTTGTTTTCAGCACCCGGGACATGACCCCCGCAAATCCCTCCCAGTACCTCCTAAGCTTAGGACATGCCCAAAACATGTGAACATGGTTCGCTGGTCCTCCCGCGCATCTAGCGCACTTGTCCTCTACCTCAAATAATTTGCTCATCCGAGCTCCCGTCATGTGGGCCCGGTGAACAACTTTAAATTGAATCAGGCCGAGCCTGGCACATGTTGCGGTTGAGTTTACCCTACTCAGGGCTTCCGCCCACAGCCCGTCCTCCATCTCCTGGCCAAGCTCCTCCTCACATTTGAGTTTCAGTTCCTCCGTCTGGGACTCTTCCCCCTTCATGAGCACCTTGTAGATATCCGAGACTCTACCCTCTCCTCCTTCTCCTCTAGAGACTATTCTGTCCTGGATCCCTATTGGCGGGAGGCGTGTGAAGGATGGGACCTGTCTGCGTACAAAGTCCCGCATCAGTAAGTACCTAAAGTCATTTCCCCTTACCAGCCCAAATTTCTCCTCCAAGCCCCTCAAACTCGCAAAGCTCCCCTCCAGGAACATATCGACAACCCTCCCCACCCCCACCCACCGCCATGTTCGAAACCCTCTATCCATGTTCCCGGGGGCGAATCGATGGTTATCACATATTGGAGCCCAGACAGACGCACCCACCCCCCCCACATGCCTCCTCCCCTTGTCCCATATCCGCAGGGCCGCCCCCACTACTGGGCTGGTGGAGTACCTGGCCGGCGACAGTGGTAGGGGAGCCGTGACCAGGACTGCCAAACTGGTGCCCCTGCACAAAGCCGCCTCCACTCGCTCCCAGATAGACCCCGTACCCACCATCCACTTCCTTATCATGGCTATGTTAGCCGCCCAGTAGTAGTTGATCAGACTCGGCAATGCCAGTCCCCCCTCGCTGCAGCTCCTTTCAAGCATCGCCTTCTTCACCCGCGGGGATATTCCCGCCCAGACAAAGCTCATGATGATGTTGCCAGTCCTTTTGATGAAGGACCGTGGGATAAAGATCGGGAGGCACTGGAAGATGAACAGAAATCTAGGGAGGATTGTCATCTTTACAGTCTGCACCCTCCCTGCCAGTGACAGCGGGAGTGCATCCCATCTCCGAAACTCCCTCTTCATTTGTTCCACCACCCGAGTCAAATTTAACTTATGCAACCTGCCCCAGTCTCGTGCCACCTGTATCCCCAAGTACCGGAAACCTTCCTCCACGAGCCTAAATGGCAGCTCCTTCAGTCTATTCTCCTGGCCCCGTGCCTGCACCACAAACATCTCACTCTTGGCCATATTTAATTTGTACCCTGAAAACCGGCCAAACGTCCTCAATGTTTCCAGTATATTTTCCATCCCGGCCAGTGGGTCCGACATGTACAGGAGCAGGCCATCCGCATAGAGAGAGAGACTCTAGGTACCACCCCCCCACTAGTCATTCCCTTCCACCCCTTTGCAGCTCTCAACGCCATCGCCAACGGCTCTATGGCCAGCGCGAACAGCAACGGGGAGAGTGGGCACCGCTGTCTGGTCCCGCGATGTAGTCTGAAATAATCTTCATTATCCTGTTCGTCCTAACGCTAGCTTTTGGGGCCTGGTACAATAGTCTGACCCAATTAACCAGTCCCTCCCCGAACCCAAACCGTCCATAGCCCCACTCCACCCGGTCGAAGGCCTTCTCAGCGTCCATTGCCACCACTACCTCCACCTCCTTGCCCATCGGGGGCATCATGATCACATTAAGCAATCTTCTCAAGTTAGCTGTCAGCTGCCTGCCTTTCACAAACCCTGTCTGATCGTCCCCAATCACGTCCGGTACGCAGTCCTCAATTCTAATCGCCAGGAACTTGGCCAGGAGCTTGGCATCCACATTGATCAGGGAGATTGGCCTGCATGACCCGCAGGATTCCGGGTCCTTATCCCGCTTTAGTATCAGCGACATATGGTGGCCTGCGACATCGTCGGTGGCAGGGTCCCTCTGTCCTTTGCCTCATTAAAAACCCTCGTCAGGACCGGCCTCACTATCTCCGAGAACTTCTTGTAAAACTCTACTGGGTGTCCATCCGGTCCCGGGGCTTTCCCTGACTGCATGGCCTTTAGGCCCCCCCAATACCTCCTCCGCTCTAATCGGGGCCTCCAGCCCGTCCACTAGTCCTCTGCCTACTTTTGGGAAGGTTAGTCCATCCAGGAACCTTTTCATCTCCTCCGGCTCTTCCGGGGGTTCTGAAGTGTAAAGCTTACTATAGAAGTCCCGAAATACCTTATTCAGTCCTGCCGGGTCCTCCACTCCGCTCCCCTCCCCATCAACCACTCTACTTATTTCCCTGGCCGCCTCCCTCTTCCTGAGTTGCTGCGCTAGCAATCTGCTGGCCTTCTCCCCATGCTCATACACCACTCCCCTATCCTTCCTAAGTTGTTCCACGGCCCTAGTCGTGGATAGCACCCCCAGTTCCGCCTGCAATCTCCGTCTCTCCCTGAGTAGGTCCTCCCCCGGGGACCCCGCATGCTCCTCGTCTATCCGGTGAATTTCCCTAACCAATCTGTCCATTTCTGCTCTGTCCGCCCTGACCCTGTGAGCCCGAATTGAGATCAGCTCCCCCCTCACTACTGCCTTCAGCGCCTCCCACAGGGTCGCCGCTGAAACCTCCCCCGTATCGTTCACCTGCAAGTAATTTTGCATGCACTTCTGAAATCTCTCACATATCCCCTCCTCTGACAACAGTCCTACGTCTAACCTCCATTGCGGGCGTTGGTAATTCCCCTCCCCCCGACCTGCAGGTCCACCCAGTGCGGGGCATGGTCCGAGATAGTGATTGCCGAGTATTCCGTATTCTTTACCTCCCCTACACAGTCCCTGCTCACGATAAAAAAATCAATCCTAGAATATACTTTATGAACATGCGAGTAAAACGAGTAGCCCCTTCCCGTCGGCTGTCTGGCTCTCCATGGGTCCACAGCCCCCATTTGCTCCATGAACCCTTTCAGCTCCCTTGCCATTGCTGGGAGTCTGCCTGTTCTGGGACATGACCGGTCCAGCCCCGGGTCAAGGACCGTATTAAAGTCCCCCCCCCCCATTATCAACTTACGTGAGTCTAGGTCCGGGATCTTCCCCAGCACTCTTTTGATAAAGTCAACGTCGTCCCAGTTCGGCGCATATATGTTCACCAGCACAACTCTTCTCCCCTCCAGCTTGCCCCTTACCGTAAGGAATCTGCCCCCGCCGTCTGCGACTACGCCCTCCGCCTCAAATTGAACCCGCTTATTGATCATAATTGTTACCCCCCTGGACTTGGAATCCAAGTCCGAGTGGAAGACCTGGCTGATCCAGCCCTTCCTTAGTCTAGTCTGGTCAGACACTTTCAGATGTGTCTCCTGCAACATAATTACGTCCGCCTTTAGAGCCCGCAAATGCACGAACACACGTACCCTTTTAACGCCCATTTAGTCCCCTGACATTCCAGGTGATCAGCCTGGTTGGGGGGCACAACCCCCCAGCCCGCCGGTCAGCCATAACCTTTCTTGGGCCCGGCCCCGAACCATGCGCCGCACCATTCCTGACTCGCCTCTTGGCTGCCTCCACCCACGACCTCCTTTCCATTACCTACTTCAGATCCCCTCCACGTCAGCAAAATAACTCCCCCCGCTCCCCACCCCCAGCAACATCCCCCGATAACCCCACCCCTGCCATCACTGGCTGTATTCTCCCCCCCCACCTGACTCCCTTGACTACCCAATCTGCTAGCCCGGTGACTCATCGCTCCGGCGCCCCCTTGTCTCAATCCCATTGTTTCCCCGACCTCATCTCCCCACTCCCCAGCACACCTTCCCCCACTCCGACCCACTGGAGCAGTCTCACGAAGATGGGAAAGATCAAACAAGATGTAAACATCAAAAAACAACACGAGGCTGCTCCAGGTACAATCCAGTTCCAGCTGTGTACACAGAAAAGTGTTAACCCACGTCCCTTTCTGAGCACCAAAAAATATATATATATATAACACCGCAATAACCCAGTACCCGTACATCCCCCATCCAAAACAAACATAAAAACCATAGACATAAATGAAACAAAAGTCCCCAACCAACATCTTTAATCCCCATTGCTGACTGGCCACCCTTTTGTTACCATACAGGCTCCAGCACACTCAGAGAGCCCAACAAAAGGAACCCGCCACAACAGAAGAAAAAAAAGGAGAGAAAAAAAAAACAACAGAAAAAAGGAAAAAGACCAGTCGAGAGGGGGGATATGGGGGTGGGGGGGGGGAGCCCCCACATCCCCACACAGGCAAAAACTGCCCACAAAATATACACCACAAGGTGCCTTTAAAGCAGTAAACAGTCGACCAGCAGTCCAGGCACAGTAGGCATCACTTCAAACATGAATTCCCAGACCCTAGCTTGCGTCCGTGGGTCCCTTTTTCGGGACCAGCCCCTGATCCCTCCCGAAGTCCATCGCTTCTTCGGGCTCGGAGAAGTAGTGGTGTTGGCCCTGATGCGTAACCCAAAGACGGGCCGGGAAGAGCAAACCAAACTTCACGTGCTTTTTGAACAACACCTCCTTAACTTGTTTAAAGGCTGCTCGCCGCCTGGCCACCTCCTGGATTAGGTCCTGGTAAATGCGAAGAACTCTGTTATTCCACGTGCTGCTCTTAGCGCTCTTTGCCCACTGCAGCACCCGCTCCTTCTCCACAGACCTGTGGAACCTAACCACCATCGGACGGGGGGACCCCCCGGACGCACCTGACTTGCCTGTACTCTGTGTGCCCCCTCAAGCTCCGGCGGTCGCGGACAGGCTTCAGCCCCCATCAGCTGCATCAACAGGTCAGCCACAAACGCTGTGGCATCAGCTCCCTCAGCCCCCTCCGGGAGGCCGATGATCCTCAGATTTTGTCTACAGGCTCTATTTTCCAGCTCCTCCACTCTGTCCAGCAGTCTTCTCTGTCTCTCCTTCAACCCGTCGACCTCTAGCGCAGCAATCGTCTGCGCATCCGCCTGCTCCTCCACCGCCTCCCCCAGCTCCTTAACTTTTTCATCCTGGGCATTCAGTCTCTGGTTCAGCTGATCCACTGCCTTCTGAAGTGGGTCCAAGTTATCCCGCTTCAACGATTCAAAACTGCTCTTTATCACCTGCAGCATGTTTTCCAGCGCCTGCTGGATCGCCGGGTCCGAGGTCCGCAGGTCCGCCATCTTTGCTCCTGGGTCAGCTTCCCCTGCACCTTGCCTTTGTCCCTTCCTCTCCCGTTTGCGCTGCTTTCTGCTCTCCCGCAGTTCCATGCAGCTCTGCTCGCTCCTTAGCCCCCCGTGGCCATCCTTTCAGCGCTCCACAGTCCTGCAAAACCGGGGAACCAGGTCCTCAAATCCTGCCGGAGTGAGAGCCCCCGAATGTACAGCTCACTCACTCATTGCCGCCACCGGAAGTCCCGGGATTTACATTTATCTAACATGGTTATCCAACAACATTTCATTGGAAAGAAATACAGCTTTTGAAATCTAGTCATATTCACCATATGATAACTGCCAAAAATTGAACACTATACATTTTAATGCTGTAGTTTACAAAATTAAAATATATGGAAGTGGATAAAATCCATGGAATTCCTACAGTGCAGAAGGAAGCATTCGGACCAGCGCATCTGCACTAACCCTCTGAAAGAGCACTCTACCTAGGACCAATCCTTCCCCACCCTATCCCCATAACCCCATTATTCCACCTCATCTTTGGATTGTAATAGCTTGACTGCCTTCAGTGACTAGACATTGTTATATTGTTTTTTGTTAAGTTTCAGTGTATGGATGAGACTAAAACCTATTTAATGTAATTATTTGACTTTTTAAATGTTTTAAGATTTTAACAGATAGTAATTGTTAAAGATACCTTTCAGTGTTTTGCGTTATGATAGAAGTTCCTGACTGGTTAACTACCTGGTTATGTAATTCCAAGGAAAGTTATAAATGATCAGAAGCCAATCAGAACCATCAGACATAAGAGCAGAATTAGGCCACTCGGCCCATCGAGTCTGCTCCGCCATTCAATCATGGCTGATATTTTTCTCATCCCCATTCTCCTGTGTTTTCCCCATAACCCCTGATTCCCTTTTTAATCAAGAACCTATCTATCTCTGTCTTAAAGACACTCAGTCATTTGGCCTCCACAGCCTTCTGCAGCAAAGAGTTCCACAGATTCATCACCCTCTGGCTGAAGAAATTCCTCCTCATCTCTGTTTTGAAGGATCATCCCTTTAGTCTGAGAATTAGCCTGGTTCTAATTTTTCCTCCAAGTGGAAACATCCTCTCCACGGCCACTCTACCCAAGCCTCGCAGTATGATGTAAGTTTCAGTAAGATCCCCCCTCATCCTTTTAAACTCCAACAAGTACAGACCCAAGAGTCCTCAAACGTTCCTCATACTACAATCTACTATTCAGAGATTCCACATGCTGTCGATCATGTCACTTGTGGGAAATGGCTGTTTCTAACACTGAAAAGTATATAAAGTAAATCAGGGAACATTTTGTCATAGAATGATATATATAATGAACATGAAAAGTGTGCATCATTGGTAAGTTTACTGAAATATTGTATGATAAAATCTTACTATCATCTTCAAAAAGTTCTGATCAGGAGGGGCAAATGATTTTAAAGTATCTACAATACAAGTATCTTTTTCTTTTCATATTAATTTGAGATATCTTTGTTATCCCTGCATTTTTCACCCTGTTCTATGTACTTTACAAAGGAAATTATTTTGATTTCAAATTGTCCTAAATATGAATGAATGAATAGGATTAGCGCAACTTTTAATTGACAAAATATGACGATTACAAAACTGACAACTTAACATCAATTATAGTGCCAATCAATTCCAAGTTTACAGAATTAAAAATGGAAACCATTCATCAGCAATTCTGACCTCGATATTTTATCATCTGATAAGCTAATCAGCCTGTCACATGTTTGATTTGTGACTATTCTTATGGCATTAATCTATGGTTTAAAGTGGTGTAATAAAGGTATTCCTTATACTCATAAAATACATCTCTTCACTGCTAAGATTTTATTAAAATGGCATGTTAAAATAACACTCTAAAATTGGAAAAGAGAAATGACTACTGAATGCCTTTGTATCTTTGTATCTTCCTGTTGTTTCCAGTAACTTTCCTGAATGAGCCAGTTTCTGAACATTTTTACAACAAAATGTGGATATTGTTTTGTGTGGCCTATTCTTACTGACTACAAGTGGCCAAACTCTTCAGTACAAGATGGAAGCATTCTTGCCAGAATCTAAAAGTTAAAAGAGGAACAGTTTTCAAATCGACTGTTGTTAACAATTGAATTCAAATGTTGAAACACGTCCATCATCATCACTCTTTGGTCAAACTTTATGATTCTCGCGCGCTACAGCGTCCTTACCTTTTCAGCAACATTATTTAATCTTTTGAAAAAAAAATTATGATCCAAAGGCGACGATTTCCTCTTGCACAATAGGTGGTTTGATCACTGATAATAAACACCGAGACCCAGAAACCCTTAACATGTATTCAAAACGTGTTTCCAAATTTAGTTAGTAGCACATTGCAGAACGTATTTGTGATAAGACAGCAGATATAGCTGACTATTTCAAGGTAGCTGTCTTTAAAAAAATGTTTTCCTTGTTTGCGAGCTGCAAAAACAAAACCTATATCTGATTGCCACACCGCTCAGTAACTTCACAGTGGAATCTGGATAAGCACGTAAGTAATTTGTCAGTTAAGCTTCCTATGCAGTGCCTAAAAAACTGGTTAAAGAACAGATCAGTCCGTCTGACATTTTCTTGATTTAACTGACTCTAAGGCAACCCCTTCGAAAACTGCCGGAGTTTTGGTGCATAATTGCATTATTTTGTGCCAAGGAAAGATTTTGATGGCTTAAAAAGAAATGTCTTATTTTGAATCATAACGGTTCATGAGAGAAATTAAATTCAGCTTCCATCTGCATCTTAAGAAATATGTAATATTTGTAAAAGCAGCTCAAAGTAATTTATTTTTAAAGGGCGAAAATAATCTTTCACAAAAAGATATTGTTAAGCAAAAACATATTAATCAACAGGCTGAGTGAATACAAAATATTCAGTACAAATAAAGATGCAATAAATAGACTCCAGTATCGTATTGGACTTGCACATAGGAGGAATGCTAAATCTAACTGGTTAATTAGAGAAGTGGGGATTTAGGAGTGATTTTTGCCTATTAGCAATCTGCAAAATATGGGTATAGAGTTTATAATTTACAGAATAAATAATTTTCTGTTTTCGCACCAACTGTACTGCATTGAACTTTCATCAGTATATTTGCTCTAAACCCCTGTTGGCCAGCAGAATTTAATTCCTGCCGACTGAACAGAAACCTTTTTTAAAATGGGGTGGAACAATGTAACCGATATGCAATTCTTAAACAAATGTTTGGGGGATTATATGCAAAGTTGTGCTGGTTTGGGCCTTGTATATGAATGAGTGGGTGCAGTTCTTGTACAGATACTGATAGCAAATCATTTGAGGACCACAGACATCTGTAAAGCATTGCCACCATTACACTATAACGTCTTACAGTGCTATCTCCCTTTCTGCAGTGCGTCACAAAACATTAAAATAATCGTATTTCCTTCAACACATTGCTCTATGTAGAGTGATGTCACAGTAAACCATTTGAAGAATACACCATTGACTCCTTTTAGTCTAACCTTTTTAGCCACAAGCAAATAGACAAACCTGTTCGTTCAACCTCCAAAGGGAAAATAGTAATAATTTTTTTTTTAAATTGTGAATTATTAAGATTTTTGTCTTTTTATAAATCAGGTTATCTCATTTTTTCCCCTAACATTCCATTTAAAAACATCCCCAGGCCATACAACAATCTGGGGTTAGGGTGGAGATGTGGGCTTAAATAGGGTTCTCTTTCAAGGGCCGGTGTAGGCTCAATGGGTCGAATGGCCTCCTTCTGCACTGTAAATTCTATAATTCTATAACTGTGGTCAGGAGAAGAGGTGGGCAGTCTGCTCCCACCTAACAACGCTGTACCTGAAATGGTCTTGAAAGAAAAATGAGCAGCAACCAGATGACAATTTGATTCTCTCTCCCCCTTCGAAAATGCGCATCTGTATACAGCATTGCCGAGTTGACAGTTTAACATAATAGCACAAACCGACACCTAGGCAGCTTTCTGTCCCACTTGTTGGAGCTTCAGTGGAATCTTGCAAAGTAGTCCTGGTGAGGCAAATGCTGCTGCAATCTTCAGAGGCCTAAGAAATATTTGAACTTTAACATCCACAGTTTTAGCAAGGAAATGTTTTAACAAGTGATGCATCATGACGTATGTAATTAGCATTTTAATATAATCAAACTATTTCTCACCACGTGAGAGAGATAATTGGAAGTAGTTTCACAGAAATCTTTAAAAAGCAGCTTTGGGGATAAGAAGTCACCAAAACTTATTAAGAAACCAGTGACTCAAACACTCCTGTCATAACCACAAAGAGTTAGTGGCTAACATTAGTTTTTGAATCTCCCTGAAAGTCGCTAATATAACACTTGTGTATTTTATCCCTTTCCCTACTCACCAGTAGGCTGTGGTACAATTCCTCACAAGTAGTCATTATTCATGGGTGATTCAGAAGTACTATGCTGAATGATTGAGGAAGACATGAGTAGCCCTAAATCAACCAACTAAGTTCAGGAAGAATGGAAGTGATTTTCTGTTGTTGTTATTTGCTTTCATGCATGTTTAAGAAATTATACTTGCCGACAAGCATCCAATGCACAATTTGTTCCACAAGACATCAGGGTATATAATGGAAGGATCATACTTACAAATACAAAACTTATCAAATTCAGTCATAAGTATTCCGGGTGGAATTTTACCAGATAATGGCAAAGTGCCAGGTTCTGACTGATGTGTTTCTCCCTAAAACATAGCCAAGTTTTCACTCCAGATCTTCTGACATTTTGTCAAAATCAAAGCAGGGGTGGCATGTTTTGTGCCATAACTCAGGCCTGGCTACAGAGAGGTCAGGGCGCCATTTTTAAAGGGTTCTCCACTCACAAAGTTCAGTTAAAGGGCCCCCCCACACACATTGGGAACCCCAACAGACAAGGGAACACCCCCAACCCTCCAACACAGAGGGACAACTTTTCCCTCACCACTCAATGGGCAGGTCACTCTCCACACAATACCCAGGCATTAGGGTGACCCAACCCCCTTCCCCCATCACTGCCAGCATCAGGGCAACACCCTCCCATTCTCAGAGAACACCCACTCCTTACCGCTATGCAGGCACAGCCCCTCACCCCTCCACCATCGCCCTCCCCCACATAATGGGACCCACCCTAATAGGGTTCCCAAGAAGAACCGTCCAGTGGAACAGCCCCCTGGCCGTGCCAACCCACCACCTGGGTCCTATAGTCACCTCCGCGTCTCTAGAGTGGCCCTCATGACTGGTTTCCGTTTTTGGAAACCAGTAGTGATTCCTGCCGACATTACGTCATGCGGTTAGAGGAGGGGGAGATCTAACGACCCCGAAAGCAACGGTGTTAAGCCATTTATGAATATTAAAATTAATTCAAATTCAGCGTGTCACCGGCGGTAACGATCTCAAAGTGCAATTGAGCCGCCGCAAATCCTGTTATGACCCTCTTGTGACCCTCTTGTGAGAGTTAGCCGCCATAATGGGATTTGCGCCTGCAGTGAATCGGCCCAGAAAATCGCAGCCTCTGTTATTTCTCTAACTATTGTAGCAATGAGTTTCTGCTTTGGGCACAATTGGTGATTGTACGGTCAAATTGTATGGTGCTTGTTTTGAGAAAAGTGTTTTTATTATCTCAATTTTCTGATGAAATGTATTCACATGCACTGAATTTAAAATCTTCCAGTGCAATTGGGCAGTGTTTTGGAATGTCATTTTGCTTTAAGAAAATGTTGTTTTTGAAGATATTCTTTGAAGAGTGCTAACCCGGTTCAGTTTCATTAATACCACTGAAAAAGAAGCTAGTCACAGAAAGTAAGAGTGTCCCGTCCACCACTTGTGAGTGACCAATTTTTTAAAACTGGAAATTACTTTAAAACACTTTACTATTTTTTAGGTGGCCAGTAAATAGTTTCTTAGTAAACTACAAATATTCAAAAGCTTTAAAATGGTACCTTTGCATCAAAGGAAGTTTAATTTTTAGAGCTTCCTTAAAGACCCACAATTATTAGAGACTCACAATGGTTTTAATTCCATCTGTGGGTACGGTCAGTTTTGTAGGCAATCCTCAAGTACGATATGTCAAGACCCGTGCAAAATGTGGCAGGAACTCACCTTGCACTGAATGCAATATGCACTTAGAATTATTTGATCTTTGCCTGGTTTCACCGATTCGGAACAAAGTTTGCTGAGAAACCAATGCAACTGAACTGGTGATTATCAGCAGGGGGTTTCCTTACCCATGTCTGACCTGTTACCATGACGCCTCGTGGGCTTGAGGAGCCCCAGGGCCCCACCGTTTCCAGTATCTAGATCAATTCACTTTTCGGCAGTGGTTTGATGCAGCTGAGCTGCTCATTAATTAATTTCTGGTACCACATGTAGGTCTGACAAGGCAAAGTTCGCAGATTTCCTTCCCTAGAAGATATTAGTTAACTAGGTGGGTTTTCGCAACAATCCTGTGGTTTCAAGGTCCCCATTACAAATGCGAGCTTCTCAATTTTAGATTTATTAATGAATTTAATTTAAATTCTGTGAACTGCCATGATGGGATTTGAGCTCACAGGCACGATCCATCGGCCTCATCATCCCCAACTCCAGATGCGGCAGGGCCAGTAACTCTCGAGGTGCCACTCGCAAGGTTTACTGGCCTCGTCACGCCTGGCAAGATGCAACGAGATCTCGCGATGTGTCGCGATCTGGTCCCGCCCAATGAGGTCAGGATCCAGATTTGCATATTCAGGTGAGCAGTTAGCCTCACTTGTATATGTCTACGCCGGAGCCACCCAGCATCCGGATCGAACGGCCTTGTCTCGGAGACCCCGAGCGGGCGATGTTTAGTACTGGTTTCCACAAACATGGACCAGGCATACCCGTGCTTGGAGGGGCCTCTCAGTCGACCTTGGGCCCCTGAAAACACCTGATGCCATGAAGCACCATGGCACTGCCAGCTGGGTGGCTCTCCTCCCAGATGGGGTGCCCTGCCATTATGAGGTAGGGTGTGGAGGGGCTCAATGACCCACTAATTGGTGAGTTGGGGTGGAAGGGGGTCTGGAGGCCACGGTGGGGGATCTAGAGACAGACTTCCTGCACTGTCAAGTGGAGCCCATTAGTGCAGGAAATGGGACTAAATGCGGCGTCAGCGGGGCGTTCCTGACTGAGGCCCCAAAATGAAGCAGAGTCCTGTTTAATAGCGGGGTTGTTCTTGGTGCTAAATGCACCCGACACAGAACTCTGTTTAATTTCTGTTAAATCGTGCCCCATGTCTCCAAAGTGTCACAGTACGAAGTCTTACAACACCAGGTTAAAGTCCAACAGGTTTGTTTCGATGTCACTAGCTTTCAGAGCGCTGCTCCTTCCTCAGGTGAATGGATTCACCTGAGGAAGGAGCAGCGCTCCGAAAGCTAGTGACATCGAAACAAACCTGTTGGACTTTAACCTGGTGTTGTAAGACTTCGTACTGTGCTCACCCCAGTCCAACGCCTGCATCTCCACTCCAAAGTGTCAGTCCAGGCCTCTAGTCCAGGAACATTATCACCTTCTACCATTCCCTTTTTATATGAAATAGCTTAATTTTGGCAGGATTCTCCGATCCCCCAGGCACGTGTTTCTCGGCGGCGCGCCATTGGCTGAAGGCGGTATTCTCCCTTCCCGCCGCTTGTCAATGGGATTTCCCATTGAAGCCACTCCATGGCACCAGGAAAACCTTAGTGTGCTGCCGGCAGGAAAAGAGAATCCCAGCAGCCTGTCAATTTTGGTCTACAACTACAACGTTTAGGTATCAGGTAAAAATGATAGTGAAGGACAGGATGACGCGTAATCCCCGAACATAGGCCACAGGATAATTAATTCATGATTCATCAAATTACTCATCTGAAATTATTCTGCCAGATGTTTAGTGGCAGTGTTACCTTAAGGTCTCTGAAGAGTGAACAATAGATGCTGGCCTTTACGACGATACCCACCTCTCATCAACAAATTTTTAAAAAATCATAAGTTAACATCTAACATCATCGAACATTTCAAGGTCTTAATATTTTAACCTTAGTTGTTTGGCTAGGAGCGATTTTAAATGTGTGGTTTCATGGCTATTAGCATGAATGTAACTAAATTTGATCAATCACAACTTTCAATCTTAGCATTAAACTTCTGGGATCATAAAATGGACTCTTTCCCCCTCTCAGTTTGTTCTCAGGATACATTTTAATAATGTTCCTTTTTATTCACAGTAATATGAATTTAGACTGATACTGAAATGCTTAGGGCTGTAACTTCTGAGCTCCCAGCATTGGGTTTGAGGGGTACCCCAAAGATGTGTTGGGGAATTTTTCTCAGGTAAGGGTTGTGCAAACTTCCTCTGGGTAATTATTCCGTGCTGGGAATGATTCAAAAATGCGATTTAAATTGCATACATCTAGTAGTTCTGGTTCGGTTACACCCATAGTTACCCAGAATAGTTTAGAAGAATTAAAACCTTTTCTAACTTCTGGGTAACTATCGCACAGACCCACTTTGACTGCCCCCCCCCCCTCCCCCAACCCCCCCCCCCCCCCCTACTGGACACCCTCCAACACCCCACGGGACCACCACACGATTTTTCCCACCACACTGTTCCCATGGGAATCCCCCCACCCAACGGGACTCCTCCCATCCTGTGGGCCTGGTTCTCACCCCCAACACAGACCCAAGACCCAGACCCCTCCCTCCTCACCATAGGCCTAACACAACCGCCCAGCCAGGTCCAACCTTACCTGTTCCCTCTCCACCAGAGAACCCACCACTAACCATCCCTCCCGCTCCCAAGGTCCAACATAACCCAGAGTCCCCAACCCCATTCCAGGGCCTACCCAACCCATACTACCCTACCCCTAATCACCTATAATCCCCCCCCCTCTCTCATTCCCCACTCTTCTGAGGTCCAAATCTCCCGCCCAGACCTCAAATAATCCCCAAATCCAATCCATTACCTTCTCTCTGACCTATCAATATCAATGAACCTTAAACCTTACCTGGTTTACGGCAGCTAGAGCTGTAAAAAAGAAGGGGGGGTCCTTCCTGACTTTGACGGAGCTGGACTTCGATGCTGGCCCTCAAGGACTGTTGGGAAAACATGGATCCCACCAGGTCCAAAGCAGAAGGTCAGGCAAGACAAGCACAGAAGATATTTAGTGTGAGTAATTGGGCATAGAATGCCAATCTGATGTTGATTGCCACTCTGAGGAAGTTACGGGTCATTCTTACAATAACTTGAACCATCATAGAATTTACAGTGCAGAAGGAGGCCATTCGGCCCATCGAGTCTGCACCGGCTCTTTGAAAGAGCACCCTACCCAAGCCCACACCTCCACCCTATCCCCATAACCCAGTAACTCCACCCAACACTAAGGGCAATTTTGGACACTAAGGGCAATTTTGGCATGGCCAATCCACCGAACCTGCGCCTCTTTGGACAGTGGGAGGAAACCCACGCACACACGGGGAGAACGTGCAGACTCCACACAGACAGTGACCCAAGCCGGGAATCGAACCTGGGACCCTGGAGCTGTGAAGCAATTGTGCTAACCACCATGCTACAGTGCTGCCCTAAATATTATTTTATTTTAAAGTCAAAGCTGATTTATTTTTCTTTCATCTGAAATAGTAACAACTGTAACAGATGTGGGGTTTATTAACACAGAAACAGACTCCAATGAACATGATTGAGTCCTGGATGCAGTAATGATGCAAATATTTTTAGGAATGAAGCAGAGCAGGAAATTAATCTTGGGGTTTTGATGCCTGTGGGGAAACCATAAACCGAAATAACCAATTTTACTGAATGACCCCCACAAATGAAGAAAATACCAACAAGGTTTCACTCATTGTAACCTTTACTTTAACACAGATCAGAACCAACAAAAATTAAACACGAATTAACAAGAAAATTCTAATTCAAAGAAAAACAAAATTTACTTTAAATAGTCGATACAACAAAGATATGTCGTAGACAACCACAAACATTTGCACCACTCCCCTGAGAAATGTGGCACTATGTAACTACAAAATCCCACAACACACTGTTGTTTATTCACGCAGGGTGGGTCAGGAGTCTTGTCTGATAATAGGTTGAGTATCACTGGTACAATTATCATTTGCAAGGCACACGTCTACAACCCTTCTCTCCCTTGGGTATAGCTTTCCAGAGTTCCTTTTCAATCAACCAATGAGTAAGACCCCAGTTCACTGTTTGGCAACTTCTGGGAAAACTTCTTTATGGTTTCCGAGCTATTCATGAAACTTCCAGGTTTTATACTTTTTTAAACCAGCTCGCACGGTGCCTCCAAGAACTTCTGACTCCTTTTCTATTTATTCTTTCATGGGATGTGGATGTCAATGGAAGAGTCAGGATTTGTAGCCCATCCTTAATTGCCTATGAACTGAATGGCTTGCAAGGTCATAGCAGAGTGCAGGAAAGAATCAACCATATTTCTATAGGTTTGGAGTCATACGGAGGCCAGACTGTGTAAGGATGCCAGATTTCCTTCCCTGACGTGAACCAAATGGGTTTTAATGTCAATCAGTCATAGTTTCATGGTCACCATTACTGAGACTAACTTTCAATTCCAGATGTATTCATTCTGTTTCTGTGATGGGATTTGGGTCGGTGGAAGCACGGTGGCACAGTGGTTAGCACTGCTGCCTCACAGCACCAGGGCTGGTTCAATTCCAGTTTGCACTTTCTCCCAGGGTCTGCAAGGGTTTTCTCCGGGTGCTCTCTCTTCCTCCCACAGTACAAAGGTGTGCAGAGAAAGGTGGATTGGCCACGCTAAATTACCCTTGAGTGTCCAAAAAGGTTAGGTGTGGTTATGGGAACAGGGTGAGGCCATGAGCCTCTTTCAGAGGGTTGGTGGACCAAATGGCCTCCTTCTGTAAGAATTCTATGGTGTCTCCAATGCATTCTGGGTTACTAGTCCAGTAACATTACCACTACACCAAACAAAAAAAAAACCTTATCCTGAGAGTGGCCTATTTCTTCTCACAAGAATCTCTGTAATTGTCTGCTTTTTCCACGGATCTTGCCACTTAAGGGCCTCATCTGCTACTTAATTATGTTTGACAGAGGAGGGGGAAGACAAGGCAGGCAGCCCATCAGCTTTTACTGCACAACTGCTGTTGGGCAGGAAGGGGCGTGGGGGGTACCTCCTTTAGGGATGCCATGTGCCCATCAGCAGCACCCCACTGCACACTTCAAGATTGTACATTGCTTTGAACCTCCCCAACCGCTCCAGTCTCTAAAACCCAGTATCCCTCCACTTACTGGGGTCTGTCACTCAGGCTGGTCCATAATCCTTGGACTTACCTGAAGTCCGGGATCCATGACATATCAACTTCATGGACTGCCTGAAGTGGCTATCACTTGAATCGGCACTGTTTGGACTGGAGATCTTCAAGCCAATGGGAGAGGGGAGGGGGAAATTCCTCCCAGAGTGGGGCAGAGGACCTCGCTAAACCAATTAAGGCTACTCACTGCGTAATGTCACTGTGGGGCAGCTGGGTTTCAAGTGGGTAGGCTGACTACAGATATTTTGGTCGAGGCGAGGAAAGAGGGAGGGCAGTCCTTTGTGCCTGCATCTATCTATCTACCTTCACCCTCCAGCTCCTCAACCCATAGCTCTCCTTTGTGTCTACAGCTCTCCTTTATGTGTTAGCCACATAACTCATTTCGGTGCAGTGGTTAGCACTGCTGCTTCATAGCGTCAGGGACCCGGGTTCAATTCTGGCCTTGAGTGACTGTTAGCTCTGAGAAAGGATTGACTTAAGGTCTTAAGGAACGAATCTAAAAGAGACTTTTTGATGAAATTTCCCTTCTCCCAAAACAATAATCTGTGACCAAAAAAACCCACAAAGCAGTTTGAAAAATGCTCGAGCACAAAGGTCTTGAATAAATGTTTTACTGGATAAATAGAAAACTGTAGCCTTTTTATATACCAGGCTCATGGGAGGTCATTGCCAAATTGTTCTGTTTATCTGAATTTCATCTTATCAAGGTTTTGCAGAACCAAGGAAACTTTGCTCCAACAAATAGATTTTGCAGTAATTATCTGCGTTACACAGGGGTTTGACTTTATATTTGCTATGTTGGTGTTGAAATCCTCCTTAAATTTCTGTTAACAAACCCAATGGAAATGAAAAAAAAGATATAATCCGCGTCAAGATTACTTACTTCAGCCTGTGTCACGTCGCTGAAATGAAAAGACAGATTAAAAAATATTAACTGAGTGTTCCATTATTTTCAGTTATAACACACAGCTGCCTTTTGGATGTGGTGCATGTGTTTCAGAACCTGCTGCTTTGACTAACTTCTTGGTCATCTGTCTGAATGCCTTCTTCGATTAAAAATTGGGATGTCAAATTTTGTATTCTAATACCTCTGAGAAGCACCTTGAAGTGTGTCATTATTGTTATAGGTGCTATACAGGTACAAGTTGTTGTTGTTGCACACAGATGGGTGAGGTCTGAAGCAGAAGTGCAGCTTTGGGCTTAAAAGGTAAATGAGGAAACAGATGAATGGATTTCATTTTAATTAGTTTGCGATGTTACAAGAGCAATTTGGAATGTATTGAGTGTGCAGCACAAAGCCAGATTTTGTAGTCAGTGGCGAGGGAACAATGGCTGCCGCTGATGTTGTTGAGAAGCTGCACACATTCAGCTACAAGGTAGACAACAGGAAAACTATTCGGGCGATCAGATTGAATCGTTGTCACAGATGGCAATGTAGCAAGTAAAAAGCAGGAACTTAAAACATTGCCCATGAAGATTGGGACATTATGGGGTTAAAGAAGAAACATAAATAGTAGAATAATATAGCAGAATAATTACTTGAAGAATTATTTTTCTTTCCTTTTATCAAAAATATAACATTTCTATAGTTCTGTAGTAATGAGACCTCAGACTTATAAAATATATATTTCTTTATGTCCAGATAGTCTGTTCAGCAGCGGTGTCGGGGGAGGGGGGGGGGCTTGTTAATTCCAATGGGTAGCCTTCCCCCAATGCAATTTTGCCAGGGGCGGGGGTCAATAAATGCCCTCTCAGGGCCTTATCCTGCTGCCACTGGGATTTAATTGGCAGTGGGAGAGACTTACACCAAGCTCCCAGATCAGCAGCTTTCCCTGCACAGGTTGTTGACTGGCACAGGGATCCAACTCCTTAACCGGTCCTGTGGGCCATTGGATTTCCACCCCCCACCCCCTCCCTCCTCAAACACATGCCCTCAGACATACATATTCATCCAACATCTATTTTCCGCCGTGTTGGAGAGCTCCTGGCCTCCAATTGGCTGGCAGCCCTCAGAATGGATTTCCTGCCCTTGAGAGGCAGAACACTTGCGCAAAGTGTGTTCATGGCCATCTGACTGTGGGGAAGCTGGTGTTCCCCTCGATTCGTCTCGCTGCTCTGCTCTCCTCTCCTCCCCCCACCCCTCAACCGTTTAGCTATGGGGTGTGTTATATTACATTTTGTGGTAATATGTCGTTATTCTTTGCCTTGTGATCCAGAATGGTCTGATGAGTTGATGATAAAGAAACCAGCAATTTGTAGATTAAAGCAAAACTAATTTATTGAATAACGGTTAAATTAAATAGAGTTCACACACTATATATAACTATTAATACAGTAAAATCTATAATCTAATATTAACTAACTATGTACTCGTGATACATTTCTCTAATCTAAATAACTCCCTGAGCTGGGATCAATACTTCTCTCTCTCTGCTAACACTACCCAAGATTCCCTGAGGTCTGATATTTATACTGGGAACTGGTGGTGCCCTCTAGTGTTTGAATTACACTGAGATGTAATAATTGACCTTTCACTGGCATACCTATATACACATCATTACAGAGTGGGGTCAGGGAACCCTGCACCTTGCACAATTCAGCCCTCCGTTACTCCTGATTGAACAAGGCTTACATTTATCATTGTTCCTCACAGCGAGAATGTATAAATAAATAATCAGCAATTTTAAATGATTCAATCTGCAAATATTACAGCAGAACAACATCTGGGGGAGCAAGGTAATTCAGACAGAAACTTCCAGATTTCCGCCTTTAGCTGCGCCTTTGTGGATGCCAGCCATTTCTGTCTGTTCTGCACATTATTAATGGCGAGGAATGACAGCCTTACCATTTATCTGTGATTCCAGATCACAGAGTGTACTTTTTTAATGTGCAGTCTATTTTCACTTGTTTATGAGCATTTGTTAAATTAAATGTTAAACATTTTATGCTCAGGAAATAGTGAAAAGATACATCAAAATGGGGCCCCCACTCTGGCATACACAAATATTACATACAAAATGAACCCAGAACATTATTTTATATTTAAGTAGGTCAATTGGACAAATGAAAATTAATTTTAAAGTGAACAAATTCCAATACTTAAAAACTGCAATTTGACTCGTTTTCATTCGAACGACAGAGGTGGAGGGGCGACCTGATCGAGGTGTACAAGTTTATGAGGGCATGGATGGAGTGGATGGGCAGGCCTCTTTCCCAGGGTGGAGTAGTCAGTCACTAGGGGGCATAGGTTTAAGATCCGTGAGGCTAAGTTTAGAGGAGATGTGCGAGGCAGGTTTTTTTTACACAGAGGATGGTGAGTGCCTGGAACGCATTGCCAGGGGAGGTGGTGGAAGTAGATACTTTAATGCTGTTCAAAAGGCATCTCGACAAATACGTGGATAGGTTGAGTATAGAGGGATACGGCACTCGGAAGTGCTGAGGGTTTTGGCCAAGGGTGGTATCATGACCGATACAGGCTTGGAGAGTCGAAGGGCCTGTTCCTGTGCTGTATTGTTCTTTGTTCTTTTGAAATGATTCACAAGGTAAAGACTGGAGAGTTCAAGATACAAGATACCTTGGGGAAGTCAAAATACTAAAAGGCTGCATGCTGTCGACACTGTACATGTACAGTTATACAGCTTAACTCCACGATGCCACTGTCAGGGCTCTTTGTCGGACGTGTTATTGGACTGTGGGGGTGGGTGGGCGAAGAATGTTCCTTCACAGGAACAGGCAAATTCGGCTCCCTGTGAGTCCGGTGGAACACAATCTTTGCTGCTGAGGGGGCAGAACCACTTCTTCAGCAGAGGAACAAACCTGAATATGAAAACTCTGGCCCAGGTGTGGGTAGTCCATTCTGGGACCAGTGTATATTTTGTCCTTGTGCTTCCTGAGTAGCCACTTCTGTGAACTCAATAGAAACATGTAGCATTATAACAGGACTAGAGGGTAGAGGCAAGAAGGATGTTCCCAATGTTGGGAGTGTCTTGAGGACACAGGTTGACCATTTAGGACTGAGATGAGCAGAAGTTTCTACACCCAGAGAATTGAGAGTCAGTGGAATTCGTTACCACAGAAAGCAGTTGAGGCCAAATCACTACATTTTCAAGAAGCAGTTAGATATAACTGGGGCGAAGGGGATACAAGGCAGGATCAGGTTATGGAGTTGAATGATCAGCCATGATCATAATGAATGGCAGAGCAGGCTCGAAGGGCCAAATAGCCTGCTCCTGCTCTTTCTCTGTTTCTATGTAAATCAAGGAGGTACAATTAACAGAACAAAGTCATTGATTACAGGAAAGGAGAAACAACTATTGTGATGTTGCAAAGAGGATCGCCATAGGCAGGGTGCAAGTCACTCAGTTCAATTGCTCACACAGTTATCCAGATACCAAAAACTAAACGTTTATTAAACACCTAGCTCGTCTCTGAACCTAACGTTACACACAGTATACCCCTGAGCAGCTAACTCGTTTTCCAGGGGAAACTCAACACAGTACAAACAGCAACATTCAGATTACTACTACAGGTTGTCATACAGGCCAAAGTTTAGTCCAAATCAGGGATTTCATAGAGTTCAAGGTCAGTAATTCCTACACTCTCCAAGGCACTTTCCTTGCATTCACCAAGTTGGCTTCTCCACTAGCAGGGCTCAGTGCTCTGCTTCTATAATCATGCAAGGCGAAACAGCTAATCCTCATTTCACCGATTCCTGATAGGGGTTTCCCATCAGTCTGCCATGTGACTTCCAGGTAGACTTCCTGTGGCCATCTTGGTAGGAGGAAACTCTATCAAGAAATGGGAGAATCTTATGAGAAAAGTACTGTTCTTCCAGCAACACCACACCATGTACTTGAAGTCCATTCCGTATTGGACCTAAAGGAAAATATTCAGTCCGCACCTGATGTGTGCCACAAACAATATTGGTTAAAGCACTCTGGGTTTAGCTCACTGGGCTAAATCGCTGGCTTTTAAAGCAGACCAAGGCAGGCCAGCAGCACGGTTCAATTCCTGTACCAGCCTCCCCGAACAGGTGCCGGAATGTGGCGACTAGGGGCTTTTCACAGTAACTTCATTGAAGCCTACTCGTGACAATAAGCGATTTTCATTTCAGGGTATCTCCAAAACTGCCATTATGCTCTTTGTTTATCGAAATTGCCTATTGACGTTTTCTGGTGGTTTTGCCAAATTGGGTCTCAAGTGAATGCAAGCATGAGTCATGCATGTTACAGTTAGATTTGTCAGGCACAGAACCAAAGTCCTGATAAATCCATTTTTAAAGTAATTACCTGAATGTGGTATCAGGAGGAGGAGTGCTCCTGATGGCTCCACATCAAAACTATGCAGCCATATGCTGACTACAAATATTTTTAAAATGTATCTCAGCGGCACGGTGACACAGTGGTTGGCACTGCTGCCTCACAGCGCCCGGGCCCCGTGTTCAATTCCCACCTTGGGTGACTGCCTGTGTGGAGTTTGCACGTTCTCCCCATGTCTGTGTCGATTTCCTCCGGGTGCTCTGGTTTCCTCCCACAGTTCAAAGATGTGCAGGTTAGATGGGTTGGCCGTGCTAAATATCCACTTAAGTGTCCAAAAGGTTAGGTGAGGTTACTGAGTTATGGGGATAGGGAGGAGGAGTGGGCCGAGGCAGGGCATTCTTTCAGAGGGTCGTTGCGGACTCGATAGGCTGAATGGCCTCCATCTTCACTATAGTGATTCAGGGATTCTTCCATAATATATGCAGATTATGGTTTGCTCTCCATATTTTACACTTCTGGTATTTCATTTGCTTTTCTCTCAACACATCTTGACACAAATCTGGCCATACGCAGAGGTAAGAAACTTGTGCGTGCTATTCAAAATAATAAATGTTCAGGAGGTGAATTAACGAGGCCCCTTCTTAGCTTAGAATTTACATGTTAGTTTGTGGCTGAACAACTCATATGTACACTGACTCCAACTCAGCTCAGGAATACATGTGGTCACTGGTTCACTCAGGCGCCTGCTCTAGCTTTCCTTTTTCATATGAACGTACTTTTTCAACTCTAGTCGCATTAATTCTATATGGATCAATGAAGAATTTTTGCAGTAAAAGTAAAACTGATAGACGCTACTAAAATTCAAGTAGCTCATTTATAGGTTGCAAACAAAATAAATCCAATAAGGGACAGATTTACTAGGGGTTTTAAGTCAATTCGGGATGATTTTAGTATCGTACTGGTACAGAGTTTGTGTAGTGCAACTACAGTTTAAGATGTGTGTTCTATGTAGACATTAATTAACGAGTAGCGTGAGGCCATCTTTGGCTTAACAACGTTGCTTCACACTGTTTGCTGTTAGATTGAACAAGAAAAGGGTGGTCTTTTGTTCAACCCTTTGGTTTTGAATATAAAATACGACTACTCTGATGGTTCTTTTCTTATAGTGTAAATTTTGCTCACCTTTGGACAGCAGTGAGCAGAGATATATGCTTATGTTTTATGTATTCACACAGCTCCCCCATGGTATGCCAGGTGTTTATGTCTGATCCATTAAAAGTGATGCACGTGTTATGGGCCAGGGTCTAGAGAACCCCAAAGTGTATCATGGAGTTCACCTGACCTACAACTTTTACTAGATTGTGGTATGGGGAGCACACGGCCCACTCTACAGGTGTGGTACAGCAGAAATCGAAAAGTAATTTTTAAAGCAAAACAATGTTTATTCTATGAACTCAAGTTAACCTTTTTAAAACATACATTGAACATCTTAGCAACCATCAATTCAAATACAACCCCCAAAGAATACAACACTAAGTAATCCTTAAACTTTCCTTTTAACATCCATAAGACATTAAGAAAACTTTTAAAAGAAGCACATCAGGTTTAAATTCACTACTGAGAACAGTTATCACTCTGAATTCACCAAATGATCAAGAGAGTCTTTACATGGCAGAGAGAACAACATTACACCTTCTCTGGCTGACTGCAGCTTCAACACTGAAACGAAACCATAAAAACACAGACATACCCAAGCTTTTCTCAAAGTGAAACTAAAAAGCAGAGCCAGAGCTCAGCTCCACCCACGCTCTGACATCACTGCAGTAATTAACACCCATTTCTTAAAGGTACACCCACTGCAGTTATTCTATAAGAAACATCCATTTCTTAAAGGTACTCTCACATGACACATGAGGAGTATCATCAGATATAGGGTGCGAGTCAACCGGAAAATACTATGGGCGCGATTCTCCGGCCTCGCTGTGCTCTCGCTCAAGCGTAACAAGGCCGGTGAATAGCGGGAGAGGCCGAAAACAAGATCCGCACTGAATGGTAAACAGTTTGTGATGCAATCGGCCCGCTCCCAGAGGCGAAATCTGGATCTCGCCGTAGCATGGCGAGAAACCAATTATCACCTCTAATGCGCCATTTGCATACAATTAACGAGAGCCCCATATCCAATGGCCTCCCGTCATTCATTGGCCTCCCCAGCAAATGCTCACATTGGCGCCAATTAGTATTCTCTTTAAAAACATGAACCTGGCAGGAGGGCTTCAGTGGGGAGCCGAGGAGGTGAGTAGCCATCTTTGCTCAAAGGCAAAGTGACTGGGGATACTGGGTTTGCCACCCTAGTGCTCGGCAGGGGGTAGGGAAACCTTGGCTGGGGGTGGGGGACCCTCCACAGGGGTGGGCCACCATGGGGGGGTGGGGAGTCGCTGGGGGGGGGGGGGGGCAACCAGGGGCAACCTCTCGCAGCACGACTATGCCAACCCTAGATCATGTTTCCCCATTCCTGGGGTAACACTTGTCCCTGGTCATCTCCCCACCGATCACCCATACCCCCCACCGACTGCTGAGGCCTCAGGCTGCGCGCCTGAAGGCTATTGCAATTAGCAATCGTGGTTAAGTGAGCATTTCACACATACCAAGTGGATTCCCCTGAATGGGTGGGCCATGTAGCATGTGTGAGTCATTGCCTAGCAACCTAATCACACCTTGATGCTTGGACACTGTGCCTGAACACTGCGGGAGGCAACACCACACACCCGAACACTCAGGGGATGGGACACAGCTCTGGGGACATGTCCACAGCCAGAGGGTGGGTGAGTGCCACGGGGTGGGGGGGAGGCCTGGAGAGATGGGCAAAGGTTCCAGGGCTCAGCCCACATTGCGGAAGACAATGACAGAGGCATCATAATCGTTGCGCCAAAGAGCTTAATGTGCTGTACAATACCCCACTCCCAGTGGTGCTGCCCCCACCCTCAAAGCCCCCAAATCCAGCAACCGCCACCCCCCTCACCTCCCCCTACCACAGCCCCCCCCCATACACACACTCACCCTCCCCTTGTACCCTCAGTGATCCTCAACGTGCCTTGCCATCCTTGCTCTACCACTATGTTGTGGTATTTCCCCAGGATGCACCTCAGAGGTGGAGGTAGCCAGCTGCCTACCTTGTCCTGTGGCCCTCGATGCCCGTAGCGGGTGTCCTCTGGGGGCTTGGGGGCTGGAGGGCCCCGGCTCACTTGTCGACGGCACATATACAGTCCTGTCTCGTGAGCTGACCTTGAAATGCGGCCACATCAGAGGGATGGAACTCTGGGAGCTGGTGCCCACCGTCGCCACTCCATGGGACAGGTCCGGGTTGGCACTCAGCACACCCCTGCTCCCGGTCGGTGCCCATAGGGCCCTGGGGTTCACCTTGGGACAGAGGGGTAGCTGGTTTGAGCCCCAGCTTCCCCTGCATCATGTGGCTATGCCAGCCCTGGTGGTTCCCCAATGTCAATGTGATGCTCCTCAGTGACTGGGACATGCTCTGCAGTGCCTCAGTTATGCTCATCTGAGAGCTTCATCAAGGTCAGCCTGGTATTGGGTGACATCCTCCAGCAAGCCCGACATTCTGCCAAGATCCTCCACCATGGCCGTCACTGACTGTGCGACGCCTTGGACACCTTCACTAATGGTGCCAACGTCGTGCCACCCTAGCAGTGTTGGCCTCGGTGCCACACATTGCCAGCACCATCTCCTGCGCCCATAGCCTCCGGGACTCCACCAAGCGGCTATGGATCTGCCGGAGCGACACTGACATCTCCCTCTGAACGTTCCAGCTGCTCCCTATCATCGCCATCAGCTCCGTGTAACCCACTTCCAGAGGCTCAGTATCCGTCTGGGACCCAGCTGGGTTCTGGGATCCAGCAGCCCTCCAACTGCTGTCTCACCTGGGGGTTCCTGCCTCCACCAGATGTGCATCATCAGCAGTGTGGTGCTCACCAGATTGTGCTCCAGATGCCTGATCACTAGTATTTCATCGAGGTGTGTGTATCTGCGCTGGTGGGGGTGGGGATGACAGCTGTGCCGCGACTACGGTTGCATCCGCGGAGCTGCCATCTGAAGTGTTCTCCTCGGAGTCAGGATAGTGTGCCGCCTGGGATGTTCCGGCGCCGTCGGCTGGAGGACCTGCGGGAGAATGGACATGTGGTCAGTGGGAGGGATGTGTCAGTCATTCGGAAATCAGTACTCACGTTTGACAGGTCCTCTTGGTGGAGCCCGGTGGATCCTCACTTCTGCGGCGTCCACCAGCCTCAGCGTTGTTGACCGCCCTGTCCTCGGCCACACCAGTCACCGCCAGGCCCGCTCCTCGAAGGAGGTGAGATTCTGATGACCGCCATCCCACCACCTGTCTGGGCCCTCTCCCGACGTTTGTGGAAGTGCTTTTCCTGAGGAGACAGAGAGGGGACATTGTTGGACATGCGCATGGTTCTCAGTGTTGGGAGGGGGAGGGGGGAAGGCGGGGCGGGGGGGGTTGATTACATAGAATTTACAGAGCAGAAGGAGGCAATTCGGCCCATCGAGTCTGCACCGGCTCTTGGAAAGAGCACCCTACCCAAGGTCCACACCTCCACCCTATTCCCATAACCCAGTAACCCCACCCAACACTGAGGCCAATTTTGGACACTAAGGGCAATTTAGTATGGTCAATCCACCTAACCTGCACGTCTTTGGACTGTGGGAGGAAACCGGAGCACCCGGAGGAAACCCACGCACACACAGGGAGAACGTGCAGACTCCGCACAGACAGTGACCCAAGCCAGAAATCGAACCTCGGACCCTGGAGCTGTGAAGCATTTGTGCTAACCACTATGCTACCGTGCTGCCGTGAGGGGGAAGGGAGGGCAGGGGGTCACCTGGGGGGAGGCTGTTGGGGGGGTGGATGCTCCCTTGCGGGGGGTGGTGGGGGGGGGCGTGTTGGTGTCTACACACTCGTGGTACCCGGTGTAGGTCATTGACCTTTCTGCGGCGCTGGAGGCCAGTCCTCCTAGTCACATTCCCTGGGCTGATGGCTGCCGCCAACCTATCTCAGGCAGCACTGGCTCCCTTGTGGTACCCCCGGGGGAACAGGACATCACTCCTGGCCTCCACTGCGTCTAGAAGCCTCCCCAGGTCAACGTCACTGAACCTTGGGGCCAGTCTCCTCGGCGCCATTGCTGCGAGCTGCCTGGGGATGGCTGAGCAAGTGCAGCTTAAGTGCTGCTTGACCTTGTTAGCGGGGGGCTGGCGATTGTGGTCCCGGCGAATCTGCTGGCGTGCCGTCATTTGCAGCGAGAAGACTCCGAGGCCTCATTAAGTGGACCAATTAACATTGAATAGCATTTTCGACCTCGCTGGGCCGAGCGGCGGGAAGCTCGCGGCACTTCCTGCTCGCTATCACACTTAGAAATCTTTCCGGAAAATCGCGGAGGCCCTCAGAAACACAGCCTCACCCCCTCAACCTGGCACTGACAAGGTGCCCAAGTACCAGGGTGCCACCCTGCCCTGTCCACGGCCACCTGGGAGTCTGTAATGGGAGAACCACCCCCCAGGTGCTATCACGACTGGTCCGCGTTTGTGGAAACCAGTACTAACCAGCACCCTGATCATAGATTATCATAGAATTTACAGTGCAGAAGGAGGCCATTCGGCCCATCAGGTCTGCACTGGCTCTTGGAAAGAGCAACCTACCCAAGGTCAACACCTCCACCCAACACTAAGGGCAATTTTTGGACACTAAGGGCAATTTATCATGGCCAGTCCACCTAACCTGCACATCTTTGGACTGTGGGAGGAAACCGGAGCACTCGGAGGAAACCCACGCACACACAGGGAGGATGTGCAGACTCCGCACAGACAGTGACCCAAGCCGGAATCGAACCTGGGACCCTGGAGCTGTGAAGCAATTGTGCTATCCACAATGCTACCGTGCTGATAAGATCCCTAGCTGTAGCCATTAGGTCCTGGACACCGGGAGAACCCCACAAACACATATTGAAATGAGCCATTAAAATATGCAGCTCTGGATCATGCCCAGCGAGGGTGAGATCCAGATCGTGAGATTTTGTTAATTCTTGTGAGGCGTTTCGAGGTCACTCGCGAGACTCAAAGGCCTCATCTCAACACCAATTCAAGCGCAATGGGCTGTTAAATTGCGCCCATAGAAACAGTACGTGTAATAATAATACATCAGGGCAGTACATGTAACAAGACAATGTACTGATACCTCTAACTAAAATGAGATCAGTAACTCAGCAACATCAAACCAATATCTGTAATATGACATTCCATATCAATACGTCTATTATGAAGGATCGAAACAATATCTCTATAATAACATATGGACACAATGCTTTTAATATAACAGAGGAAATCAGCATACACAATAGGATTGCAGTCTTTAACTCATGGCTCTGGGAGTATTTCAGCACCAACTCAGTGAAACAGACACTTTTGATGAAGGAAAAACATGGGCCGGGATTCTCCCCTACCCAGTGGGGCGGGGCCCGGCGGGATGGAGTGGCGGGAACCACTCCGGCGTCGGGCCGCACCTTTAGGGCCCAAGCCCTCACCTTGAGGGGCTAGGCCCACGCCGGCGTGGTTGACGCGTCGCTGGCTGCGGGAAAGGCCTTTGGCGCCACGGCAGCAGGGGCCGAAGGGACTCTGCCGGCGGGCGGAAGCCCACGCATGCGCGGGAGCGTCAGCGGCTGCTGACATCATCGCCGCGCATGCGCTGGGGGGGTCACTTCCGCATCGGCCATCGCGGAGGCTATGGCCGAGGCGGAAGGAAAAGAGTGCCCCACGGCACAGGCCCGCCCGTGGATCGGTGGGCCTCGATCGTGGGCCAGGCCACCGTGAGGGTACCCCCCGGGGCCAGATCGCCCCATGCCCCCCCAGGACCCCAGAGCCCGCCCGCGCTGCCAGTCGTGCCGGTAAGGTAGGTCGTTTGATGCACGCTGGCGGGACTAGCATGACAGCAACGGGACTTCGGCCCATCGCGGGCCGGAGAATCGCCGGGGGGGGGGGGGGCGCAGACCAACGCGGCGTGATTCCCGCCCCCGCCGAATATTCGGTGCGGGAGAATTCGGCGGCCGGCCCCCTCCGAACCGGCGGGGGGGGGGGGGGGGTCGGAGAATCCCGCCCATGAAAACAGAGCGATGTTTAAAAAGGATAGAATTTATTTTGATTCCAAACTTTTACTGGCTTTAATTAGGTTATCACAATATTTATTACATTGCCATTTACCTTTCTTCATGAAGCAAAATTGGAAATTATACCATCACAAGTACTGACTGGGACCAAAGAAATGATGAATAGTATATTTATTAACATGGAATTCAAACAATGGGTGGAATCTTCCCTAAAATGTGCAGAGTGTTGGCTCAGGCGAGAAAATGGGTGTGAAGCTCGCACGTTTCGCAGCTGGCTTTCCTTGCCGTATTGAACAACACTGCGCATTTTAAAAGGGGAAGTGAGATTCACACCGTCAGCCATTAGGGCCAGGCCCAAAGACGCCGACAAGGCTAAAAATCCTGAGATTGGGGCGCCCTTGTAAAGGACACCACAATCACCATCTTAAATAAAAGTGGCCCCCACCACAGGAAATTGGGAGCCGCCGCCCCCCCCCCCCAAGCATCAGCCCCCCCCAGCCCCCACCCCCTACCACCACCACCACCGCCACAGCACCAACATGGGGGCAGCAGCTCCACCACAACACCAACATCACAGCACCCCCTCGCAGATATCTGTGCTCTCCCCTTACCTACTCTTACAGGCATTGAGACTCTCTGCTCTCCCCCCCCCCCCCCCCCACCATCTATAAGGGGAATCCACCCCCCCAACAAACTGGGATCCCCAGTGAATACATCCTGGCAGTGCCAACCTGGCAGTACCAGGGGGACGTGCTGGGGCACTGACCGGCCATGTCCCTCACCACCTGGGGCTATACTTAACTCTTCGCCCCCGGCGTGGTCATCACAACTGTTTTTTGTTTGTGATCATGCTACAATAAGGCATGGGGGAACATTATGGAGTCAAGAATGGGTAGTACATGTTCATTTATTTAAATGTATGGAAATTAGGTGATCACGTCACCAGCAGGGGCCAGGGAAGAACGCAAACCAAGCTCTCACCAGCGCAAATCCTGTTTTGTCCTGTGTTGAGATTTAGCAGCCATTACAGGATTTGCGTCCACCACTAGCGCTGCCTCTTTGTCATGGCCAATATCTTTATAATGCTTATAAACGCCATTTAAGTTTATTTCCAATGAACAGAAGACACATAACCTACACATTACTAGCAGAGGTAAAGTATATCACTTTTCCCAAAACAACATCCCATGCAGTTTAACTCTCTGAGCTAAATCCAGAAAATAGTTACCACACACGAGTTGTATCTTTAATTTTGGGAAGCATTTCTTCTAATTCAGAGTAGACTTCTGAAGTTTTCAAAAAGCAGCTTTCCAGTTTCCAGTTGGGCCTTACTATGATCGTAGCTGCTCATCAGCTGCTTTTACTGCTGTGCAGAGCTAACCCTGTTACTCATATATTGTTCTTCCCTTTTGATCTTATCCTATCTGAGCAACTTGCCATAAAATTCATGCTTTTAATATGTAAGCGTGACATGCATTCTTTTCTCCACTCTGAACTCATATCTTCTGTAGTTTTAACACTTGCAATTCCATACTCTATTGTTCTCCACTTCACTGAAGTAAATATCTGTTTACCCTGCTGTTAAGCTAATTCACATATCAATACCCTCCAGGCAGCTGCACTCTTATCAATTTACTATTGTCCAATTCTTTAAGCCTTATTTTACCCAAGCTTCTTGACACCCATATTCAGAAATATTGCTTTCCTCAATAAAGGTATTTTAATGCATTAGTAGTCAGCCACAGATTTGATATTTTGGGAATTCAAGTTAAAAAAAATTTCAGTTCTATTTCTAAATCTTTGCCAAATTATATTGTTCATGATACCTGACATTTTTTTGAATAAAAATTATTAGTGCAAATTATATGTGGTTGTGAGGCTTCAATGGAAAGATCAATTCACTTGGTTTGAAAAATAGCAAAAAGCATCTCATAAATGTTCTCATTAGAAAATGTGATTGGCAGAAGTGAGATATTGCTGTCCAGTATTTCTGCTGTGAACCTGACCATTATCTACTTTGGAGTTAATTGTTTTGGGTAGGTCCATTGTGGGTATAGACTCGTTATAGTTATGTAATCTGGTAAAGGATATGTCGTAATTAATATTTTTGATTGTAAATAGCAACTATTTATAATTGAATGACCTTTGAAGCTTTTGAAATACTTGTTTTCTATTAGATAAAACCATGAATAGCGCAGTATTATAAATTGGAATTGAAGAATTGTACAAAAGCACAGAATCATTTCCTGAATCAAGAAAATATTTAAATTTTATTGTTGTTAATTTTTGTTGAAGAAGGCTATGTATGAATTAGATTTAGGGACGTACTATTCAAATAAATTGTGAAATGGACTTATAGAGGTTTGTTGAAAGCTACAGATTTGACCTAATAAAAGAGCCCTGATTGAACCAAATTAAACACATTCAACATCTTAAGTGCAAGTCACCACTGATTGAAGAAGAATTTATAACCAGCTTTTGAATTTATAGTGTCACTTACCACTCAAACTATTTCCACTTATTCTTCAGTACAGTATCTTAGCTGCAATGGCATGTGGACATCACACAAACACCTAACTTTCGTCAAAAGCCAATCTATTTTATTATGCCTGTAGCTATTTAATTATTTTTTACAACATGACGATTTCATTTTCAGTAAGTATTAACTTACATATCATCATTTATTAAAGATTTGCATCTTGTGGCCACATTTAAAAGAATCATTGTGCCAGATATTGTTTATTCCTTTCGTATTGTTTTAGCAAATTAAATGTTCAAATAGCTTGTGCTTTGAAATGACAACAAAAAGAAGAAAAAATATTTTTAAAGAGCCAATTTTACTGAAGTTAAAGGAAAAGTATTTCAACAATTAAACAGATGGTGGAAAACAGCAATGCAATTTGTTATAATAGATTACAAAGCAAACATATTGAAGAAATGTTTGGTAACAACAATAAATGTAATTGAGCTTCCATTCAATTTCATTTCAAAAACTAGAATGAAACTTTTTTGGAATATGACTTGAAATTTAGATAGAGATGTAAAATGTCATTCATTCAGAGTTCAATTGGTTAGAGTCAGCTGTATTAAAGTTTAACTGACGTACATTGTCTCGGGTTTCATTTATTGTTTCCCCTTAAGCAGTTCCAAGAAAAATAAGTTCTATATTACATTATTGAAGGAACACAGTAACCCATGTTTTGGACTAGGGAAGTTTGGGAACATTTTAAGCTTCCGGCAGAAATTGTGTCCTAGTTCATTGCCTTGCTATTAATGTAATTATTTTATAGACGCATGGTCAAATGATTATGTGATAAAAAACAATGTTTTATTTTAAATTAGACTTTGGAGCTGAAAGAATTTAATTAGAAAAAATAACTGATCTTTTATTTGTACAATGCATAGTGCACAGTGCAGCTGGTGGGCGAGACTCGCCATATTGATTACACACTGCAGATTTCGCTAAACCTAGTCTCAGAGACAGTATGCCTGTGTTTGAGCCTGTATCCAGAGCCTATATCCAAAGCTGTGCACCCTCAGCAATAAACTTGAACGTTATGAATGCACAAGCAGTAGCATTGTTCTTCTCAGTTCTCCATTTAGATTTGTGCGTGTTTTCTTTTACATGCCCAGTGTTTGTTTTCATGCCTTTATTAAGAGTAACACTGCTCCCAAGGTGCAGATACCAACTTTCACAGCTGTTGATCCAGCGCATACTGAAAACCACTCTGTGCATCAGTTGGTCAGTCGAAGCTGTTTTTAGTCTAAGCATGCCAGTTCAAAGTGGTTCAGATGTGCATCTACACAAAAGTGATTGCATAACTTGGATCTGACTGCCAAGTGCTGTAAAGGAAGCTGTGAGTCTACATTTATGAAGTAGGCACGGATCTTGTACTGAGCGATGACAACTTCAACCCTGTGCAAAGACACATTTTACATCTGCTCAGGCAATCAGTGAGACCTCTGGAACCTCAGATACTTTGAATTTGTTTTTAATGCCATTTGTTGATAAAACGTTGATGAGTAAAATAAGTATGCTGTGGAGGATGAATACTAGCGTTGACCTGTTGGGCCAAATGGACTATATCTGTGCTGTTGATTCTACGTAATTGGGGAAGTAATGTTATCAGATGCTCAAAATCTAAATTTAGTTGCCAGGGAAGCAGAGTGCAGACCAGTGTCTGTAGTATAACTACAATCCTATTTGTTTACTTTTCTATCTGTTTCCACCGTGCCTGATACAGCCACCTTGGGAAACAGAAAGATTCTAATAATTTTAAATATGCAAATAATTGTGAGAATCTGGATGGCAAAATAATCATCCTGCTATATTGGGAAACCTTTTTTACATATCTTTGTATGGGTGCCATTTAGGGAAGACCACTACAGTGTATGTGGGAGGACTGTTTTGATTTCATCTGTGATTCATGTATGATTATCTGGTAACACAATGGTATGAAGTCAGTGAAGAATATTTCCACTTGAAGTCCCCTACCGCCTTCATCCCACCCCCTTCCCCCATCCCACGGATTTCCTAATGTGACAGCACATTAAGTTTCAGTAATTATATCAATTTACAGAACTTAAAAAACATGCATAGAACATACAGTGCAGAAGGAGGCCATTCAGCCCATCGAGTCTGCACCGACCCACTTAAGCCCTCACTTCCACCCAATCCCCGTAACCCAATAGCCCCTCCTAACCTTTTTGGTCACTAAAGGCAATTTATCATGGCCAATCCACCTAACCTGCACATTTCTGGACTGTGGGAGGAAACTGGAGCACACGGAGGAAACCCGCGCAGACGCGGGGGAAACATGCAGACTCCACACAGGCAGTGACCCAGCGGGGAATCGAACCTGGGACCCTGGCGCTGTGAAGCCACAGTGCTATCTACTTGTGCTACCGTGCTGCCCATCTGCATTAAGATAATCTGCATAATTCTTGATTATACCTTATATGCCAAGTAAGCAGCTATCTGCATAAAGCTTTGTTTTTTAACCAATCTGTGTTGTTAAAACATTGCTACAAGATTTTAACGTTTACCAAAGGGTGTTGTTAATGTCACATCAAGGGCAGATGTATAAATGTTAAAAGCTTTTTAAATAATATTTTTCTAAAAAACTGTTTGTTGCAAATATACTTATCTGATAGAAGCGCTATTTCATATTACAACTGTGGCAAAGTGTTGAATCCTAAAGGATTTTCTCAGTCATTAAATTTCTTTGCAAATAATAAAAGTTCTCATCTAATTTTTAAAAAGCAAATGTAAATATTGCCACAGTCCCAGACAACCATAGGTCTGCTATCCCCTTAGAGAAATCTGACTGGTGGTGATTTAACCTGAGGGTCACCACACCTCACGCGAGGGGCAAGGTTGAGATAACCTCAGCCTGTATGGGAATTGAACGCAGGTTGTTGACATTGCTTTGCATCACAAACCAGCCGTGCAGCCAACTGAGCTAACCATACCCCCATCCAATTAGTTGAATATTGGCTAGTTGTTTTGCTTTGCCAATTCATTTTAGTCTTATACCCCAATTTAAATGATCTCACTGGGTCTTAATAGTTCCATTTCTGTCAGATTAAAATAAAATAAAAACTAATGTATAATTAGATCAACAGAACCTCTTAGAAAATGCTAGAAACCTCTACAAACTGCAGAGGAAGGAATCAGAAAGTTAACAGATAGTTGAAAAAAGCCTAATAATTTTAACAAATTAATGATTTTATTAACATAAATTGGTAATTGTGTAGGATTTAACAAAGTTTCTTATGCGCTTTTGATGCCATCACATTCGTACGACAGATGGTTAAATGGCCTGAACACAAAGTGTCAATCAGTCTTATCTTACTTGCCCATAAATCACAGAAGCTCAACCTAACCTTTATAAAACCAAAAATAAGAATGTGATTAATAATGATTCAAAATACTATTGATGTACAAAATATGCAAGAAGAGACTAGATTTAACAATAAGATGCATTTGGTGTTTGTTTTGTCGTGTTTAAGTTGAATACTAGATGACCCACTTTTCCAACCACGCTTCTTTGCTGTCACACACCTGCAGATAGAATTTTCTATCAATGCCTATGTCTGACCGTATTATGAATTTGAGAAATCCTGATGGGCCAAATAACATTTCTCAGTTATAATATTCTGAAACCATGATGTAGTTTACATTGGTTATATTTTAGACGTTGGTACAAAATTGTTGCCAATTTCCTAAATGGTTAAAACTATTTGTCTGCCTTAATTTTTTTAAATCCCCGATTAAATATTTTGAGTTCAGTGTTCATTCACTATTTCTGAATCAAATGTATATGTTTGTTACATTTCATCTAACTTGGTGCTCTTACAATATTGCTATAACCAGATAGAATTACATTTACTTATCCTTAATCAAATATTAAGTCTAATCTATGTAAGTGATGAATGCAGACTATTGATGTCCTAAAACCTAAATGTTTGTTTTGTAAGTCTAAATATACCCATTCGATATTTTATGAGTTACAGTGAAGTTGAACAATGACACAAAAACTGGCATCTGGAGGAACAATGCACTTAATGTTTTAAAGCTTTGAAATAAAACCACAGAATGTTGCATCTGAATCAAATGAGAAAAGAGTAGTGACCCATTATCGGAAAGCCAAATTTCGACCATTTTCCACATTTCATTTTTATCTGATGCATCTTTGATATTTCAAACAAAATTAGCACAGGATCCCACTTGCATTGCATAGGATTTTAACCTAAAATACTACATAGAATAAGTGGAAAGTACCAAATGACCGGTAATGCCATGTGAGTTTATCTGACCATAAAACAGACAGATGGACAGTTTGGCAGCACCTTGAAGTGCGAAATAAGATTGTCAATGATTGGTCAATGAGAATTGTTTGCCCAAAAATGCAAATATGTTTATAATGAGAAACATTAGAAACAATACAAGTAAACAATTTGAACTAATTTTAAGAAGTATGTCAGTTTGATACATGCTTTGGATATATTTTATAATAATCTAACATTTCTATCCATTTATTGTCTAGCGATTGGCATATGTACATTTACAAAAGTAACTCAGAAACATTTAACAGCTTCATAATGACAACATCAACTAACTTTGAAGATTGATTTCGCATTGCCGCAGCGAGATCAGCTTATGTTCTAAATTAATTGCCAGCATTACTGTGTATAATTAATTGTTTCTGTACACTTTGCTATTTTTATCTTGCTTTATTCATTCTTAAAATATACAAAAATATTGTTTTACATGTTGAATGAAAGAAAAGAAGTCGGGGTTTAAGAAGCTGAAAAAGATCTTCAAAATGTTATTTTTCTAACAAGATTTAACTCTAGCATTCTTTAAAGTTTGCGATCTGCTAACATGATAATAACAAATTGCATCAAAAGAGAGTCGCTATAAAATGTTCCTAAAAGGGATTTATTGCATGCTTGCTTGTAACCCTTAGAAGTAATAATACACTCAGGCATACTAAACACATCACCTTGAGAGTTCTTTTATAAATGTAAAATTAATCTGTTGGTTATCTTTGATATACAGTTTGCTTTTTGCAAAGGAAAATGAAGTATAGCGAAATTGTTACTTTTCCAATATCTACATTTTAATATCTACTCTTTGTATCAAAGCTCAGTGATATCACTAAAATGCATAAACCGCTGTATGTGATGGGTAGCACAATTTATGATTTTTGAAACAGTTTCTTCCTGTTAACAAAATAATCTTGATAGTTAACGTCTTTCATTTATTGTACTTAGAACTCATGCCAGTTTTTTTTGACTCAAATTATTAACAGAAGTTGTTTCCATAATTGCACGTCTGTATACGTTCCAACCATGGTATTTACACATTTTGTAACAAAATCTACTCATTTGTTATTTATTTAACCAAACTATATATAAATAACTCACATTAAGTTTTGTAATAATCATATTCTCAATCCACATTAAATATATTTACATGTGTGCTCTTAACTAAGCATATAGCACAATCACCGTGATTATTTTAACATGGACTTTTCACTTAATGAATATGCTATCAAATACTTGCTTGAACATTTTTCAAATCCAATGATGAGAATTTGACAGAATTATGTTAAGTTACATGCACTCTCTTCTCTGGAGTCTATTCAATGTTAAAAACGATTTGTACATCTGTTGCTGTATAGGTTAGCAAAGTAAATCAATGGTGCCTTTATAAAAAAACAAAGAGACATAAGTAGGTGTTAGGGGCGAAAGCCAAAGCATGGTTGAAGAGGTTGATGTAAGAAGTCTTTTGAAAATGTGGAGAAATGTAGTGGAACAGAGGACTTTGGAAATCAAACTTTTGAATGCTGGATTCATTGCAAGCTTATTGATTGGCTAGCCCCAAAGTGAGTACCTGGAGCTTAAAGCGATTCTCAAAATTAGAATTTATTTTCAAGGTTAAAGTCCTACTTGATGAAACAAGCACCTTCTTTAGCCTCCATCTTTGCACCGCAAAGACTCTTATAAATGTTGGAGTTGCAAGGACCTCAGGCCTCAACTTGCAAACTACAATTACCACCAGTGAAGTTCCACACTGTGGGCTGAGCTTCAAACAACTGGAGCTTTAGTGTAAATGTGCACAGTGCAGCCAGAGTGAGCAACGTTGAGTCAAGTGGTATATTAATTTATGGGTTGTATTGTTTCATTCGTTCATGGGAGATGGGTGCCATGGGCAAGACCAGCATTTATTGCCCATATGAAAAGTCAATGAGGGTAATTTCGTAGTGGGGCAATGTACTGATAATGAAAATGAAAACTGGGAGAGATTTGGCCCGCTGACCCAATTTTGCCTGTCTTACACTATCACCCAAGTTAAAATTGTCCCCATAATCACAGATTTACGTTATCATGGGAATAGTGCTGAGATGTTCACAGGAAATAAAGATAAAAGTTGAAACACAAATTTGTCCAGATACACATTCACAATTTGCACGTCAGGTCGGCTCTCTGGCCAGGGACATAACAGCAATAGCACCTATGAATAATGATTCAAATGAGCTGAAACAGAATATTCGACTGTCAGTCCCCTGCTGCACTAACACACAAACTGGGAACAATTTTAATAAAATAGGCAAATGGGGCTGAAATTCCACCGATCAAGGTGACTAAAAATATGGATGGGGCCTGATTCTGGGATTTCCAACCCCATATCCAGGATGTCTGATTTTTGGGATTGGCTTTTGGTTCCTGTTGAACGCTCACAGTCGGCACTCTCGGCCTGGCCGTTCCATTAGGACTGCGCAAACTCTTCCACAGTTTTTAATGAATCGCACCAGGTTTTTAAAGAGGTGTGGTTCACAGTCCCCCAGAGGAGCCGTGAAGCCTGGTCTGCATGAGGGGACCTCTTAAAAGGTGAGTTGTAAAGGTCCTGCTCATGCCTCATGCCAAAGTAAGCTTGTGCTTAACCCTCTGCAGGTTACTGCTTATGATATTTAAATGAGGCAATCTGAACAAGACTTTCACCAGGATGTGAATGGTATGCACAGATATCTAGGGTTTCCTGAAACTTGCCATTGAAACAAAGGCAGGGGGATGGAAGGCATAATCCGTGAGACTCATCAAAATCTGGCAGATTGACCATTGGTAAATATTCAGTGCGAACAGCTCTCACCTCCCACTGTGAAACAGTTTGTTCAGACCATTTGTATTGTAAGTAAAATTAAGTAAAGTTGCCATAGTACCAGATTACCATAGGCTGCTTTCCTGTTTGAGGGGGAGAGTTGACTGGTGGTGATTTAACCTGAGGATCACCACACCTCAGGCGAGGGGCAAGGTTGAGAAGGCAGGGCCTTCATGAATAACCTCAGCCAGTATGGGAATTGAATCCGTGCTGTTGGCCTCGCTCTGCATCACAAACCGGCTGTCCAGCCAACTGAGCTAAACTGGCCCCAACTTGTATTGAGAGGTTAATGTGTTCCCTTTGGAGGTATTGAGAGTCAAGCTTGTGATGGGTGGCACCCGACCTGCCCTGGATTAGACTTCAGACAAGGAACAAGATGACGATCAGCAGCAGCCTGTTGTGGAGAGAGCGGCTAATGATCAGTAACGAGGGGAACACCAGAGGAATCATGTTCACAATAGGCACATCCTGCGTGACTGCATGTAGAAACAGGGGATCAGCTTCTTTGGTCTCTCCGAAGAGCAGTACCTACAGAGGCTGACGTAGTTGCTCCAGGTGTTGGCAGACACCAGCAACCTCCAAAAGGAAGATTGTTTCCAACTGGACCTGGTTCTCATGCATTATCAAATGGATGGGATAGACATCACTGTCCTCAATCGTTTTGCCTGTGCATCTTTCAGAATGCTGTCAGAAATTTATTCAGGACTTCCCAGTTGGCAGTTTTTAAATGCATAAGGCAGGTTACGAATGAATTATGGACAGTAATTATGTCTGCTTTGTCTTTGGCATTAGTTGGCAGAGTGCATGCCCAGGTGTGTGTCTCTGGCCAGCTTCCCACAGGTGAAGGGTTCAACTGCGCAAAGGTAGCAATCCTCATTTACCCAGGTCAACAAGGAATACTCCTAAATGGCATTCTAGTCGATCAATCTTGTGCTGTGGCAACCAAAGTAAAGTTTTGTACCAGTTTCCCAGGGAGACCACATGATATTGTCACCCTCCAGGTATCCAAGCTCCCTGATGTCAGATTGAGGGTGTCAGCTAAGAGAAAAAAGATATCCTCTTCATTCTTCGTTGATGCCATTCTTGGGGAGCCCCATAAATGAAGCCCAGGAATGGTACAACAAATGTGACAATCAGCAATCGATCAGTATACAAAAACTGTGCTTCAGGTACCTGGACAGGTCTTGCATGTTGCAATCCTTCAGTCCTCGTCAAGGACGCTCTCCAGAATGGTTGTGGTTTTTTGCACTCAGAACTATCTTGCGGAGCAGTGAGGATTAGAGCTGTCAGAGGAATTTAGCACGGCCAGTCCACCTAACCTGCACATCTTTGGACTGTGGGAGGAAACCCACGCAGACACAAGGAGAACGTGCAAACTCCACACAGACAATCACCCAAGGCCAGAATTGAACCCGAGTTCCTAACGCTGTGAGGCAGCAGTGCCAGCCACTATGCCACCGTGAGTTGTCACCCATCAAGAATAGGCAACACTGAGAAGTGGTGCAAATAAAAAAAATTCATTTGATTCTACTAAGTAATGGAGGCTTGGAAACATCATATTTTGTCAAATACTTTTGTACATACCCTTTTGCACTACAATGATTGAATCTCCCTTTTCCAACAGCACCAATATGGTGCAACCCCAGCAGCCTCAACAGAGGGAAGGGAAAACGGCTCATATTCCTGCTCTGTCTCCGAACATGCTTTTAACAGAGTACCTTCTGGATTTTGGAGCTCATGAGGTCCCAGACAAAGATTGTTCCAACTGCACCAGTGCAGGCCAGATTTAACTAACAAGGCAGCATACGGGACGAAGACTGAGGGGAGATAGGTGAACAGTGAAAGCGCTTTGAGTGGATGCTCTATTCACAGGTCTCCTTTCACCATCATCCCTCGCATGGACCTAGCAAACTACACTCCTATCCCTCTGCTGAAGTACAGCTTGATGCAGATAAGTAAGGAACAATAATGTGAAGGCTAAGGTGCCTGTCATCCTATTTAAAGTGCCAGACAGATCCAAAATCTGCATGGCCATGATCGCGACCTGCATGTGTAACTGTACTCAGCTTGCCTGATCTGGTTAGGCCTTTAAAGTGCTTCCAGGACAGAGTCGATGAACATAACACAATACTGCAGCTGCTGACCTCAGCTATCTGCAGCCACACCCTCTTCATTGCAGCAGCTTTCTTTCTCCTATTGCGAGGGGAAAATCTCCGTCTACCCCTTACTCCACCCAGCAGCGCATCAAGGGGTACGTCATTAAATATTGGTGCTGCCCAGGACCTTCTCCTTCACTTTGCTGCAAATCTTACCTGCTCCAAAGTCCATTCTTGGATCGGCCCTTTCAATGTCCCAGTTAAGAACCCAAGACCTGGCTCTGTACCATGCCTGCTGTCGTGTATTCAATGTTGAAATGTCATAAACCAACACACTGGGATTTCTTGCAGGTTTCACACCTTTTATCAAACGCTCCCTTCCAAATGTATCTCTTGAGATTTATTATCGGAACCATTGGTCCAGCAGATGGGGACAAAAATATCAAGTGTACAAATAGTAGAATTCCGGGCTCAAGTAAGGACAGATATTAGTCCCCAGTGATCCCCACCCCTATTAATGAATGTTTCCAGCTCAAACTTAAAAACCTGAAGTAAGCTGAAGGCTCTTATCATATCTCTCAGTAGCATCTCAAATCGTTTCATAGGCGAAGAATTGCAGCGACTTATGTAGGCAAATGCAACATCTGTCTTGCAATAACACAGTGAGCAGTTTATTTTTGTTCTAAAGCAAAATACTGCAGATACCGGAAAGCTGAAATAAAAACAAGAAATACTAGAAGTTTTCAGAAGGTCTGGCAGCAGCTGTGGAGGGAAAAGCAGATGTTTTAGTTTGATAACCTTTCGACCTGAAATGTTGGGGGGGGGGGGGGGTTCTGCTCCCATTTTGGGGGGGGGGGGGGGGAGGCGTAAACAGCGACGGGGCCGGAAAATCCCCCAGGAGTCCCAAAACGGCTTTTACACCGGTTGGATTTCCCCGATCGATTGTCCCTACTCCGCACCAATGGTGTTACGAGAATCCTGACATTGTAGTCAGGATCTCCAATTGCATCGATTTAAATATCATTAGCAGGCCTTTATGCCTGAAAGTGCCTCCCCCTCCTCCCCACACCCCAATGCCATTGGATTGTCCATTCACGTTGGCATGAGGTCATGTCGATGTGAATCATGACAAGCCTCCCACAACGTGTACCTGCAGAGCAGAACCTGCAGGAGGTACATAGATGAGTACAGCCTTAACGGGGAGAGCGTTACTCCCAGGCTGTACCCTGACAGTGCCCCTAGCACTGTCCCGGGGGGGGGGGGGGGGGGGAGGTGTTCCGTGGGGAGGGACACCCACAGGGTACATGTTAATTAGCTGGCTCCTCACTAGCCTCACACCCTTTGGCAGCATCAGCACTGGCGGCCATTAGCGAGCACAACCCTGGCCGCCTGAGGAACGTTGATGCCAAAGTGATGATATTTTGGGACAATATATTAAAATGTCACTAAAAATTAATCTTGTTCATCTTGCTCATTGTCAAACAGGATTAATTCTCAGTCAGCTGCTGATGCCGGTGAGTGGAGAATGTCCTGACAGGCAAGCAGTTATAAAACAGTTTCATTGCCTTTATTGTTGTGGCAACAGCTACTGTAGCTCCGAATGCAGTCGGCGTTGTGTTACTGTTTGTGTCAGATGTGACACTGGAATCTCTATCTTCTGATGGTGTGCACCTGCAGTGCCAACAGCGACAGTGGCCTGTTTATGTTGCTTGTGTATCCATGTCGGCAGAACTGTCATCTGCAGAAAAAAACAGAGTAGTGCAGCAGACACAAGACTTTAAATTAGCTTTTGAATAATTTACTTCTGCTGAATATTAAGCATTGCATGACATGCACAAATCATTTGTAGTCCCTGCTCATGAAAAGCGATGGTCTGGTGGGCAGTGACTTTGCTCACCCTCACAGAAGCAAAAGCAGGCTTCCTGCCATGTGTGAGAGTTGAGAACAAATGTGCCGATTGATTTGACATGAAAGGAAACATCTATTTAACTTCTAGACTCCTCCAGGGATTCCCCAGCCCTGCCCTCATCAATATGTATTTGTCTCAAGATCGCTTCATTAATCAGAAAGGCAAAACGGCTTTTCTGATGATGCTGAATTTCCACATTCAGTGTGGCTTCATAATATTTTTGTATTCACTCATGAGTTATGAGTTGTCACCCACTTACATCAAATTGTTTCCATTTACTGTTTTGTTTGAACCCCCACATAAGACATAATACGGACATAAAGCAGAAAGGAGAAAAGATTGAGGCTACCGTTATGGAACAAAGGTATAATAGATAGCAATTTAACGTAGTTAGTCCAATTTTCTTGACGTCATCTATAACCTTTCTCCTCAGTTAGGTTAAATGTTTAAACATGGCGCCCACTATAACCCTGTACCCATGCGTCCATTTTAGTCAAATTGTACCTACATCATGAAGTTAAATAGAATTTTAACTAATATATGTACAGACTTGGTAAATCTTTATTAAAGCTACGGTGAGAAATCTTCTCAGAATTTCAATTCAAATTAAACACGTTTTCTGATTGTTGTGCCTATACGACTTTGTGCAGCAGATTGTTTCATGCCCAGCTGCTGGTACCCAGAGACCCACATTATCCACCCCTTTCCAGCACCAATGCACATTACAACACTCCAGTATTTACCACCTACTGGAGGCACCGCAGCAACTCGCCATGCAGCCAGTGCCACCAACAAGTACAAAGGCATCAAAACTAGGGGAATACTACCACTTCCAAGCTCCCCACAATCCTGACTTGTCCGTACCACTGTCCCTTCATTGTCATTGAGCCAGTTCTGTAACTATAATGGTATAAGATTCTTTAAAAGAGTCATGTTCACTGTAGGTCATCCTTTCAGTGGTACTACTTGAAAGAACGTGTACTGGAGTGATCAATGCAGCAAAGCCTGATTGCTTATAATTGGCACTTAAATGGGTTCAGCCAGAGTCACAGTGCGCTTAGGGGAGTCAACAGACTTCTTCTCAGCAGAGAAACTGATGTATAACTGTTACATCTGCTACCAAGGCACATGGAACTATCATATGTGCGGCACAGTAGCACAGTGGTTAGCACTGTTGCTTCACAACGCCAGGGTCCCAGGTTTGATTCCTGCTCAAGTCACTGTCTGTGCGGAGTCTGCACGTTCTCCCTGTGTCTGCGTGGATTTCCTCCGGCTGCTCCTGCTTTCTCCCACAAGCCCCAAAAGACGTGCTTGTTAGGTGAATTGGACATTCTGAATTCTCCCTCCGTGTACCTGAATAGGCGGTGGAATGTGGCGACTAGGTGCTTTTCACAGTAACTTCATTGCAGTGTTAATTTAAGCCTACTTGTGACAATAATAAAGATTATTATGTGACACAGGGCTGTCATTGCCAATGATAGTACTGTTAGCTATATTTCTTCTGCCTGCTTTCACAACCACCTGGGGTATGTTGAAATGTTGACTGTCTGAGATAGAGTGGCAGGGAGGATGCCTACATCATGAAGGACCAACATTCTAATTGAGTGCCACTTGCCTGCAAAGTGGCTTATGTTTAGGATTTTGTTCCTGACAAATGCAGCTATCAGTGTTAGCCGGTGAACAGTACATTGGTGTGTTCTACAGCAAAGCTACACAAACCTGAGAAAGATAGCCTTAACAATGTTTCCAACGCTCGTCTGACAAATTTATGAGATCTGCTGACATGACCAGAAAACGGATTATTTGATGAAAAGTTTAAAAATACGTAGTCATTACTGCAGTGGAGTTTATGTCACTTCACATGCAAAAATACGTAAGCATGGAAAATATTGTTCATTATAACCTTTGAGGACTAAATGCCCTTTATAATTTCCTCAAATGCATATTTGCTGTCACACCAAAATTCTATATTTTTTTTTTTGGTTAAGCACTAAATAGATTGACAAACTAAGCATTTATTTCTGTCACATATTTCAACAACATTTGGGAGTTGAGATTCCTTGGTAGTGCACTGCTTAAATATAATGTCAGAATAATATACAGGAGGGATTTGTGGCAGCATTATTAATCCCTGTACAATAAGCATTCGTGACTTTGTTAAAATAATTGGCAGAGCCTGCATTTATATAATACCCTTCACATTCTCAGGATTGGTTCAGGGCCAACAACTGGATGATTTTTAAATTTGCTGTTGTTATACTGGCAAATGCTGGAGCCAAAGCAAGTTCCCACAAACAGGAATGAGACAGAAGATCGGGTAATTCAGTTCTGGTGGTATTGGTTGTGGGACAAATGCTGGTGAGGACACTTGGAGAACTCCCTTCACTTCCTTCAACAGTACCATGGCATCTTTTACATCTAGCTGAGCAGGCAGATAGGATCTTGGTTTAACATTTCATCTGAAAAATGGCACCTACAGCAGTGCAACACTTCATTAATACCACACCAAAGTGGCAGCCTGGACTATGTGCCCAAATCTTCGAGTAGGATTGAACACATGGGCTGGATTCACCGTTTTTCAGGTTAAGTGCCGACGTCGGCGTGGGAACTGAGGCGTTTTATGACGCCAAATTTGGCGCCGACCCCTCACCGATCCTGCGACCAGGGAGGGGCTAACAGCCGCGCCGGGTAAAACTCCCTGCTCCCACAATATAAACGGCTGGAGAATGGCTGGGTCCATGGCCGCGCATGCACACGGCAATGACCTGCAGCGATCACGCCGTAAAACATGGCGCCGGCCGTGCATGGAACCAACCTGCCAAATACTGCCTCCCAGGCCACTCTCTGGTCACCCCCCACCAGTCCCCCCAGCCCTCGTGGAAGCCTGCCCTGCCAGCCAGCATGGCTCCCGGACACTGTGGCGGTACTGGACACAGTCCGCAGCCACCACGCCGGGTTCCCGACCGCTGAAACCACACGTCCTCTTGAACGCGGTCTGTAACTCGGCCCATTGGGGACGGAGCATCGGGGGTGGAGGGCTTTCAGGTGACGCGCCAGCGCAGTTCCAATGGCATGCGGTGGCGATATGATTACGCCATTTCAGAGGAGACGGAGGATAGAAAACCGGTGTCAAACCGGCGCCACCCAGGGGTTCAGGTGTGAGGTGCTCCTGGAGAGTGAACGCCTCCACCTCGTGCGCGAGTTGGGGATGATACAGCTGAAGGTGGTATAGAGAGCACACCTCATGAGGGTGAGGATGAGCTGGCTCTTTGAAGGAGTAGAAGATGTGTGCGAGCGGTGCGGGGGTGGGGGGGGGGGGGCGCAAATCACGTTCATATGTTTTGGTCCTGTCCAAAGCTGGAGGATTATTGGAAGGAGGTTTTTAGGATAATCTCTAAATTGGTGCACGTGAAACTGGACCTGGGCCCCCGGGAGGCCTTATTCGGGGTGTTGGACCAACCAGAGTTGGAAACGGGTGCGGAGGCAGATGTTGTAGCCTTAGCCTCGTTGATCGCCCGAAGGCGGATCCTGTTGGGATGAAGAGCAGCCTCTCCACCCTGTGCCCTGGCGTGGCGGGGGAACCTGTTGGAATTCTTGACTCTTGAGAAGGTTAAGTTTGAACTGAGGGGAAGGATGGAGGGGTTACAATTCATGGGCATTATTCATTATGCACTTTCAAGAATTGGATAACATCGAACATTAGTGGGGGGGGGGGAGAGTTGGGAGGGTTGAGGGGAGGGGGACTATGTGTTAATGGTGACTATGGGTGATTCCTGATTCCTTTTTGTTATTTGTTTATGTTAACATGCGGGCTGCTGTTTGGTGGTTGGTGGGAAGATGGGATTGTTGTTGTTGATATGGGGATTGACATTATATTCGTTACTGCTTATTGTTTATTGTTGGTGGGTGTAAATTTGGGAGAAAATGTGAAAAAGGAGGAGAATAAAAATATCTTTTTAAAAACCGGCGGCGGCGCCCCCCCCCCCCCCCCCCCCCCCCCGATTTGGGTGTCGGATGGGATTCTCCGCCCGATCGCCGATTACGATATCGGCGTCATGGGTGGGTGAATCCCACCCATGATGTTCTCAAGGACATAGGGGAATTGCACTAATTTGATGCACAACTTCCTGTTAATATTCTTTTGTATTTCATAATTATTTGGGCTCCACTGTTCTCCATCACCAGTTGTGTACTTTATTCTCAAAAGGAATAATATTTTAATATTAGTTTAATATTACTTGAATGAAATGTTTTTGATCAGATATCAATTTAGCTATCACATAGAAGAATGTATAAGTTTCAATTGCACAACAGTCTCTAATGTGCACGGGGCCTACAACACAAAACCGTTCCTAATTTGGCACCAATCAGCAATCAAAGAGGTCACACGGTGGCTGATGTGAGAAATTAACGAAACGGCATCTTGTGGTGCCCGTTGACCTTTGCGTTTGGGGCTGTGGCAACTTGCCACGGGAGAGTAGAGGAAATTCTATTCTGTATCGATCTGTGCTAAATCTGATTTGCGAAGGCTCAATAGTGACATTGAACACTTGAAATGGGAAGATTTTGTGGGCAGCACGGTAGCACAAGTGGATAGCACTGTGGCTTCACAGCGCCAGGGTCCCAGGTTCAATTCCCTGCTGGGTCACTGTCTGTGCGGAGTCTGCACGTTCTCCCCGTGTCTGCGTGGGTTTCCTCTGGGTGCTCTGGTTTCCTCCCACGTGCAGATTAGGTAGATTGGCCATGATAAATTGCCCTCAGTGACCCAAAAGCTTAGGAGGGGTTATGGGGATAGGGTGGAAGTGAGGGCTTAAGTGGGTCGGTGCAGACTCGATGGGCCGAATGGCCTCCTTCTGCACTGTATGTTCTATGTTATATTTTCATTTACTTTTCAACATGTTCCTCAACTTGATGAGAACAGAGCATTTCGAAACAAAAAGCAACATTTAGTTCAATTTATTTAGTCATCTAGCCAATGTTCCTGATAATATGATAATATGGCATATATTGTACTAAAACAGCATGAACAACCTTTAACTATGGTGCATTCTGCACACTATTGTACTGAATGGTTGTCATACAGTACAAAAGGTAAAAAATAATCCAATGTAATATTAGATGTTAATAATAATAATCTTTATTAGTGCCACAAGTAGGCTTACATTAACACTGCAATGAAGTTACTGTGAAAATCCCCTAGTCGCCACATTCCATGCTTGTTTGTGCACAGAGGGAGAATTCAGAATGCCCAATTCGCCTAACAGCACATCTTTCAGGACTTGTTGGAGGAAACCGGAGCACCTGGAGGAAACCCACGCAGGCTCGGGAAGAACGTGCAGACTCCGCACAGACAGTGATCCAAGGGGAATCGAACCTAGGACCCTGGCGCTGTGAAGCAACATGCTACGCACTGTGCTACCGTGCCGCCCATGTTGAACCGTAGAATGGAATCTTTTAGCATAAAAAGAGACTATTCGACCTTCACTGCCTGTGTCAGCACTTTTAAAGAATTGTCCAACTTAGTCACAAACACCACCTTTTACTTCATATTAATCCTCTTCAACTACATGTTTTAGACACTGGCCGGGCTGGCTGCAGTGAGGAGTTGGGGTAAGAGGGGTGATGGGGGCAACAGGCCAAACGGACGGGGTGACCCCCCATGTGACTCGGCCGGTGTTGCAGCCATCTTGTTGTGCAGTCACTGACCACCTACCCTGGCTCCTGGTTCTGCAGAGTGGCACTGGCTCTATGGGCGCCATCAACCCCCCACTCCCGCCCGCATCCACTCTCTGCCACACCCACCACCCCACCCCCACCCACCGGCCGCCACCCACCAGCGGCCGACCCAGGGCAACACCCATAGTAGCCTCTGTGGGGGCTGCGGAGCATACTACTGGCAAGGGCAGTGCCAGCTACCAGTACCCTTGGAACAGGGACAGGCATCAGGAGCCCCCCACAGTGCTGGCCACCAACCGGGATTGGGGAGAGGACACGCGGGAGCAGAGCCCACTGTGCCAACCGGGACCACCATGTAGTCCAGTGGACCTGGTTGGCATGGGGGTATGCACCATGCTAACATGTCAGCCTTTCACCCCCGGCAGACAATGAATATTGGAATTCAACCAGCAATGGTGGCCTTCCTGCTTGTCATTGCAGCCCTGAGGGATGCCCTGCGGCTGTACAAGCTGGAGCTGCTCGAGGAGGAGGAAGCTGCAGCACCAGAGTGAGCAGCACCAGTGCATGCCGCAGAGGAACAGGTGGCAGCCGCCGAGGGTGGAAAGCAAGCCATTCAGCAGGCCGAGGAGGAGGAGGTACCAAGGAGGCGGCCCATGAGGCCACGTGTGTACCAGCACCACCTGTGATTCAAGGACCTGTCGGACAAAGCATGACGTAGAAGATTCCGGCTGAGCAGAGAGACAGTGCAACATATCTGCCAGATGATGGTACACCTGGCGCCCTGGGTATGGGGACCACATCCACCCCCGCTGGCTGTCAAGGTGACGGTTGCCCTGAACCTTTATGCAACGGGGTCCTTCCAGGCGCCGAGTGGGGACCTGTCCGGGATCTCACAGACCTTGGTGTACAGGTGCATCTGCACCATCACGGAGGCCTTGTAAGCCCAGGCAGTTCAATACATCCACTTCAATGTGGACTGAACCCACCAGGCTGCCTGGGCAGTGGGGTTCGCCACCATCGCCAGGATGCCCCAGGTACAGGGGGTGACGGAATGCATGTCCCCCTATGAGCACCTGCAGATGACAGGCCGCTCGACACAAACCAAAAGGTGTATCACTCGATGAACATGCAGCTGATATGTGACCATCTGCTGCACATCATTCACCTCTGTTGATTGAGGTTGTACTGGCATCTGGATATCTTTGATTCCTATTTTTCTATTCCTTGGTATTGAACCGCTCAGTCTACTCAGCAGGTGTGGTGATATATAATTGTAGTTTTACCCCATTTTTTCCAGGGTGGGTGAATGCTGTGCTCATTTCCATAGCATTTATTTCTCGTCTTCCATCGTGCGGTTCACCGTGACACATATATAAGTTCACATTTCAACAGTGGAACCTTCATTCCCACTTGTTTCACCATTTCAGCTGAAAATTGATGACTTTCTTCTTCTCCAGTTGTTTCTCGAGTTGATTAATCTTTTCATTCAACTCAGCAAAAACTCTGGTAAGTTGAATTGTTTTGGTGTCCGAGTTAACTGCAGACCTCTTATAGAAGTTTAACAAATTTGCCTGCGCACTAAGTACTTTTCGGAATTTTTACTCCATGGCCACTGACTGCTCCTTAGAGGCTTTTAGTTCTTTCTTTAGTTTGGCAATCTGTTCCGTAGCATTCATCTTTCCTGCTCTTAAAGTGTGGATTTACCCTTCCATACTGTGCCTCTCATCGTTCAATTTGTTCAGATTACACCGAAGTTCAAGAATTGATCAGTTTTGGTTGTTAATTCTGCTTTCAAGCAACTGTCCTTATTCATCAGCATTTCCTTCTCCTGTTCCCGGCATTTTGTACGATGCTTATTAGAGCTTTGTTGTAATTGAAGATTCTAATTGAAGATCCATTTTTGTTGAAATTGTTTCTACAAGTTCATCATTTCAGTGTTTCAAGTCCTCTTTCAAGTGTTTCCTTTCTTGTGAGCGACATTCCAATGTTCTCGTTGTTCTCCTTTTTCCTTATTAAATGTATCTTTCATATGCTAAAGTTGATTCTCTAGACTGATCAGTTTTTTATTAGCACAGTAAAGTTCCTCTGTTCTATTGCTTAAGCTCACCATGAGTAATTTTGCCTCTGCTAATTGGTTTTGAGACTCACGCTTTTTTTTGAGAACTTCTACATTCTCTTGCCATTCTAGGTTCTTGATTTTCATCTCCTCATATATTTCCTCGATTTGTAATGGTTTTCCAAGTTTTCTTCCAAATGTTCAACCATTTTATTCAGCTCTGTGCCTCTGTACCTCCGTGAACCTTAAAAATGTGTTCAGATCTGAAATACTTTGGTTCAGTGACAACTTTAGTGATTCATGCGATTCCAAGGGTATAGACTCAGCATGAATCTGGAGTTTCAAATCTTCCAACTCAGTTCTGATACAAACATTTCCCAACCTTCAGTCACAGTCAGCGGCTCACTCTGCACTGTCAGCTGCTGTAGTCGTTCAGGGAATGAATCAGGATTTCCAATAAGATGTGGCCATAAAAGAGCGTGAAGCGGCCGTTAGATTGCGGGAGAGATCAAAATTGAGAACCGCGGCGGGCGATTGGTTTGCAATCTAACCGGCCCTCTTCTGTTGGTGAAATCAGGATCCCACTGTGGCGTGGTGTGAAACCAATAATCACCACTTAAAGCCGATCTCCATACAATTAACGGGAACGACCCTCCTATCTCACGGTCTCCCGTGATCTAACACTTCGCAGGGCGTGTGCGTGGTTGCTATATCCTGGGCCAGTCAGACATCCCCGGCTTCTTCGAGAAGCACCCCAGGATGACCAGTTGGCTCTTGGGGGGTAAGGGGTACCCACTGCGGATCTGGCTAATGACTCCAGTACAGAGGCCTGTGACTAATGCGGAGACCCAATAGAACGAGGCCCGTGTGGCCACCCCAGGCTGTCATTGACCGGTGCATCGGACTCCTTAAAATGTGGTTCTGATGCCTCGACCGCTCTGGTGATGCACTGCAGTACACCCCCCAAAGGGTGGCCCACTTCGTGGTGGTCTGCTGTGCTCTCCACCACAGCCTGGCACAGTAGCTGGGTGATGTGCTGGAGGTGGAGGAACATGCGGCCACCTCCGAGGAGGACGTTGAGGAGGGGCCGGACCAGAAGGGGCTGGAGGATGAACCCATGGAGGACCAGCAGGACCAATTGGAGGATGGAGGACATGCATCATCGGGGAGGGTCCGGTAAGCCTGGAAGGCTAGAGAGGGCCTCATCCTCGCCCACTTCACATAGGACGTGGCATTGTCCGTCAACTCCCCCCCTCTCCCTCCACCCCCAAACCACGCTGTTCGACCCTCCCAGGGTCTGTGTAATTTAACCCCAGGGTGTTGGGGCTGTGTCGGCACCGTCAGTAGTCACTGTTGAGGATGGAGGGGTGGTGATAACCCGCAGAGAGCTGCGTGCTGGTGCTTCTCTATCTATGCCATAGTCTGACTCCTGCCTGTCTGCTCAGTGGTCGCTCAGACCCATCAGCTGCACGTGGTGTGTCTGGGGAAGGGGGATGAGGGAGAGGGACCCAGGACCACCATGCCTTGGGGGGCTGAGGGAGGGGATAGGGGGTTGGCCCATATTGTGCAAGAAAGTGGCAGAGGCGTCATATTGATCGGGTGCAATGTTTTTTAATTGCGTACGTATGTGTCCCCCAACTGCCCCAGTCCCCGATGGTGCCACCCTCCCTTCACTACCCCTCCCAACCCTTCACCCATACTCCTACCCCCCACTTCCCCCACCCAGCCCCCTTTCCCCCATATCCCCGCATACCCCCTTCACCCCATGCCCTCTCAGTGATCCTCAACCTGTCTTTCGTGCTTTACCACTGCGTCTAGGTGTGTCCCCAGTTTGCACATCAGAGGTGGAGGCAGTCTGCTATTCACCGCATCCCGTGGTCTTCGATGCCCCTGGCGGACATCCTCTGGGGGCCATGAAGCCAAAGGGCCGTAGCCCACTTGCTGTTCCGGGGGCTGACTCCGAGACGCACCATTTTCAGTGGTGGGGGAGGCACACGAGGGAGCTGTTGGCCGCCGTCGCCACTCTGTAAGATGGCTCCGGGTTGGCATCCAGCACCCCTCCTTCCAGTTGGTGTCTGTAGGGCCACCCCTGGACAGAGGTCATCTGGTTCTGCCCATGCTGGCGGCTCCCCAATTTCTGCACCATGGTGTCAATGCCATTGCTGATGTTCCTCAGTGACTGGGACATGCTCTGGAGTACCTTGGCAATGCCCACCTGCGACCGGGACATGCTCTAGAGGGCGTTGACAATACCTACCTGAGACTGGACATGCTCCACAGTGCCTCAGAAAGGTGCGCCTCGGTCATGTTACCGAGGCCCTCAGCTATGTCCGTCACTGACTGAACCATGCCTTGGATGCCATCACTCATGCTGCTGATGTCGTGCACCAGGCTCTCCACTGTGGTCGCCATCCTAGCAGTGTTGGCCTCGGTGCCATGCATTGCTGGCACTATTTCCTCCGCCCGTAGCCACTGGGATTCCTCCAATCGGCTATGGACCTGCTGACATCCAGCTCTGAATATCACGGCTGCACCCTATTGACTACATCAGGTCCTCCAACTGCTGTCTCACCTTGGGGTTCCTGCCTCCTCCTGATGTAAATCATTAGCTGTGTGATGCTCACCAGATTGTGTCCCAGAAGCCTGACCACTCCAGTCACCCACTGAGGTGTGTGTCTCTGTGCTGGTGGCGTGTGGGAATGACAACTGTGACACGAATACGGTGGGCTGCTCGGATCTCTCCTACAAGTTGTTCTCATGGGAGGTGGAGGGGGAAACCACTCTGGATGGGCCGGCAGCGTCGGATGTGGGTCCTGCTGGATAATGGACACGTGGTCAGTGGAAGGGAAGGATTGTTCTGTACAGCATTAACAGCTCACGTGTTGATCGCGGAGGGGAGGTGGGGCAGTGGTACGCGGATGTGTGCAGCCAGTGCCAACCCACGCGTGCGGCCCGGTGGAGGTCGTTGATCTTCTTGCGGCACTGGGGTGTCGCTCCTCCTGGTGACGTTCTCTGAGCTGGCGGCCGCTGCCCCTTCCTCCCAGGCAGTACTGACTGCCTTGTGGCTGACCCTATCAGCCCTTCAGGAGAACAAGGAATCCTGTCTGCACTCGACTGCATCCAACAATCTGACCAGCTTGGCATTTCTGAATCATGGGGCTAGCCTCCACGGTGGCATGGCTGCGAGCGGTGTGGGATGCTGTGCAGCACAGTGGCACTGTGGTTAGCACTACTGCCTCACAGCGATAGGGACCTATCAATTCCAACCTTGGGTGACTGTGCGGAGTTTGCACCTTCTCCCCGTGTCTACGTGGATTTCCTCTGGGTGGGTGGTCTGGTTTCCTCCCACAGTTCAAAGATGTGCAAGCTAGGTGGATTCGCCGTGATAAATTGCCCTTAGTGTCCAAAAAAGGTTAGGTGCTGTTATGGGGATAGGGCAGGGGAGTTGGCCTGGGACGGGTCAGTGTAGATTCAATGGGCTGAATGGCCTCCTTCTGCACTGTACAAATTCTATGATTGTATGCTCCCCCTTGTTTACAAGAAGCTGGCAGGCGCGGTCCCAACGAATCAACCAGCAGGACTTTCATTTGCAGCGTGTAGCCATTGGTGCCTCGATAAGTGGACTGATTAACGTTTGATACCAGTGATGGCCTCGCCGGTTCGAATGTCAAAGAACTCGCAGCGGTTCCCGCTCGCTACCACACTTCGAAACTTCTCCATTAAATCGCGGTCATATCTTTAAGACTTGCAGAAAGTCCCCTGTCTCTCTGGTGCCCTCATGAGGTTTGCTCGATTATTGGCTCGAATTCCCCAGCCATTCACCTGCGGCAGGATTCTCTGGTCCCACTGGCAGCACACCCTACCTATGGGTTTCCCAGCAGCTTGGCGTAGCTTCAATAGGAATTCCCATTGACAGTGGCGGGAGAAGAGAATCCGGACGCCAGTGAATGGCTCATCACCTCCCGCTGCAGAGAAACATGTTTTTGCTTTGCCGCTTCACTGGGGTATTCCATGCCTCTTTTAAAGCTCTGTGTGTTCCACAACTTGAAGATTAAAATTTTAATCAAAGGCTTTTAATATTTAATCAAACTGGTTGAGGAAACATCAATGTACTGCATTAGGATTACTTCGTCAGAAAATGCACCAAACCAGTAAAAAAGGTATGAATCTGGGCCTTTTCTGACTTTCCACTTATACAAAATGTAACCTGGTAGTTTAAAAATTCTCTTCTCCAGGGGTGAACGGGCAGTTCCACGGCGGTGCTCGTGTGGCCCTGGAGAACACAGCAAGGCACGTTTCGTTAGACACGGGGTCGTTGGTGAGGAGGTGGGGGGGACACTGTGAGGGTTTGGACTGTCGGGGTGGTGCAGTGTCAGGCGGTGGGGTGTGAGGGTGTGGACTGTGGGGGGTGCAGTGTCAGGCGGTGGGGTGTGAGGGTGTGGACTGTGGGGGGTGCAGTGTCAGGCAGTGGGGTGTGAGGGTGTGGACTGTGGGGGTGGTGCAATTTCAGGCAGTGGGGTGTGAGGGTGTGGACTGTGGGGGTGGTGCAGTGTCAGGCGGTGGGGTGCGAGGGTGTGGACTGTGGGGGTGGTGCAGTGTCAGGCGGTGGGGTGTGAGGGTTTGGACTGTGGGGGTGGTGCAGTGTCAGGCGGTGGGGTGTGAGGGTTTGGACTGTGGGGGTGGTGCAGTGTCAGGCGGTGGGGTGCGAAGGTGTGGACTGTGGGGGTGGTGCAATTTCAGGCAGTGGGGTGTGAGGGTGTGGACTGTGGGGGTGGTGCAGTGTCAGGTGGTGGGGTGTGAGGGTGTGGACTGTGGGGGTGGTGCAATTTCAGGCAGTGGGGTGTGAGGGTGTGGACTGTGGGGATGGTGCAGTATCAGGCAGTGGGGTGTGAGGGTGTGGACTGTGGGGGTGGTGCAGTGTCAGGCGGTGGGGTGTGAGGGTTTGGACTGTGGGGGTGGTGCAGTGTCAGGCGGTGGGGTGTGAGGGTGTGGACTGTGGGGGTGGTGCAGTGTCAGGTGGTGGGGTGCTAGGGTGTGGACTGTGGGGATGGTGCAGTGTCAGGCGGTGGGGTGTGAGGGTTTGGTCTGTGGGGGTGGTGCAGTGTCAGGCGGTGGGGTGTGAGGGTGTGGACTGTGGGGATGGTACAGTGTCAGGCGGTGGGGTGTGAGGGTGTGGACTGTGGGGGTGGAAAAGTGTCAGGCGGTGGGGTGTGAGGGTTTGGACTGTGGGGGTGGTGCAATGTCAGGCGGTGGGGTGTGAGGGTGTGGACTGTGGGGGTGGTGCAGTGTCAGGCGGTGGGGTGTGAGGGTTTGGACTGTGGGGGTGGTACAGTGTCAGGCGGTGGGGTGTGAGGGTGTGGACTGTGGGGTGGTGCAGTGTCAGGCGGTGGGGTGTGAGGGTGTGGACTGTGGGGGTGGTGCAATTTCAGGCAGTGGGGTGTGAGGGTGTGGACTGTGGGGATGGTGCAGTATCAGGCAGTGGGGTGTGAGGGTGTGGACTGTGGGGGTGGTGCAATTTCAGGCAGTGGGGTGTGAGGGTTTGGACTGTGGGGGTGGTGCAATGTCAGGTGGTGGGGTGTGAGGGTGTGGACTGTGGGGGTGGTGCAATTTCAGGCAGTGGGGTGTGAGGGTGTGGACTGTGGGGGTGGTGCAATTTCAGGCAGTGGGGTGTGAGGGTGTGGACTGTGGGGGTGGTGCAGTGTCAGGTGGTGGGGTGCGAGGGTGTGGACTGTGGGGGTGGCGCAGTGTCAGGCAGTGGGGTGTGAGGGTGTGAACTGTGGGGGGGGTGCAATTTCAGGCAGTGGGGTGTGAGGGTGTGGACTGTGGGGGTGGGACAGTGTCAGGCGGTGGGGTGTGAGGGTGTGGACTGTGGGGGTGGTGCAGTGTCAGGTGGTGGGGTGTGAGGGGGGGGTGGGGGTACTGATGGGATGAAGGCCTGCATGCATACAGTGGATTCTCACTTGGAGCTTCGCCTCCGACCTGGCACGCCGCCACCTCCCGGCTGGCGACTCCCCCAGCAAGGTCCAGTGCCCTTTGCTCATAGACGGTCAGGGGGTGCAGCTCAGGTGATCTCCCTCCGGTTCTTGCACACTCCCTGCAATTGTGAGCTGCCTTGCCCTTGGGGGTGGGGGGAGGGAAGGAGATTGACCTCAGGGTTAGGTGGACATTGGCAGGCCGCACACATGAATGCAACATTATCACAAGGTGGGGATTCTACGACCCACGCCATGGCACCTGCCCACTGGGTGGGGTGGGGGTTCCACATGTGTCCCGGGTGCAACGTGGGGCCCCAGCCCCCCCCCTCCCCGGCGTGGGCAGCGGGGGGTGGGGGGGGGGGGTTGCCCGGGGGAGTGTCAGGGTACTTACCCTCGCTGCCCTCATGACGTCGTGCAGTTTCTTCCTGCACTGGTCTCCCGTGCGGACGATGTGCCCCACAGCGCTGACTGCCGTCCCGACCTCTCGCCATCCACGCCGCACGGTGCTGCTTGGCTGCCGGTGTCCACGTCTGGGGAAGAGGATGGCCCGGCGCTCCTCCACTGCCTCCAGAAGTGCCTCCAGGTCGCTGTCCCGGAAGCGGGGAGCGGCGCGACGGGGCTCATCCATGTTGGGCCCCGGTGTGTGTGCGCGCCGATCCGCGCACTTCCTTATACGTAGCGCGGCGTCATCCTGGCGTCACGCGATGATGCCGCTGGTCCTGCGCAACGCCCACCGCGTTTCTCGCGGCGCTGCTGCTGGCCCCTTTTCTGGCTGTGAATCGGTCGCGGCGGGGGCCTGTTTGCGCCGTCGTGAAACGCAACGCGTTCACGACAGCGCGGGCCCTTAGCCCCGCGATCGGAGAATCGCCCCCAAAGGGTTTTCCTGAACTTATCAGTTTTGGCGGGCTTCCATTGTAATGGCACTCTCACTCAGCCTTGAGAAATGTAAACAATGGTTGCTTGGATCGATTAGCTGCAGACTTCTCCATTTCCGCACTATGCTTTAGGAGTGTTACATTTTTAAATCCTGGTGTCTGCTGGTCTTTAAAGCTCATTCTTTAGTTGTGATTCTTATGAAGGAATGAATGAATTAATTATTTTCCTTTTTGGAGTGAACTCGGATGCCATGTGTTCAGGCACCAACTTGGGGACAATCTCAGGTGCAATTTGTGACTACAACTAATTAAATGTTTCTCGGACCTTTTTCTGTCCTGGAATTTAAAAGTTTTAACTCGCCCTGCTAGGTCTGCTAATTTTGCACTCTGGGAATGAAAGTTGGTCTTCCAAGAGAACTTATGGAGTTTTCTGCTGCAGTAAGGAATTTAACTTTTCTGTCTTCAGTTTCCAAGTCTTTTTTGGAGCTTTTCCCCAGTAATTTTCATTTGTACATCTGCTTCCCAAGCTTTTCTTCAAGCCAGGGTGATTCTTCACATTTTATTTAGTCTTGCTGGATTTTAGTTTTTCTGTGCATTTGTTGTGAGGATTTGAGTTTTTCGTTTACTGCCACCATGTTGTAGGCTGTTGGATGTTCGGTAGGTCTTAATGAAATCTTTCTAGTCTTACGTAGAGTAACTATGTATTTAACAACAGGAACTGTGTACATATATACAGTAAAGGGTTCAAGCTAGGAGATGTCTCCATGCTTGCTTGTACACACAGCTCTGTCCAACACTAGACTGACCTCAGGTACAGGACATGTTCCCTTACACCATTGTGTGGGCAGTACTGTACTCAGCCCCCATTATCCCTTTAAATGCTCGGCCCTATACTACACTCACCACTCCCATGTCCAAGGAGAATTGAAAGATTGTGGTCATTGCTTCTGATATCTCTAGCCTAGATTCCCTCAGCAACTGAGGATGCATCCCACCTAGATCAGCTGACTTCTTTACTTTGAGTGATGCCTACCTATTTAGCACCTTCTTTCAATCTAATTTCATCCTATCCAATATCTCTATTCCTCAACTCTACTACAACTTAATTCATTTATTTTGCGAAGACAGATGCCAAGTATTCACCCATTACCTAAATCATAGAATCAGCCTCCACTGGCATATTTCCATTTAATCTAGCCGCACTTTCCTTTAACTTTCAATGTACTTTTATATTTATAAAGCATTTTTCAATTTCCTTTCATGTTACACACTAATCCTCTCTTATCCTCTCTTTTGCACTACTTGTATCCTTTTCCACTTTCCCCCTGCACTCTCTGTATTATACCTAGTTTTTGATTATATCCAATACTTGACATTTGTCATCAGCCCTTTTACGATTTTATTTTAATCTTTCTTTCCCTTGTGGTCCAGGAAGCTCTAACATTGGATGCCACATCTTCCCTCCTTATGTGAATATGCTTGGTTTGTACCCAAACTATCTCCACCTTGCCATTGCTCATTTACAATTTGGACACGTTTTGCTTCCAGTCCAATTGAGCTTGATCCCTCTCAAATTGCTGAAATTGTCTTTCCCTTGATTGAGTATTTTCACCTTTGATTTTTCTACTGTTAAGGTAATTATATCACAATCATTATTTCCCAGATCTTCGCCCGCTGATACATACCTAACTCCACCTCTGAGAATTGGATTCCACACTGCTGCCTTCCTCATTGGGCTAGAGAATCACGGATTAAGAAAGTTCTCTTGTACAGATTTTAGAAAGTCCTTCATCCCCTTTGACCTTTACTTTTCTTTTGCCTTCTGTCTATATTAGGATAATTGAAGTTTATTAATTGTAGTTCATCACTGCCAGGACCCCTTTTTAACTATGTAACTCCAAAGAGTTATAATTATCATTAATATTAATATCATATTGTTTTGTTCTGTCAATTACCCAACATTTATAACTGTATCTGTAATAAACTACTTCCCTCATCTTCAACTCCCAGTCTCTCCTCAATATAGAGGATGTCATCAACATTTACTGTCTGCAAAAAATATTTTAAGACTCTGAACATAAATGAACAGGCCAGAGGAGGTTTAATGTCAATCATATCGTATTTTTAAAAAGGGATCTTGCTGGGAAGATTGCCTCTTTAAGGCTACTCGATACACAAGATAGAATATTTCATTATTACAGAAAATTAATTGCTGCTTAAATGTAAAAGAATATTCGACCCTGTACATTGTTTTAAATTTTTCATGAAATGAAAATATACATAAATGACTCCACATAGACAATAAGGGCAAACAGAACTTCCGGGTCGTACTGACGTCCCAATGTGCACCTGCACCCCGACATATCCTGGTGCCATTAGCACAGATGGCGTGCCAGCTTTGGTTTTGGTAAATGGTTTTCGCTGAAGAAGAATTTGTACTGAAGTGTTGGCAGGTAAGTTTGACAGGAAAGAAATATATAGCGTATTCTGTTAAATGCAGTGTAAAATGTTTTAAAATGGCACCTCTCTGGGTGTTGTAAAATGGTTTCGAAATAGAAAGCAGTGATGTACAATTGTAAGGTTTCTTTGTAAATCTCCCCATGGCTTATCAGTATACTTTAAAAATATGCGAGATGTGTCATTTGGTGCACAAACAAGTTAAGATACATATTGTAGACACAATAATGTTATTTAACAGGAATTTATGATACTCGGTTCACAGGAAATAATACAGTGGGCGTTGACAGAAAATGGTTGAGGTTCTAGTTTCCACTCAATTCAACAAAAATACTCATTTGTCGTCAATTGACTTAGCAATACTCATGCATAAGATGCAAGCTGATATATTCCATCACAATTACTTTGAGCACTGGATTGTAATTAGTTTGAGGTGTTTCTAAGTTCACTATTGAAGGATAGTTCTGTCAACTTAAAACTGACTTAAAAGCTGGTACATAAACAAGATCCCGTGATATATATAGTTCAGTTATTTCAGGTAAGTGAGATTTTTTTAATCACTAAATATTTATTCAATGATATTGATTGTTTCATCTGTTGAATGTGCTTTATGTCATTTATCTACTGAAACAATGATCAGAAATGCCGTATCCTTAGAAAATAACTGAGACACAGATAAATACCTGAATATAATCCAAAAAGGATTAAGAGGAGCCCATTAACAACAGCTGTGGATTTCTGGACACTAAAACATATGGCCTGAGTTCGGTTCTGGATTTGTTTAAGTCCCTTCAGTTGATGTGTTTAAGTTGTAAATGAATTTCACAAACCCTTGACTAAATCACTGAGGATATAGAAAGGGAAACATACCAGGCTGATTCCTGCCCAGTAGAAACAGATTTTTGTCAAATCCACAGTCTGTGTTCACAAAGGTGCTCCATTCACTCTGAGTGTGGAGAGACAGACCATCGTCAGGATTTTTAACTGCAGTGAAGTCAACTTCCAAAAGTCACTAAGCCCTTTCAGCTGTGGTTCAGTTGGGAGCAGTTTTGCTTCGAAGTCAGAAGGTAGTGCATTTAAGTCCAAATCCACAACCTGAGCACAAAAGTCAAGGCTGACACTGCAGCACAATACTGAAGGAGTGTCATCTTTCAGATGAGGCATTAAACAAAGGCCCCATTGGCCTTCCCAGCTAAATTTCATGGCACTATATTTAAGAAGAGCAGGGAGGTTAATCACTAGTGTCTTAGCCAATATTCATCTCAAAATCAACATCACAACAAATTACCTGGTGATTATCATATTGTTGTTAATGTGTGCAAATTGGTTGCTGCGTTTCCTTCATTACAACAGTGCCTACATGCTTTAGGGCGCCCTTGGTTGTGACAGGTGCTACATAAATGCAAGTCTTTCTTTCTATGCCAAGAAGTTCAACAAAAAGAAGGTGGAATTTGTCCCAGCATCAGCAAGTGAATTTGGGGTTTAGACTTGGACCTGCGATATATTTGTTAAAACCCACAGGCTACATTTAAGCTGTTGAGGAATTCATAATTTCCACAGCGGACCACGTAAATCCACCACAGACAAATATTCAAACCTTAGAAATCTGCCATTGGTTGGATATGGGTGGAATTCCAGTGGAGTTCTGGAAAGGGATCGCAATTTATCTCCACTGAGTTTTCACTCCATCTAAACTATTGTACTTGGATTGGGATAGAGCCTGACAGGATTTTTTTCTGTCCACTACTTAATTCAAAGCCCAGAGGAGCTTCTGGGATAGCGGATAATGCAAAGTCCGATGATAATCGATCACTACGTTGCTGAATGGCTCTGTCATTCTACAGGATGAATAACAGAACATTTTTCTTCCGCTTGATCTGGGCCCTGGATTCTACCTCTTGAGGCATCAAGTAACCACTTTGCATTCCTCCAACTGCACCATAGTGGTGCAGACTCCATGATCTTGTTCTTGGGATTTGGAGACACGATCACTACGGAGCATAGTGGCGAATAGAATTTCAATCCTCGCACACCTCTGGCAGTGTTAAGATGTCTGGGCTCCAGATTCTAGAAATTATTTTTTAATAAGCTGATGTGAGAAACCGAGGACATTGCCCCAGCTGGGAGACTGTGGTTCAATTGGTGAAATTAAATTCATTTGGATTTTCTTGCCACTGAAGACAGTGTTTCATGTATTCCTGACAAGGGCCCAACATGCAGTGCATCTTTACCCTGAGGATGGCACAGAAAAACTTGCGACCAGACGACAGTCACATTTTCTGTGAACTTCGAATAACAATCAAGTAAATTAATTCACACTGCAACACCATCCCAAAAATAAGAATTTGTCGGCCAAATCATTTCTTTCCAATATTGCATGCCCAGGTTCAAGTTTGCTTTGACAAACTACAAGTGTATATTTTCACGAGAAAAGAACAATAGAATTTTCCTTAGTTTCTGGTTATTTTGACAGCAGTGTTTTATTTTGTACAAATGTCGGGTGTGTTGTTTTCAGTGAGAAGGCAAGTTTTTCTTTACATCTTGTGTCTCGATGCACGTTGCAGCTCTGTAAGTAAACTGGATTGTTTCCTCTGTAGAAAATGCCCATGCAGCCCTTACAAACACACTATAGAAATAAAGGACACTTTTGTGTATGCTTGTCTGATGTCACCAGCTGTCTGACATTAGCACATTTATGTCAGCTTATTCTCAACTACAGTTGAAGAGATTTCAACTAATTCTTGTTCTGGGCATAGTTAAATAGCAGCGTTTTTTTCTGACATATTGCTTGCCCCAGGATTCAATTATAAGCAACATGTCTCAAATTCGTAATCCAACATGAATGGTGTCCATGTTGAAGCTCGGACACCTCCACATCATTGCTGAGGGTCAAGCTGTATGCACTGCTGAAAAAAGCAGATGTATGGAGTGATTGCTCTGCAAAGTAGGTGGGTGCCTCAGCTTGTCAACCAGCTCTGCACTTGGGTGGTAGATGAAACTATGATAAGGTGCAGAGCTCCATTACTACACAGGAAATCCACAAGCTTAGAGGTAGTTCCACTCACATAAACCTACCGCAATTAAGATGCTTTTGAAAGTTCTCTTAAACCGCACTGAAAACATACTGCAAACAGCGAGAAATGCGTTATGCCACAAGGAAGGCAGAAGCTCACACAGTATCAAAGCATCTTCATGGTAAATTTGAAATTCAGATGGAATAGATGTTTATAGATATTTGAACTAAATGCTGATAAGGTGGAGAGGTGACATATTGACTCAGTTAAGTCACATGTAGATTGAAGAAAGAAACAGCCGAGAAGTAACCTTGCGTTAAAGCTAACTAACTAAAATAAAATTGGTTAAACTCAGCTCGCTTAATCAAAAAATAGAGGCTGGAAACCAGTTAGGCATGAAACGGGTAGTGACAATGGTTTGATGATTAATTAGGTATACAATTGAAAAAGTGATTGATGGCAGCAATTTTCAAGTGATCAGGAACAGTGGCCCAGTAAAAGGAACCATTAACAATGCCACTAGCATGGGGGTCAGGATGGGGAACTGATTCATCACAAGCTGAATGGAGACAGGAATCAAGGGGTCAAGAAGTGGGTCTCCTGGAAAAAAAAAGTTTAGGGAGAGAGGGGAAGTTGGAATGGAGATACGAGTTAGATTGGGGAGAGAGAGAGATGGGTGGTCGATGGGCCTTATGATCTACTCTTGCTCCAGCTCCATGTTCTTGGTGGAAGTGAGGAAAGCAGCTACGCAGATGGTCTCATGTTTAGAAATGAAGACATCCTTCAGCACTTTAGGCTTAGTACTAGAGTTGAAGATGAAGTGTGCAGGGTGAGGGGATTGAGGAGGCGCTTCCGGTCACGGCCTTCCGAAATGATCTTGGAGGATGCGGCAGTAGGTTTTGTAGATAACTCCCTTCCCAAGCATTTAGGATATCTGACAATTGAGGCTCATAATGTTTTATTTTAATATTTTGAAAACACATTATAAAGTATCTGCACAGTTACTTTGCATAGTTATTTCTCTCTATGAAGTCAAATATTTCCTCAATCTAGCCACACTAAGTAAGAAGTCTTACAACACCAGGTTAAAGTCCAACAGGTTTGTTTCGAATCACTAGCTTTCGTCACGTCCGTCACTTGATGAAGGAGCTGTGCTCCGAAAGCAAGTGATTCGAAAAAAATCTTTCAGACTTTAACCTGGTGTTATAAGACTTCTTATTGTGCCCGCCCCAGTCCAATGCCGGCACCTCCACATCATAGCCACACTTAGGTTACTGCAAAATTGATTTCAGTACTGAGCATAACAATCTGGTTCATTCACTGATATACTCAATACTCAGAATGGGGATTTTAGAATTTTACCTGATTCTTTCTCCCACAGGAGGAGGTAGTGGCAATATTGAACAGGATTAAAAATGAGATATGGAGGAAGTACTTAAAGTTGGCAGTCTTCAAAGCAGATAAAGTCACCTGGATGGAATGCGTTACACCCGAGGTTGCTGAGGGAAATAAGGGTGGAGATTTTGAAGGCTCCAACCCTAGTCTTTCACTCCTCCTTAAATACGGGAGCAGTGACAGGGGGCTTCAAGACTGCAACTGCTACACTCCGCTCAAAGAAAATAAGGGAGACAAACCAACCCGGTAATGAGAGGACAGTCAGCCTTATGTCAGTGGGGGAACGTAGAGAGACAATAATCCAACACAGTATTATTTATCACTTCAGAAAATATGGGTAACAAACCATGGTCAGCATGGATTTGTTAAAAACAAATTGTTTGAGTTTTTTAATGAAGTAACGGAGGGGATTGAGGAGGGTAGTGCAGTTACAATTTTTGCATACGGACTAACAAAAGGTATTGATACAATAAAATAAAAAAAGGGTTCGCATTTAGGACATCTCAATACACTTTACAACCAATTAAGTATTTTTTGAAGAGTTGGAATTTAGGAACAAACAAAAAATGTGTTCACAGCGAGCTCCCGCAAACAGCAATGTGAAAATGATCAGGCAATCTGTTTTTGTGATGTCCATTGAGGACTAAATGTTGGCCAGGGCGCCAGTGATAACTCTCCTTCAAAATGTTAAGGTTGGATCTTTTACATCTATCGGTTTATTATCTCATCCAAAAGATGACAAATATGACACTGTTACATTCCCTTAATCTTTGTGTTCAAGTCCTGGATTGGTGTTTGAACCCAGAACCTTCCCACTCAGAGACTGGCGTACGTGTTATCAACAAAGCCAAAGTTCAAGCATGTAATAATCCAACATAATAGGTTTATTAGACGTATTGAAGGCCATGTGACTAAGGAGCAGTGGCAGAGCGCCCCCCCGCCCCCAACACGGATCCTTACTGCTTATGATATGTTAGTGACCTGGACTTGGATATCAGACTATTATTTAAAAGATTGCAAATGACACAAAGCTCAGAAATGTAGTCAACGGTGAAAAGGATTGTAAGAGACTTCAGAAGAACATGGACAGGTGAAATGGGCAGATTCATTACAATTTAATGCAGAAATGCGTCAAATGAAGGATTTTGGGAAGACGAACGAGAGGCAATATAAACCAAATGGTTTATATGCCGTGTAGGAACAGAGAAATCTGGGGCAGTACAAAAATCATTGAAGGCAGCACGACAAGTTGAGAATTTGGTTATAAAAGCAGACAGGATTATTGGTTTAATTAACAGTGGTATAGAGTTCAAAAGCAAAAACGTTATACAGAATTTTTATAGATCACAGATTAGGCCTCAACTGGTATATTCTGCTTAATTCTGGGCACTACACTTGGGTCCTAAAGCTAGAGCTAATTCCAATCAATCAGAGGAGAGTATCCTAACTACCCACTCACTCCCTGTGTTGACAGCACAGTAAAATGGCCCTTACTAGGGTCTTTGCATATTTCAATTAGCTTCTCAGTCTCACTTCAGTAAAATGCCCCAATGGCCCCAGAGTCAGAAAGCCAATCCATCACAGCTCTCCACCCGGCCTCAGTTGGGGTGCAGAGGAGATTTACTAAAATGGTAGAAAGGATGCAAAAAGTTAGTTATTTTCAGAAACTACAGCAGCTGGGATTGTTTTCTGAGAAGGTCAAGGGAAGATTTAAGGGAGCTGTTCAAAACCTTGTCGGGTTTTGGTCGAGTAAGTCTTGTCGGATTTTGGTAGAGGAGAATCTGCTATCAGTACCAGGTGGATCTGTAATCATGGACACAGATTTAAAGTCCATCGTGTCTGCACCAGCTCTCCAAATGAGCATTGTGGCTTAGTGCCATTCCCAAACCTTCTCTGCGTACCCCTACGCATTCTTTCTATTCAAGTAATCATCTAATTCCCTCTTGGATGCCTCGATTGAACCTGCCTCCACCACACTTCCAGGCAGAGCATTCCAGACCCCAACTACTAGTGTGAAAATGTTTTTTCTCACATCGCATTTGCTTCTTTCGCAAATCACTTTAAATCTGCGCCCCCTCGTTCGTGATTCTTCTAGGAGCAGGATCAATTCCTCCCTGTCTACTCGGTCCAGCCACCTCATGATATTGAACATCTCTATCAAATCTCCTTTTAGCCTTCTCCTCTTCAAGGACAACATTCCCAACCTCTCCGATCTATCCTCATAACTGAAGTTTCTCATCCTTGCATGGTGGAAGCTGGCTCAATAGTAACTTTCAAAAGGGAAATCGAATAAATACTGAAATGGAAAGGACAAGTGAGTGGAACTGGTTTGATTATTCTTTCAAAGGGTGGACGCAGATGTAGTGGGCTGAATGACCTGTTGTTGTGCTGCATCATTGTATGATTAAATACACACTAAATTGTTTGGAGCTGTGAGAGGCTGTCTCCCTATCTACGTCTTGTCATTGGGGAATATTACTGAAGTGAGACTAGGACGTCAACTGAAATATGCAAAGACTCGAGTAAGGTCCATTTTACTGTGCGGTCAGCACAGGGTGTGAATGGGCAGTTAGGATAAACTCCTCTGATCGATTGGAGTTTGCTCTATCTTCAAGACAGCATCAATTTTCATGTCTGAGAAATGGGAACGAGATTGATTCTGTGGCATTTGCTTTAAAGCGATTGATATCTTTAACTTAAAGACCTAGCTCTTGGGTGACAGGGTACAATCTACAAACTTGTGGATGATGTGATACTTGGAAGCATTGAGAAGTATAGTGCAGAAATTCAAAAGGACCTAGAAAGGTTGGTAGAATGAGTGGACAGATGACAGATGGTATTTAACGCAGAGAAGTGTGAAATGATTCATTTTGGTAGGAAAAACACAGAGGGACAATATAAAATCAAGAGTACAATTCTAAAGGGGGGGGGGAGTACAAAAGCAGAGGGACCTGCCTATAAATCATTGAACATGGCAGGGCAGGTTGACAGAGTGGTTAATAAAGCATACAGCATCCTAGGCTTTATGACCAGGGACTTTGAATATAGAAACAAGGAAGTTCTGTTAAACTTGTGAAGGACATTGGTTCAGCCTCAACTGAAGTATTGTGTCCAGTTTGGGTGCCATACATAAGGAAATCCATCTGAAAAATTCAGGCCTCGAGTCGATGGGTATCGGGGGGAAACTCTCCGGTGGTTGGAGTCATACCTGGCACAAAGGTAGATGGTTGTGGTTGTTGAAGGTTAATTAGCTCAATCTCAGGACATCACTGCAGGAGTTCCTCAGGGTTGTTCCTAGATCGAACCACCTTCACCTGCTTCATAATGAGCTTCCTGCTATCATAAGGTCAGAAGTACTGATGATTTTATAATGTCCAGTACCTTCTCAGATACTGAAGTAATCAGTCGTGATATTCATCAAGACCTGGACAATAATCAGGTTTGGGCTGATAGTTGGCAAGTAACAGTCGGCCAAAGAAGTGCCAGGCACTGACCATTCCCAACAAGAGAAAATCTAACCATCTCCCCTTGACATTCAAAGATATTACTATCGCTGAATCTCCCACTATCAACATCTTGGGGCTTACCATTGACTACATAAACATAAGAACATAAGAACTAGGTGCAGGAGTGGGCCATCTGGCCCCTCGAGCCTGCTCTGCCATTCAATGAGATCATATCTGATCTTTTGTGGACTCAGCTCCACTTTCCGGCCCGAACACCATAACCCTTAATCCTTTTATTCTTCAAAAAATTATCTCTCTTTATCTTAAAAACATTTAATGAAGGAGCCTCAACTGCTTCACTGGGCAAGGAATTCCATAGATTCACAACCCTTTGGGTGAAGAAGTTCCTCCTAAACTCAGTCCTAAATCTACTTCCCTTATTTTGAGGCTATGCCCCCTAGTTCTGCTTTCACCCGCCAGTGGAAACAACCTGCCCGCATCTATCCTATCTATTCCCTTCATAATTTTAAATGTTTCTATAAAGTCCCCCAGCATCCTTCTAAATTCCAACGAGTACAGTCCCAGTCTACTCAATCTCTCCTCGTAATCCAACCCCTTCAGCCCTGGATTAACCTAGTGAATGTCCTCTGCACACCCTCCAGCGCCAGTACGTCCTTTCTCAGGTAAGGAGACCAAAACTGAACACAATACTCCAGGTGTGGCCTCACTAACACCTTATACAATTGCAGCATAACCTCCCTAGTCTTAAACTCCATCCCTCTAGCAATGAAGGACAAAACTCCATTTGCCTTCTTAATCACCTGTTGCACCTGTAAACCAACTTTTTGCGACTCATGCACTAGCACACCTAGGTCTCTCTGCACAGCAGCATGTTTTAATATTTTATCATTTAAATAATAATCCCTTTTGCTGTTATTCCTACCAAAATGGATAACCTCATATTTGTCAACATGGTATTCCATCTACCAGACCCTAGCCCATTCACTTAACCTATCCAAATCCCTCTGCAGACTTCCGGTATGCTCTGCACTTTTTGCTTTACCACTCAGCTTAGTGTCGTCTGCAAATTTGGAAGCATTGCACTTAGTCCCCAACTCCAAATCATCTATGTAAATTGCGAACAATTGTGGGCCCAACACTGATCCCTGAGGGATACCACTAGCTACTGATTGTCAACCAGAGAAACACTCATTAATCCCCACTCTTTGCTTTCTATTAACTAACCAATCCTCTATCCATGCTACTACTTTACCCTTAATGCCATGCATCTAGAAGCTAAACTGGACCAGTCATATAAACACTGTGGCTACAAGAGGTCAAAAGTTAGGAATTCAGAGGCTATTAACCAGACTCCCCAAAGCCTCTCCACCATCTTCAGAACACAGGTCAAGAGTGTGATGGAATACTCGCAGTTTGTTTGCAGGAGTACAGCTCCAACAATACGCAAGATGTTTGACACCATCCAGGACAAGGCTTGATCTCCGCCCCATCCAGCATCTTCAACATTTACTCCCTCCACCATTGATACACAGTGAAACAAATATTTTGTTTTGGTCTTCACTGATTAAGGCGGTGATTTTCAACCCACGTTAGCCATCAGTGAAATGGCGATGTGGCCGGGGAATCCCACGAAAATCGGAAAATGCGATTCCCGCCAGCAAGATCGGGTTTTCCAATTTTCCACGCCTCTCGCCGGTGATGTAACAAGGTTCATGCCCAGAAAGGGCAGGAGCCTCTATTTAATATACCGGCTGAGCCCCCGTCACATGATCCCTGTCACTTGCCAATGTGACATCACGTCGACGAGGTTTACAACAGGTTCTGAAAAACGAGATTCAGTCGAGGTCATCCCCCGGGGAGCACAAAGTATAGGGGCATGCCCGGGCAGTGCCCCCACGCAGGTTGGCAGTGCCACCTGTGCTGGGCAGGACCCTCTGGAGAACCCCATTGGGGGCAGGGTTTTTGTTATGTTCATCGTTGGGAGGAGCCCCCATTGATGATGCTTGTGGTAGTGGGAGGGAGGGGCCCAATGCTGATGGTGGAGACGGGGAGAGGCGAGAGCCCCAATGCTGATGGTTTTGGGGAAAGGGGTAGGCTCCAATGCTGGTTGTGGTGGTGGGGGTGAGAGCCTGATGCCAATGGTGGTAGGGGTGGGGGTGAGAACCCCGATGCTGACGGTGGTGGGGGGGAGGTAAACCCCTAATGTCTATGGGGGAGGGAGGGGGGGGGTGTCTGTGCGGGGATGGGGGAGGGGTGTTAGTTTCTGTGATTGGCCTCGGCGGTCTATCGGGCCCCACCCTGCCACAGTTACAGCGTAAACCATGCTCACTGGTTTTTCTCCCCCCAGAGAGACTCCAAATCTGGAATAAAAACTCAGCTGTGCAGCTGGAGAGCTCTATGCCGGGTTTCAGTCAGAGACTGACACACTGAAATAATAGGGAAAAATTCTGCCCAATATTTCAGAAGTAGTGGGTAGCCAATTGGTGTAAGAAGAGTAATTAATTTTAGCAGAAAAAATGATATGGGACTATAACCCAAACCCTAGGGTTCCAAAAGAATTTGCAGTACGGATTGTGAATGCAAATTCCCTAGATCCTAGAATGGTTGCAGTGGGTTGAAAGTTATCAAATGTAATAATGCTATACAAGAAAGGAGAGGAAGAGAACACTGAGTACTGCAGGCCAGGTACCCGGATGTCAATTGTTGAGAAAATGCTGGAATCTATTATTAAGGAAGTCTTAATGCACTGCGAAAATCATAGTACGATCAGACGGTCAGCTTGAGCCAGAATTCTCTGGCAATTGGGATCCTCTTTCCCAGCCGGCAGTGCACCCCCACCTGTGTGTTTCCCGGCAGCGTGGAGTGACTTCAATGGAAAATCCCATTGACAAGTGGTGGGAGTAGAGAATCCCGCTGCCATCGAACGGCGAGCCGCCACGAAACACGCGGCTGGGGACCCGGAGAATCCCGCCCTTGGTTTTCTGAAGGTAAATCGTGTTTGACAAATTTATTACCATTCTTGCAGGATGTTACGAGTGGTTTGATAAAGGGGAGCCGGGAGATGTAATGGACGGGATTCTCTGACCCTGCACTGGGTCGGAGAATCGCCGGGGGGCTGTGCGAATCGAGCCATGCCGCCCCAATGCCAGGAAGCGATTCTCCGCAATGGGGCCGGCGTGGTGCCAATCGGGGGCCGCTCTACACGGCCCCCCCGCAATTCTCTGGCCCGGTGGCCGTAAAAAAAAATAGAGTCCAACCGGCGCCGTTCTTACCTGCTCTGAGCCGGCGGATCCTCGGCGTTGAAGGGTCGGGTGGCAGCCTATGGGGGGAGTGGGAGGGTCCGGCCCGGGTGGGTGCCTCCGATGTGGCCCGACCCGCAATCAGGATCCACCGATTGGCAGGCCGGCCTGTCTGTCTCCCGGCCTCCTTTCTTCCGTGCCGGCCCCTGTACTCCTGCGCCATGTTGGGTCGGGGCTGGTGCGGACAAGGGAGACACCGCGCATGCGCGCATCCACCGGTGTCCATTCCACGGCCGGATCAGCAGCTGGAGTGGCGTGAACCGCACCAGCGCCCTGCTGGCTCCCTGTACAGGCCAGAATTGCTGACCCTGGGGGCGTGTTGACGCTGTCGAGAAACGCGACGGCGTTTCCGACGACGGCAACACTTAGCCTCAAGAGCAAAGAATCCCGCCCAGACTACTTGGACTTCTAAAGAGACATTTGAAAAAGTGCCATACAAAAGGGCAATCTGCAAGACAGGGGGCGTGTTGACGCCGTCGTAATCGGCATCATGTTTCTCGACGGCGTCAACATGGCCTCAGGAGCAGCAATTCTCACCCCTACAGGGGGCCAGCACGGCACTGGAGCGACCCTCACTGCTCCAGCTGCCGATCCCCAGCTTCAGATGGCCGCTGTGGGTCTGCGCGTGCGCAGTGGGACCGTCGCCAATGAACGCATGCGCAGTGGCTCGCTTCTTCGCGCCGGCCCCGACGCAACATGTAGGGCTATAGGGGCCGGCGCGGAACAAAAGAGGCCCCCAGCCCGAGACGCCAGCCCGCCGATCGGTAGGCTCCGATCACGGGCTAGGTCACAGCGGAGACCCCCTGGGGTCGGACCCCCCTACCCCCCAACAGGCCGCTCCCGGATTTATCCACGCCGAGGTCCCACCGGGTAAGAGCAGGTGTGAACGGCGCCAGCGGGACTCGGCTTTTTTTGCGTGGCGTGGGTCGCTCCAGTGCTGTGCTGGCCCCCTGTAGGGGTCAGAACTGCTGCTCTTGAGGCCATGTTGACGCCGTCGAAGGGCAGCACGGTGGCGCAGTGGTAGCACTGCAGTTTCACAGCGCCAAGGTCCCAGGTTCGATCCCAGCTCTGGGTCACTGTCCGTGTGGAGGTTGCACATTCTCCCCGTGTTTGCGTGGGTTTCGCCCCCACAACCCAAAGATGTGCAGGGTAGGTGAATTGGCCACGCTAAATTGCCCCTTAAATTGGAAAAAATGAATTGGGTACTCTAAATTTATATTTAAAAAAAATGTTGACGCCGTCAAGAAACCCATCCCAGGCCGAGAATCGCCGGGAGAGGGGGCCCTGTAGAGCAGCCCCCGACCGGCGCCGCACCGACCGCGCCGGCGCCGATCGCGTTGATTCTCCGCTCTACGGAGAATCGGCGGATCAGCGCCGGGGCGGCGCAGCGCGATTCGCGCAGGTCCTGGCGGTTCTCTGGCCCGGCCCCGGGGTGAGAAAATCCCACCCAAGGACTCATGGAGTTGAGGCAATATACTAGCTTGGATAGAGGATTGTTAATGAGTAGCAAGCAGAAGGTTAGAGTTAAATGAAGCATTTTCAAGTTTGCAGCTTGGAGTGCTGCATGGATCAGTGCAGGAGGCACAGTTATTCATAATATTAATAGTAACTGTAACAACACCAGGTTAAAGTCGAACAGGTTTAATTGAAATCACAAGGTTTCGGAGTGCAGCTCCTTTATCAGGTGAAATGGAGGCAGATTCCAAATCTCAGCATATATAGAGAGACACAATTACAAGATAATTACTGATTGGAATGTGAATAATGGTTGGAATGTGTGTCTTTACAGGTAAACAAGTCTTTAAAGAAACAAAGTGTGAGTTGAGTGAGTGATAATCACAGGTAATCGAGATGTGAATTGTCTCAAGCCAGGACGGTTAGTAGGATTCTGCAAACCTGGCAGTATGGTGGGGGTTACATGTAATGTGACGAACCCGAGATCCCGGTCGAGGCTGTCCTCACCTGTTTAGAACTTGGCTACCAGTTCCTGCTCGCCATTCTGCTTTGTCGTGTGTCTTGAAGGCCGCCTTGGAGAATGTTTACCCGAAGATCGGAGGTTGAATGTCCTTGACTGCTGAAATGTTCCCCCACTGGAAGGGAACACCCCTTCCTGGCGATTGTTGCGCGGTGTCCATTCAGCCATTGTCATAGTGTCTGCATAGGGCACCGCTTAAACACATTCGGTTCACTGTGGGGAACTGTAGGGAACCATGCAGGTATCGTGAGACTTCTTACTGTGCCCATCCCAGTCCAGCGCCGGCATCTCCACATTATAATATTAATGACTTAGAGGGCAAGGGTAAGGCATTCAGGTTTACTGATGATACAAAGCTAGGTGAGAATGTAAATTGTGAGGCCACAAAGAGGCAGACAGGGAGTGATTGGGCAGCTGGAGTATAATGTGGGGAAGTGGGAGGTTGTTCATTTTGGTATTCAGAATTAGAAACGAGAATACTTTTTAAAAGGCATGAAAATTCTAAATGATGTTGTTCAGAGAGACTTGGGTGTATCTGTACGAGGAATGTGGAACATCAGCATGCAGATACAGCAAGCAATTAAGAAGGCAAAAGGAATAGTGGCCTCTATTGGAAGAATAAGGGCGTCTTGGCACAATTGTACAAAGCTTTAGTGAGACAGTACAGCAACGGTTCAGAAGATTGATCCATGGAATGAGAGGCTGTTCTATGTTGGACTGGGGTGAGCACAGTAAGAAGTCTTGCAGCACCAGGTTAAAGTCCAACAGGTTTGTTTTGAATCACTAGCTTTTGGAGCACAGCTCCTTCATTAGGTGAATCTATATTCAAGGCAAGGATAGATAGACTTTTGATCGCTGAAGGAATCAAAAAATATGGGGAGCGAATGGGAAAGTGGAGTTGAGACAGAATGATCATATTAAAGGGTGGGCAGCATCAAGGGGCCATATGGTCTACTGCAATTCTTAATTCTTATGTTCGACCTTGCTCTTGCTTGACTTAGAGTAAAAATCACAAAGAACATATCCATAGTATCATTGACATCAAAGACATTATTTTAAAGAAGATCACTCAAGGCTCAGCTCAGGTGCTGCTCTGGTCATTATGTTCAGATACATGTTAATAGTATTCTTGAACTTCGATCTTCTTTAGATCAGGTCTAAGCTTTGCAGAATTGTATAGGTAAATGGGGTACCCTTTTGGAGAGGCAAATACCCATTTGGACATGCTCCTGGGAAACTTTCGGGGAAGCACCCTTTGGGAGAGGTAATTGTCGTTTGTAGTTGTTAAAAGCAGACATGAATATGTGTAAAAGTTCATAAACGCATTGGAACTGTCAAGCTCGTTTCAACTATCAAAAGGAACTGTCAAGTTGTCAAACAATTTAAAATATCTGCCCTTTAAACATAATATAAATTGTCTGCAGTGTTTTAGAAAATTAGTGTTTGTTATTTCACTCTGTTCACATAAGCTTGAGAGCTTTCATTACTTGATTAGTGCTGCATAACTAATTTCACAATCTTCCATTGTCACAGTTGGGTGCTCATCAGTTCACAGTTTGGTTGACAGCTCCAAGTGGTTATACTCTTTGAAGTGGAACTAGGAAGTTCAGTGCTTGGTTTTACAAGAGATTAAAGTGTTGAATTTAGTGAACAGCCCCTGGACCATTGATTGATTGATTGATATTTATTATCACATGTACCAAAGTACGGTGAAAAGTATTTTTCTGTGGCCAAGGGAACGTACACAATACATACACAGTAAACAAAAGAATAATCGACAGAGTACATTGCCAAATGGTCCATCAACAAATAGTGATTAGTTACAGTGCGGACACAAGGGCCAAACAAACAATACATAATTTTTTTTTTAAATTTAGAATACCCAATTAATTTTTTCCAATTAAGGGGCAATTTAACGTGGCCAATCCACCTAGCCTGCGCATCTTTGGGTTGTGGGGGCAAAACCCACGCAAACACGAGGAGAATGTGCAAACTCCACATGGACAGTGACCCAGAGTTGGGATCGAACCTGGGACCTCGGCGCCGTGAGGCCGCAGTGCTATCCACTGCGCCACCGTGCTGCCCCAAACAAACAATACATGAGCAAGAGCAGCTTAGGGCATTGTGAATAGTGCTCTTACAGGGAACAGATCAGTCCAAGGAAGAGTCGTTGAGGAGTCTAGTAGCTGTGAGGGAGGAGCTGTTCCTATGCCTGCATGTGCGGGTCTTCAGACTTCTGTATCTTCTGCCTGATGGAAGGGTCTGGAAGAAGGCAAAGCCCGGGTGTGTGGGGTCTCTGACAATGGGTTTCTGGGATCAGAAATATAACCTCCTGGGGCATCGTGCCGCGTTCTTGTTTGCAGAATTGGGAATTGTCCAGATTCTGCACTCCTGACCTAGGAGCAAAAATCCAGGCCTTTCCTCCAGTCAGAAGAACAACCATTCAACACTACTTTCTATCGTCTGCCTGAGCCAATTCTGTATCCACACATTGCTTGCCCCTATAATTCCATTGTGTTTGATATTGCCAATAAGCTATTTATGTGGTACTTTAACAGATTCCTTTTGAAAGTCTGAGGCTAGAATTTTCCAGCCAGCATTACCTCACTGTAGATGTACCTATTAATAGACCAGCCAAGTTCACTGTGATTGAATTAGTTTTCACTCTCTGCAGTTACCTTACTTGAATTTAAAACCCTAGTCTGTAAAGTTTGCTTCTCCATTTCAAACAGAATATAAAATTCAATCAGATTATGTCACCATTCACAAATAAATTATCCTACAGCCAGTTTGTGAACCAACTCTGGTTTGTTACTTATTACTAAATCTACTACAGCCTTATCTCGCGATGGTTCCAAAATATATCAGTCCAGAAATTGGTTCTGAATAATCACTAGAAATTCTGTGAATTAACACTGAAGTTTCAGTGCAATACTGATTTGATTTGATTTTGATTTGATTTATTATTGTCACATATATTAGTATACAGTGAAAAGTATTAGGTTTCTTGCATGCTGTACTGAGAGAATGACACACTTTGGGAGTTGTGTCTTTTAGGTAAAATGTTAAACTCAGGTCATGCCTTTCCTCTCAGGCGAGTGTGGAAGATCCCATAACACTAGCTGAAGGAGGAGAACCCAACTCAGCTAACATTTATACCTCAACCAATACCTAAAAGATAGGTTATCTGCTCATTTATTGTGCTGCTATTTGTGCAATCTTGCTATGCTTAAATAGGCTACAGTATTTTCTATATTTGGGCAGTACAGTAGCATAGTGGTAAGCACAGTTGCTTCACAGCTCCAGGGTCCCAGGTTCAATTCCCGGCTGGGTCACTGTCTGTGCGGAGTCAGCACGTTCTCCCCGTGTCTGCGTGGGTTTCCTTCGGGTGCTCCGATTTCATCCCACAGTCCAAAGATGTGCGGGTTAGGTGGATTGGCCATGATAAATTGCCCTTAGTGTCCAAAAAGGTTAAGTGGGGGTTACTGGGTTACGGGGATAGGGTAGATACGTGGACTTGAGCAGTGTGCTCTTTGTAAGGGCCGGTGCAGGCTCGATGGGCCGAATGGCCTCCTTCTGCACTGTAAATTCTATGATTCTGTGTTTCTATATTATAATAGTTATAATATAGAATATGGAAAAAATTGGTTAGTTGAATAAAAATTACATTTCAGGAGGAAGGAGGGCTGAGGAAGATGTGAAGTTGCATAGTTTTGAATTGCTATTAGTGAATCAGCTGGAGTAAGAAAATGTCTGAAGAGTCTTTAATCCATACAATGAGAGGATGATGAACATGCCAGGGAGAATTTAGGGTATTTATTGCCAAGTTTGTGGATGACACAAAAATAGGTGGGAAGGCTATTGGTGAGGATGAAACAAAGAGTCTACAGAGGGATATAGACAGGCTAGGTGAGTGGGGCAAAAACTTGTCAGATGAAATATAATGTAGGAAAATATGAAGTTATGCACTTTGGTAGGCAGAATAAAGGAGTTGGATATTATTTAAATGGAGAGAGGCTGCAGAAAACTGCAGCACAGAGGGATTCGGGAATCCTCGTGCATAAATCACAGAAGGCTGGCATGCAAGTTCAGCAGGCAATTGGGAAGGCAAATGGAATGTTGGCCTTTATTTCAAAGGGAATGGAATATAAAAATAGGACAGTCCTGCTTAAACTAAACAAGGCACTAGTTAGACCAGACCTGGAATACTGTGAACTGTTTTGGCCCCCTTATGTAATTGGTGGCAGTCCATAGAAGGTTCACTAGGTTGATCCCGGGTGTGGAGGAGTTTTCTTATGGGAGATAGGTTGGGCCAGTGCTCATTGGAGTTTAGAACAATGAGAGGCAAACCTATGGAGACATATAGGATTCTCAGGGGGCTTGACAGGGTAGATGCTGAAAGGATTTTTCCTCTTGTGGGAGAGTCTAGGACCAGGGAGCACAATCTCAGAGTAAGGAGGCATCGATTTAAGACAGAATTGAGGAGAAGTTTCTTCTCTCAGAGTGAATCTGTGGAATTTGTTACCACAGAGTGCTGTAGAGGCTGCGTTGTTAAGTATATTCAAGGCTGAGATAGACAGATTTTTAATCATCATAGAATCATAGAATTTACAGTGTAGAAGGAGGCCATTTGGCCCATCAGGTCTGCACTGACCCTTGGAAAGAGCACCCTACTTAAGCCCACGCCTCCACCCTATCCCCATAACCCAGTAAGGAAATCAAGGGTTGTGGGGATAAGGTGGAAAATTAGAGTTGAGGCTTATCATTTCAGATCAGACATGATCTCATTGAATGGTGGGGCAGACTTGATGGGCCGAATGGCCTACTTCTGCTCCAACATCTTCTGGTCTCAGAAGAAAGAAAGAAAAGATTTTTACAAGGTCAAAATATTAATGTGGCGGCTGCTAGGACGATATGTCTCAGATAAGAAACAGTGCCAGCACCCGACTTCACAGTGCTACAGACTGTTTTATACGTATTACCCATTAAAACATTCATGTGACCTACACTTGGTTCACTGTGTATGGAGGGCGAGTTGTATTGTGGTGGATCAGTCCTTCCTTGTGAGCAACAGGATCCAGTGAAGCAATGCAACACTTTACAGTTGAATGGCATTTTTACAATTGGAGCAGAGGCCAGCACTTGGAGAATCACATTTCTTTAGGGTTTATTCCCTTCGATTGAGATTTGGGAAATTTCACATTTTTCTCTTGGAGTCAGTGAATGTACCTAGTTCACTTTGACTAGTTAAATTGTGACTGGGGACCACTGTTTTTTTTAAATAAACGTTTTATTGAATTATCAAATCTAAACAATAATATTCCTGGAACCAAAAATATACACACAATATAACTTTCACAAACAGCCAAATACTAACCTAGCCCTGTCTACTCACCCCACCCCCCTCCCCCTCTCTCCCTCAGCCCTTTGACATGTCCAGGTCCTTAAAGAAAGAAATGAATGGCCCCCATCTCTGGTAGAACCTTCCCACCGAGACTCTGATGGTATAGTTGACTTTCTCCAGATGCAAGACCAATAGCAAGTCTTCCATCCAGGCCGATGCCTTGGGTAGAGAGGGGGATCTCCAGTTCAGCAATTTACGTCTCCTGGCTATTAAGTGGGCAAATGCAAGGCCATCCATCCTCACTCCCGAGTTGAAAGATGGGGAGTCTGAAACCCCAAATAATGCAACCAGTGGGCACAGTTCTAAGGTTGTCTGCAAAATCTTGGGTATTGTGTCAAAAAAGGAGGCCCAGAATCCAGCAAGCTGAGTCAAGACCAAAACGCGTGTGTGGTTCGCTGGTGTAAGTGAACAACGGACATACTTGTTCTCCACGTCTTGAAAGAATCCACTCATCCTTGCCTTTGTCCAATGTGTTCTATGTTGCACTTCGAAGAACCAAACTCAGTCTGGCACAGGATGAAGTGGAATTCACCCTGTAGAGGGCTTCTCTCCAAACCTCCTCAGTAAGCACAGGGCCTAGTTCCGCCACCCATTTCTCATATTCTCTATTCAAAGGGGCAGGATCTGAAGGTAGAATGAGGCTGTACACATCTGAAATTGACCCTCTCCCCTGCTGTGCCAAGGCTATTACCTTTTCCATCAGGGACGAAGGGGGAGCCAGGGCGAAGGATGAAAAAACATACGTGAGAAATCCTGAATTTGAAAAAAAAACGGAAAAGGTTGGGACCAGACAGGTTGTATCTGTCTGAGAGTTTTTCAAAGTTGGCAAAGCTTCCATCTAAGAATAAATCACCAAAGTGCATTAGAACCTCCCGTTCTCCAGGATCTGAACAATTGATCCAAATCCAAACGCACGAAGAGGTGGTTGTCACATATCGGGATAAGTGAGGACAGTGCGAGGAGATTGAAGTGCGACCAAAACTGTTTCCAAATCCTGAGGGATGGAATCACCACAGGATTCAAGGAAAGACCTACCGGGAAGAAGGGCTGCGGTGCAGTAACTATGGCGTGTAGGGAGGAGGCTGTGGCACAAGACCGTGCCCCTAATCTACTGTAGTTTGATTTCAGGACAGTCAGCCATTTGGGGTTTTCTGCATGTTGGCAGCTCAGTAATAAAACAGGAGATTGGGAAGGGCCAAGCCTCCCGATCCTCTGTCTCTCTGAAGCAGAGCAATGCGGACTCCGGGACTCTTGCTTGCCCGGGCAAACGCCGATATTAATTTGTTGACCGTAATAAAAAATGCTTTGGGTGAAAAAATGGGGATACTTTGAAATAAGAACAAAAACCTAGGTTGCGCATTCACCTTAATAGTTTGGATCCTGCCAGCTAGAGAGGCCGAGGTTAGTCCAGCTCTAAGTCCATTTTGATCTTGCTAATGAGGCTAGAGAAGTCCAGTTTGTAGAGTAAGATCCCCAGATATCGAAAATTAGAGGGCAAGTGTCAAAACAGGAGCGAACCCAGCTGAGCCCTTCTGGCCATTGAGTTTACAGGGAAATACTCACTTTTACTGATGTTTAGTTTATAGCCTGAGAATGTGTCAAATCTCGTGAGTATCTTCATGATATTTTCTATTGAGGAGACCGGATCCATAATATATAAAAGTAGGTCATCTGAGTATAGTGAGATCCGGCGCCCTTCCCGCTCGCAGTGTATTCCCCTCCATTCCTCTGACAACCTCAACGCTATCGCCAGAGGTTCAATGAAATTAAAATGAAATGAAATGAAATGAAAATGAAATGAAAAATGAAATGAAAATCGCTTATTGTCACAAGTAGGCTTCAATGAAGTTACTGCGAAAAGCCCCTAGTCGCCACATTCCGGCGCCTGTTCAGGGAGGCTGGTACAGGAATTGAACCGTGCTGCTGGCCTGCTTGGTCTGCTTTAAAAGCCAGCAATTTAACCCAGTGTGTTAAACCAGCCCCTAGTCAATGGCCATCGTGAAGAGCAATGTCTAGCGCCCCTTCTCAACATAAAGTATTCGGAGGAGGTCATATTTGTGTGGATGTTGGCTTTCGGGGAATTGCACATCAAACAAACCCAGGGGGAGAATTTGGGGCCAAAACCAAATTTATCCAAGATCTCAAAAAGGTAGTTCCACTCCACCCTATCAAACACCTTTTCTGCATCCAAAGATACTATAACTTCAGGTTCCTGGGCAGATGAGGGGGGTAGGACAATATTCAAGAGACGTCGGACATTGGCCGATAATTGTCTATCTTTGATAAAGCCTGTCTGATCCTTTGAAATTATATCAGGAAGACATGGCTCCATCCAGGTTGCCAGGACTTTCGCCAGTATCTTAACATTCGTGTTAAGGAGTGAATGATCCTCTCGATAGTGAATCATTGAGCATGTTCAAAATTAAAGGTATTAGTTGCTCTGAGAACCTGTTATAAAACTCAGATGGGAAGCCGTCAGGACCGGGGGCTTTGCCAGATTGTAGGCGACCGATACATTTCTGTATTTCTTCTGGGCTTAAGGCGGATTCCAGTTCCCGTTTCTTCCTCAATGGTCTGGATGTGTAAACCATCTAGAAACTTCATCATGTCTGATGTACCTGGAGGAAGCTTTGACACATAGCTCATGGTAAAATGTACTGAAAGCCACATTTACCTGGAGAGGGGCTGAGACTAGATTCCCTTTTTTGCTCCAAATCTGAGGAATATCTCAGGAGGCTGCTTGCTTCTTGAGTTGATGCGCAGGAAGTTGGTTCATCTTCTCCCCATGTTCATAGAAGGTGCCCCTAGATCGTTGTAACTGATGCGCCGCTTTGTTCGTGGAGATCAATTCAAGTTGCATTTGCAAGTATTTTCTGTGCTTCAGTAATTCCAGCATTGGGGCAGCAGAATATTGGCGGTCAACCTCCATGATGGAGTCCACCAGCCTTTGTCGGACTGGGGACCACTGTTAACTACTGCGTTGCAAGATCCTAGACTTGAGCCTTTGTTTTTATGAGTCCATTGGATGACGGCAGGTACATTTGATGTGATCCCTGAAGTATCAAAAATAAATCTTTACTGTGAAGAGGGAGAGTCAAGGCTCGTGATTGCATTCAAGTGTATAGGATTTGGATGATCTTATTTAAAGTACAGAGAGGGAGAAGAGATATCGCTGACCTAAATTAGATTCCATTAAGATATTTTCATGCTTTAAATGCAGAAGAGGACCACAGAACATTCCTCCGGAAGATCTTCTCTGGTATTGAGTCCCTCTTGAGAATCTTTAAAAAAAGATGATTCCTTCAATTTTTGAATAATTTATGCTGCCAATGTAGTTGCTTTTGAAGCACATAAGGAAAATATATTTGAGTTCCAATTTACAGGTCCTTAAATGATTTAGCTCCAAAATATCGGACCGACGAAGTAGGAAGAAAAATCCTTTTTGCATATTACATTTCTTGAAATAGATATGAATTAATTGTATCTGTTCTTTTCAATCCAGCTTTGTTATTGCAAAGTATAAAGGTAAATGCAATGAGCCGATGACCCCAGTGCTAGGCTGTGTTTGAAGTGGGTATGGTTCAGGCGTTTAGGTCTACTGCTGTTAAAGTTCTACTGCTGATTAATGCTCCTTTTGATTGTGTTGCTCTGTCTTCAATGCTGGAAATGAGAAATTGTTGAATTTACCTGTCAGTTTCTATAAAAATTACATCTACTGGGATTTTCAAGTCTGGGATGTATGTATAATTCTTGGGAAAATTCTTCTTTATTTAAATAAATCAAGGCAGCTTGGTCTTTCAAACATTTTTATTTCTGATGCTCTTACTCGATTATATTAAATCTGAAGATCCAAGCATCTGACATGATATATAATTGGATGTGCAGACTGGGTAAAGGACTTCATATGAAGTACCCAGTCAACAAAGCACCAATTTTGGAGAATTCTTCTTTCCCATTATCATTTCAAATTTAGAGTTTGAATGTTGGTAAGAAGAAGATGGCGAGATAACATAGAATAAAGGGTACAATTCTAAAGGGGGTGCAAGAACAGAGGAACCTGGGTGTATATATGCACAATAATTGAAAGTGGAAGGACAGGTTGAGAGCACAGTTAATAAAGCATACAGTATTCTGGGCTTTATTAATAAGTGCATAGAGTGCAAGAGCAAGGAGATTATGTTGAACTTATATAGGATACTAGTTCCGTCTCAGCTGGAGTCCTGCACCCCGTTCCGGGCGCTGCACTTTAGTAAGGATGTGAAAGCATTGGAGAGAATGCAGAAAAGATTCCCGAGAATGGTTCCAGGGATGTGGAATTTCAATTATGAAGAAGTTGGGACTTGGAGAAAAGAAGGCTGAGAGATGTGATAGCAGTACCGAAAATCATGAAGGGCCTGGGCAGAATAGATAGGGAAAAACTGTTCTCACGCGAGAAAGGATTAAGAACGAGAGGATATAGATTTAAAGTAGTTGGTAAAGGAACTAAAAGTGACTTGGAGGAAAGCGTTTTTACACAGTGGGTGGCTAAGGTCTGGAATGAACTGCCTGAGTGTGGTAGTGGCAGATTCAAGTGAAGCATTCAAAAGGGAATTACTCTATTGTTTATAATGGAAGAATGTTCAGGGTTATGAGGGCAATAACACCAGGTGAATTGCTCATTTGAAGTGCAGGTGCAGATAAGATGAAGCAAATGGCTCCTACTGCTCTGTAACAATTCTGTGATTCTTGATTCTAAATTTCATTGAATTATTTTACAGCCAATTATTTATTGTAAACAGTCACTTGGCAGCACAGAACTTGAACATTGTTAAAAGTGATCAGGCTGCACTTACTGAACAATCCTGAATGCACTAATGGCTCCGCAAACAACCAATTTAAGATAACCAGTTGAGCTCATAATGTGGCTCATTTATGCCTGCTAGAAATGGGATATATTCATAGGCAGAAACCAATTCTCTGCACATGAAAGCAACATGTTAAAGTCTTTTACCATTCTTGAATTACCCAGGAGCTTTGGGAGCCTTTGGCTGCTCATTGCTTTCTCCATGGCAACACCTGAGCCAATCAGAGTTGACTTGCCAAAAAAATCAGCTCTCTTTTCTCCGATAGTATGAGATTGTGAGCATTTAAAGTTTGACATTCTTGTTTGTAGTATTGGGTGCAAGATGAAAAGCGGAGACATGTCTCTCTTTTCAGCAATATTTATTTTGTGATAAACAGCTCACTCTGTCATTTGGAGTTGTAAACTCAGGGAGCAAAGGTTGGGGAGAATTTGTGAAATTATTTTAGTAAACGAACAACTGCCACAGTGAAAATGGTAAAATCATGCAATCGTAATGTTGTGGATATGTGAATGGGCAGGATAGCAGTTAAGAAAGATGGAAGTGGATGCATAGAGAACTTGTATAAATTGGGGCCATTACTGCTGATACCGAGATCTGTCACACCTTCCACAAGGCAGTTTCCAGGAGTAAGAGTAATAGAGGTGAGCAGAAGAGAAATAGGTTTAGGCGTGCCCCTGTCGGTCATGGTGGCAGTGAAGTTGGGGCAATAATGGTTTTGAGAAGGGGCAGACGTGCCCACAGCCTCCGTTGCCTCCCATTTCCAATGTCACCTCTGCAGAAAGTGGAGAAATCGCAATCCATTGATTTTGAGCATATTGCCAAAGGTTTTTACATGTCTTCAGACCTGGCCAGGGAACAGAAAGAGTTTAATAACATTTGGATGTTCAATTTTGACTGAGAAACAAAGGTTTGAAAACATCAGATTTATTATTAGCAATAAATGTAGGCAGTGAAAACTGTGTGCACTAGAACAGCAAAACATATCCACCATTTTGAGAAGATACTCAACTGGAGGAGGACTAACTTCAATGAACTATAAAGGGACCTGACCCAGGTGGATTGGAAACAAAGACTTGCCAAGAAAGCAGTAAATGAACAATGGGAGGCCTTCAAAGAGTCGATGGTTCATCGTTTACAGACTAGACACATTCGTATAAAGGGGTAAAGAAAGTCACTCAAAGCTAGAGCTCCTTGGATAGTTAAGGATATAGAAATGTAAAATGTAACAGGAAATGAGGCTTATGATAAATATCAGATGCATAATAAAATAGAGAATCAAGAAGTTAACAGCAAGTACATATTTGTGGCGAGCATAAAAGGGAAAGAAAGGAACTACACTTAACACCTCTCATGACCACAGGTTGCCCCAAATGTGTTTTGCAGCCAATGAAGTATTTTTGAAGTATAAATGTTGCCACTGTCTCAGAGGACCAGAGGCTGCTTTCCTCTTTGTGCTGACTGGTGGGCCACCACACCTCAGGGTAGGGGCAAGGTTGAGAAGGCAAGGCCTTCATGGATAACCTCAGCCGGTATGGGAATTGAACCCACTCTGTTGGCTTAGTCACTGATGTAGGAAATGTAGGGGTGGGTTTAGCACAGTGGGCTAAACAGCTGGCTTGTAAAGCAGAACAAGACCAGCAGCGCGGGTTCAATTCCCGTACCAGCCTCCCCGAACAAGTGCCGGAATGTGGCGACTAGGGGCTTTTCACAGTGTCTTCATTTGAAGCCTACTTGTGACAATAAGCGATTTTCATTTTCAAATGCAGCAGCTACTTTGTACACAGCAAGCTCCCAAAAGCAGCAGTGTGATAATGACCAATTTAGCAGTTTCTATGATATTGATTGAGGGATAAATATTAGCTTGTCAGTCCTGTCAAAGGTTCGGCACATAGTCCTGTATGGTGGGCAGCATAGACAGCTTCCAGGCGAGTTGCGGCCATTTTCCTCCAAGCTGTCAGAATTCAGCGTGGAAGACGTCATCCTCTTGTGGGGGACGTGTGTGATTGTCCCGGAAAAAGGACAGGAGCTGATACTAAGAGACTTGCACAATGAGCATCCAGGTGTGACCAAACTGAAAATGTTGGCCCGGAGTTATGTCTGGTGGCCAGGCCTCGACACCGATATTGAGAAGGTGGCCCAAAACTGCTCCATTTGTCAGGAGCATCAGAAGCTTCCGCCGGCCGCGCCCCTACATCACTGGGAATGGCCAGGGCGGCCTTGGGCACGCTTGCATGCGGATTTCGCCGGCCCTTTTGAAGGATCTATGTTCCTTCTATTAATCGATGCCCAGTCTAAATGGCTAGAGGTGCATCAGATGCTAGGCACAACGTCCTGCACAACAATTGAGAAGATGCATTTGTCTTTTAGTATGCATGGCCTCCCCGAGGTGCTGGTCACGGACAACGGCACTCGGTTCACAAGTGAGGAGTTTGCGAGGTTCATGAAGATGAACGGTATACGCCATATCCGCACTGCCCCGTACCACCCGGCTTCAAATGGGTTGGCGGAGTACACAGTGCAGTCATTCAAACGAGGCCTAAAGAAGCAGTCTTACAGGTCGATGGACACGAGACTGGCTCATTTTTTGTTTTCATATAGGACCACTCCCCATGCGGTGACTGGGGTAGCTCCCGCAGAATTCCTAATGGGCCGGCGACTTCGCAGCCACCTTAGCATGGTTTTTCCGGACATTGGCGTAAAGGTACGGCGCACACAAGAATGGCAGGGACTAGGGGCGAGATTCTCTGACCCCCCGCCGGGTCGGAGAATCGCCGGGGGCTGGCGTGAATCCCGCCCCCGCCGGTTGCCGAATTCTCCGGCACCAGATATTCTGCGGGGGCGGGAATCGTGCCACGCCGGTTGGCGGCCCCCCCCCCCCCCGCGATTCTCCGGCCCGGATGGGCCGAAGTCCCGCCGCTAAAATGCCTGTCCCACCGGCGTAGATTAAACCACCTGCCTTACCAACGGGACAAGGCGGTGCGGGCGGGCTCCGGGGTCCTGGGGGGGGCGCGGGGCGATCTGGTCCCGGGGGGGTGCCCCCACGGTGGCCTGGCCCGCGATCGGGGCCCACCGATCCACGGGCGGGCCTGTGCCGTGGGGGCACTCTTTCCCTTCCGCCTTCGCCACGGTCTCCACCATGGCGGAGGCGGAAGAGACTCCCTCCACTGCGCATGCGTAGGAATGCCGTCAGCGGCCTCTAACGCTCCCGCGCATTCGCCGCCCGGAGATGTCATTTCCGCGCCAGCTGGCGGGGCACCAAAGGCCTTTTCCGCCAGCTGGCGGGGCGGAAATTCGTCCAGCGCCGGCCTAGCCCCTTAAGGTTGGGGCTCGGCCCCCAAAGATGCAGAGCATTCCGCACCTTTGGGGCGGCGCGATGCCCAACTGATTTGCGCCGTTTTGGGCGCCAGTCGGCGGACATTGCGCCGATACCGGAGAATTTCACCCATGGTTTTTCTTGGCATCGGCCGATTCGGCAGTTTGCGCCCGGTGACCCAGTGTTCGTTCGGAATTTTGCTGGTGGTGCCCAATGGGTCCCTGGCGTAATCTTTTGCCAAACGGGTCCTAATTCTACCAGGTGCAAGCCCAGGGTCGTCTCCAGCGCAAACATATAGACCACGTTCGGTCCAGAAGACTATCCCTTCCAAAGATTCCCCGCCCCCGGAGCTCATTTCTACAGCCACAGAGACCAGACACAATGGAAAGTAGTCCTCACAATCTTCCTCTGGTGCCTCACTCAAAGCCTGCGCAGGTCATTACAGAACCGCGCGGAGATAGAGACGCCGAGATGACAGAGGCAGCAGAATCTGACTCCGAGATGGAGACACAGGACGCCTCAGAGGGGGAATCCTCGGGCCCACGGGCCGTGGATGTACAACCGTTACGCCGTTCATCACGGAAGCGCCGGTCTCCGTCTCGTTACACGCTGCCCGATCCAGCGCCTCATCCAAAATGGTGAGGCCTGCGGCAAAACGAGTCCGACGCCCTCCTTCGCCAGGGTCTTCGGTGGATTCCTTGGACTTTGGGGGGGAGGGATGTTATAACCTGCCTGCTTACCACTGGCTGGGGACTAATGACAATCCCACAATCCTGTGGGAGTATGAGAGCTTCCCCAATGAGGGGGGCGGAGAAATCATTAGCAGACTCCCTGTATAAATAAAGCTGGCCAGTTTGGAACCAGCAGGAAGGAGTAAGCAACAAGCGAGGTTGCTGCTGTTGTGTATATATATGTTACTGAAAATAAATGTTATTTCTTTGTATCCTTAAAACTCGTGCTGGATTCTTCGTGGCCCTCACAAAACAAATCCAATCCAATCCTCTTCTAAACTCCAAAGAATATAATCCGAACCGACTTAGTCTCTCCTCATATGACAGTCCAGCCATCCCAGGATTCAGCCTGGTAAACCTTCGCTGCACTCCCTCCATAACAGGAACATCCTTCCTCAGATAAGGACACCAAAACTGCACACAATACTCTAGGTGTGGCTTCACCAATGCCTTATACAATTGCAGTAAAATATCCCTAGTCCTGTACTCAAGTCCTCTCGCTATGAAGGCCAAGATATCATTTGCCAAAGGGCAGCACGGTGGCGCAGTGGTTAGCGCTGTTGCCTCACAGCGCCGAGGTCCCAGGTTCGATCCTGGCTCTGAATCACTCTCCGTATGATGTTTGCACATTCTTCCCGCGTTTCGCCCCCACAACCCAAAGATGTGCAGGATAGGTGGATTGGCCATGCTAAATTGCCCCTGAATTGGAAAAAATGAATTGGGCACTCTAAATTAAAAAAAACATAACATTTGCCTTCTTTCAATTTACACCCATTCAACTGATGGAGGAATGGGAATTGCCGACAGTACAGGAAATGAGGGACCTATAGTTAAAACACTTCCTCCGCAAAGAGACAGTAGGATATCCCAGGTCCCCGGAGACCACACTGTTAGAGAGTCTGATGAGCACGGACAGTAAGGAAGGGGGACTCTGTGGGAAAATATATAGACAGCTACTGGACAGGGCCCGAACACCACTGGACGAGACCAGATGGAAATGGGGGAATGAATTGGGCACAGAAGTGGGGTGGGGACTCAGGAGCGAAGCACTGAGCAGGGCCAACTCCACCTCCTCCTGCGCAAGGCTCAGCCGCATGCTGTTCAAAGTGGTGCACAGAGAACACCTGACCAGAACCTGAACGAGCAGGTTCTTCCCAGAGGTGGAGGACAAATGTGAACAGTGCCAGAGGGGACCGGCCAACCACACCCACATGTTCAGGGCTTGCCCCAAGCTTATTGGGTTCTGGACAGTCTGCTCCGAGGCAAGGTTGTGGGGGTGAGGGTGGAGCCATGCCCAAATGTGGCAATCGTTGGGATATCAGAGCAGCCAGAACTACATATGGGGAAAGGGGCCGACTTGCTAGTTTTTGCTTCCTTAATCACACGCTGGAGAATCCTGCTCGACTGGCGATCAGCAGCACCACCCATAGCGGCAGACTGGCTGGCAGGCCTATCAGAAATGCTCCACCTGGAGAAGATCAAATATGCTATCCGAGGATCAGAGGAAGGCTTCCTTGCAGCATAGGGGCAATTTGCTGGCCTGTTCCAGAACCTGTTCGAGACCATCAACAATGAGTAGATAGGGAAACTGGAAAGTTTTTTTTAAAAAGAGCGAGGAAAAAAGAAAGAAAGACAAGGAGGAACTGCAGGCACACACAACCCGGGGGAAGGGGGTGGGGGAAGAGGAGGAAGGACTAGAGAGGCACAAAAGAAGCAACGTGGGGGGCGAGGGAGCAACCCCCCCATCCACAGGAGGAACATGGCCAAAGCCGACAGGGGGAGAAAAGAAAGGGGGGGGAGGGGAGGAGAAGGGGGAACACCCCTCAGACGGACGGCGTGGGGGGGGGGGGGAGCAGGAAAGGCGGGCTGGGGAGGGGAGGGGCGGGGAGGGCTATACGGCGAAGCGGATGGCAACAGATTGTATATAGAAACATTTCAGGGAAGAAAAGGACAAGTCTTTCTCTATTGTACAGTGAATGAAAACGAACGGCAATGTATATAATTTTGAAAATGGCAATATAAGGATTTAACATTTTTTTTTTACACTCATTCAAAAATAATAACCCCCCCACCAGGCCACAGTTTGAGTGCTAGCAAGCTGATCTTGCAAGTAAGAGCGATTGTTTGCAGATTCAGCCACCATTTTGACTGGTGACTTCGATCTTTCCCCCCTCTCCCTTTCAGCCCCCCCACCCTGCTTTATCGAACCCTCTCCTCCAACTCACACCCCCCAACTTGATGAGACCCCTGAGAACATCCGCTCCCCTTCCCTCCAATACACAAGGACCCCTGGGCCCGACCCCTAGAATCTGGCACCCGGGCAAACTGTACTGCCAACCTGGCACCCTTGCAGTGCTCCTGGCATCCTGGCACTGACAGTGTGCCCAGGTAGCACTGCCAGGGTGCCCAGATGCCAGGGGGAGTGGCAGACTGCCACCCTTCCCTGCCCCGATCACCCGGAAGTCTCCAATGGACTGGGAGACCGCCTGAAGTGCCGTTATGCCTGGTCCATGTTTGTGTGAACCACTATTAAATTGCACCCCGGCGAGGGCTCGCAGGTGCAGCTACTGAGTCCCGGGCTCCAGGTGAATCCGGCGTCCGGGCATTTAAATGAACCTTTTAGGTCATGCTGGGCGGAACGAGTTGGGCGACTCTCGATCGGTCCGGTGCCCGGCATGGAGCCCAATTTGGGGCTCTCACGCGGAACCAGGCGCAACGGGGTCACTGGATCATGTCCATCATCTTGTGAAGGCAGAAGGCATGGCTGAATTACTAAAAGAATACTTTGCAATTTATATTCATAAAATAAGAGGATGCTGCCAATGTCTTAGAAAAGAGGGTGCGGGTAGGTAGGTGAGGTGGCACACAGACAAATAGGGAGTGGATTTGCTTAACAGATCGGCAGCACAAAGTAGAAAAGTTATTGGTCCTGATTGGATGAGTCTTAGCTTGCCAAAGGAAGAGGAGAAATAGCACAGCCTGTAACCTCAATCCCTCCTTGAACATGGGAATGGTGCTAGTGGATTGAAAACTTACAAATATTACACCCTATAAAATATAGGGGTTACAGATAAAAACAATGGGCAAGATTTAATGGAAACATTTCAATGTGTCATTTTAGGCTCGATTGGCAGGGTGGGGAGGGAAAATGAGGGAAATAAGCGTGAGGGATTGAAGGGGGAAGGGAAGGAGGGAAATAGGGGAGGGGGGTTTAGGGGATAGAGAAATGAGGGAGGGGGAAGGAGGGAAATGGGGAGAGGAGGTTTGGCGGGGAGGGATGAAAATTAGGGGGGGATGGGGAGCTGACGGAAACAGTCCTATGAAAATCTGATGAGGATGAGGGCTTCCATGGTCCTCCGGGCGTGTTGATCCCTTGCCGCCCCTTGTCCTTCATCCTCTGGCTTCTCCTCGGGCTTTCCTCCAGCCTCTCCTGGTCTTCCTCCGCCTCAGACAATGTCACATGTCGTCCCTCCTCCTCCAACATGTTGCCCCACTGCTGTTCCAGATTGTGGAGGGCCCAGCAGACCACCACAAAGCAGAGCTGCAGAGCACCGCCAGAGTGGTCCAGGCATCGGAACCGCATTTTGAGCAGTCCGATGCACTGCTCAATGACAGCACGGGTGGAAGCATGGGCCTCATTATATCAGGTTTCTGCCTCGGTCTGAGGCCGGTGTCATCAGCCAGAACCTCAGCGGATACTCCTTGTCCCCCCAAGGGCCAACTAGTCATACTGGGTGGTCCTCAAAGACGCCCTGGATATCAGAGTGCCCCATGATGTAGCAGTCCTGCATGCTCCCTGGGTAGCGGACCCACACGTGCATGATATGGAGACAGTGATCGCACACGAACTGAACATTCAGGGAGTGGAACCACTTCCTGTTAATAAAGGGCACTCCCTGATGCCCTGGTGTGTGCAAGGCAATATGTGTGCCATTGATTGCCCATGGACCTGGGGCATCTTGGCGATGGCGGAGAATCCAACAGCCTGGGCATCTTGGTAGGCCGGATCCAACTCAAATGTGATGTAATTAGATGTCTGCGCATACAGCGCATCCGTGACCTCCCAGGTGCACCTGTGGGCTTTAGCTTGTAAAATGCTGCTTGAGCCCTGGAATCAGCCGGTTGCATAAACGTTCAGGGCTGCAGTGACCTTCACGGCCACCGGGAGCAGGTGTCCTCCTCCTCCTCTACCGGTGCCAAGTCCGCAAGGAACATGGGACAGGTGCCGCACAGTCTCTTTGTTTTTAAAAAAAATCTATTTTATTCCAAACATATATAAAAAACAGCAACATATACAAAAACACACTACAAACTCACAGTCCAGTTTGTATAATTTCCCCCCCTTTTTACCCCCTCTCTTCCCCCTCCCTCCCGCGACAAACAGTTCTTCAAACATTGTCATGAACAACCCCCACCGTGTCACGAAGCCCTTCGCTGACCCCCCTCAACTCAAATTTAATCTTTTCCAACTGGAGAAAGTCATACAAGTCCCCCAGCCAGGCCGCCAACCCCGGCGATGTATCCGACCCGCAATTTAGCAAGGTCCTTCACCGGGCAATCAGAGAGGTGAAGGCAACAATAATAGTCTTTATTATTGTCACAAGTAGGCTTACATTGACACTGTAATGAAATCACTGTGAAAATCCCCCAGTCGTCACACTCTGGCGCCTGTTCGGGTACACTGAGGGAGAATTCAGAACGTCCAATTCACCTAACAGCACGTCTTTCGGCACTTGTGGGAGCACCCGGAGGAAGCGCATGCAGATATGGGGAGAACGTGCAGACCCCGCACAGACAGTGACCCCAGCTGGGGAGTGAACCTGGATCCCTGGCTCTGTCAAGCAACAATGCTAAGCACTGTGCTAACGTGGCGCCCCAACATCAGCCCCCTCCCCCACCAGCAGCTCCGGCATTTCCGACACCCCAAATAATGGCATCATTGGGTCTGGCCTGACCTCCACCCCCACAATCTTAGATAATGTCCCAAACACTGCTTCACTGCTCATCCTTGCGCAAGGGGAAGTTGAATTCACCCTACGCATCGCTTTGTACCACAGTCCCCAGCCTATTTCGCCCTGCTCCCCCAACCACCCGTATAATACCCCCAATCCTACCCTCTCCCGGGAGCGGTAATTGCCCCAATAAGGTAACCTGGGAAACGTCCTCCACTCGTTTCTTACAAAGTCCCGCACCTGCATATATATAAATTCACTCCCCCTTGGCAACTCAAACCTCTTCCAGAACTCCTCCAGTCCCTCACCCTCACCAGCCCCACCTCCCTCCACTCCCACTGTCTCTTTGTTGAGACGGAGTCTCCTGTGGCACATGCTGTCCATCATCGCATTGAAAGACCAACAACGCCTGTACATATTGGGCTTTCGCTGGCCTCCCCGTCTGGGTTCCTCCTCGGTCTGATGGGCGGCCGGGTCTTCAGGATGTGCGGCAGCCCCCTGCACATGGGGTTCTGCCTCCAGCCTGCGTCGTCGCTACTGCCACCTTCTCCGGCCTCTGGCCACCTGGGCTGCCACCAGCACCACAAGGGCAGCCTCTGCGGGACTGACACCACCATCCATTTTGGTATGTGTAAGGATTTGGAGAAGGAGAGAAACTGACAATCAGTTAGGGCTTCCACCCAGGAACCTCAAATCTTCCATAGAGAACCATAGACACCCTACAGTGCAAAAGAAGGCCATTGGGCCCATTGAGTCTTCACCAATCCTCTGAAAGAGCACCCTACCTAGGCCCAATCCCCATAACCCCACCTAACCTGCACATCTTTGGACACTAAGGACAATTTAGCACGGCCATTCCACCTAATTGCATTTCTTTGGACTGTGGGAGGAAAACGGAGCACCCGGAGAAAACCCAAACAGACACGGGAGAACGTGCAAACTCCACACAGACAGTCATCCAAGGCCGGAATTGAACCCAGATCCCTGGCGCTGTGAGGCAGCAGTGTTAACCACTGTGCCACCATGCCGCCTTCTCAGAGTGCCACCCTCCAAGCCAGTCGTGTTGGAATGTTTGCTCTGCACAATCACCCCTGATCGTATAATGGTCGCCTTTAGCCCACTGTGCTAAACCAGGGCACAGTGGGCTAAATAGCTGGCTTGTAATGCAAAACAATGCCAGCAGCGCAGGTTCAATTCCCGTACCGGCCTCCCCTAACAGGCGCCGGAATGTGGCGACTAGGGGCTTTTCACAGTAACTTCATTGAAACCTACTCGTGACAATAAGTGATTATTATTATTATTATTAGGAGCCCCTAGACCCCAGACCTCTGCTTGGAACATTAGGGAGACTGTGCTTCGGGCCCTCCCCTGATCCACATACTTACTTTTTGGTCATGAGAAGATCCCCAGTGCTGAGGCCCTCCTCTTAAATGTTTGATTGTTGGTAGCTGCCTTGATGGTGCTGACACTCCAAGAGTTCAGGCACAGTATACAGGCATCAAAGTTTGATTGAAATGCTGTGCACTAATCATCCTCTGACATATGGCACATGTGCCCTCGATAAGCCACTTGAGAGTTGAGGAGTGTGACGTGCTCTCACAACTAACAAGGTCAATTCTTCATTTGCATTAGCCTTCCGCTATGAAGTTGCTTTTGCGCCAGCTTCATGTTTTAAAAAGGAGCATTAAACCACGCCCGGGTGATTTCTCACTGGGGAGTCAGTTAATTCCCGGGAGGCCGCTGCATTCAGCTTCAATCTCGCCAATGAGATTGAAATGAATGCAAACGAGGATTAACTATATGCTCACCACTGTTGGGTGAGATCCGGAAGTTGCCATCGGGAGCGTCATGGGTGAATCACAAAATAGTTTGTGCCTGGCGTAATCTCGATTTTGGCCTTTCCTGCTATTTACTCGGAGTGCCCAGATCCGTGCCAGGTGCAACATGGTGGTCAAATTGCGCCCAATGATTATAAACCAGTCTGCCCGACATCAGTGGTGGGGAAATGTTCAAGGACAGTAGAATAGCAGGTTCAGTCGGCAATTAGGAAGGCAAATGCAATGTTAGCATTCATGTCAAGAGGGCTAGCATCCAAGAGTAGCAATGTACTTCTGAGGCTGAATAAGGCTCAAATCAGACCCCATTTGGAGTATTGTGAACAGTTTTGGGCCCCGTATCTAAGGAAGGATGTGCTGGCCTTGGAAAGGATCCAGAGGAGGTTCACAAGAATGATCCCTGGAATGAAGAGCTTGTGATATGAGGAAAGGTTGAGGACTCTGGGTCTGTTCCCATTGGAGTTTATAAGGATGAGGGGGGATCTTATTGAAACTTACAGGATACAGCGAGGCCTGGATAGAGTGGACGTGGAGAGGATGTTTCCACTTACAGGAAAAACTAGACAAGACGACACCATCTCAGCCACAGAAAGCCGTGGAGGCCAAATCACTGAGTGTCTTTAAGACAGAGACAGATAGGGTCTTGATTAATAAGGGGATCAGGGGTTATGGGGAGAAGGCAGGAGAATGGGGATCAGAAAAATATTAGCCATGATTGAATGGCGGAGCTGACTCAATGGGCCGAATGGCCTAATTCTGTCTTACGGATAACATTTTTTAAAAAAAAGCACTTTATTCAAACTTGTATCAAAGTAGGTTACAGCAAATGAACATCCCGGGAAACATTCTGACCAACAATCAGAATACTCCCACCCAGAATCACAACCCCAAAACATGTGCGCGTGATTTGCTGGCCCCCGCCCACACCCCTCACACTCATCTGCTACCCCCTGAAAGAACCCACTCATTCTCGCCCGAGTCATATGCACCCTGTGCACCACCTTAAACTGTATCAGGCTCATCCTTGCACAAGAGGAGGTCCCGTTTACCCTTCGCAGTGCCTCACTCCATACTCCCCAATTGATCTCCATTCCCAACTCCGCTTCCCATTTTTCCTTGATCTTCACCACCCGCTCGCCTCCATGCTCCCTCAGCCACTTATATATATCCCCAATTCTTCCCTCCCCTTCCACATCCGGAAGCAGCAGGCGCTCTAGCAGGGTGCATCCCGGCAATCCAGGGAACCCCTTCCAGACCTTTCGTGCGAAGTCCCTAACCTGTAGATACCTGAACCCACTACCCCTCGGCAGCTCTACCCTCTCCCTTAGCTCCTCCAGACTGGCGAACCCTTCCTCAAAATACAAATCCCTCACCTTGACCAGCCCCACATCCCTCCACCTCCTGTATACACTATCCATCCCCCCCCCCCAGCTCAGATCTATGATTCTCGCACAGCGGCGTTAGCACCGACATTCCTTCCACCCTAAAATTCCTCCTCAGCTGATTCCATATCTCCACCGTGGACTGCACCACTGGGCTCTCTGAATACCTACTCGGAGCCATTGGCAATGCTGCCGTAACCATAGCCCTCAAACTAGACTCCTTACAAGATTCCTCCTCCATCCTAACCCACTCTATCCCTTCTCCTTCCCACCACCGCCGTACCTTGTCCACATTCGCCACCCAATAATAATGAAGCAAGTTTGGCAACGCCGACCTTATGGACAACATTGATTACCACTTGGAAAGTAATAAATGCCAGCCAGTATGAATCTTTTAAGGGCAAATTGTGCCTGACAGACTGAAGGAATAGGTCGACATATGGCAGATGAAATTTAATACAGAGAAGAGTGAAAGTATGTTTTTGATATGAAGAGGCAAGATAAACTAAATGTACAATTTAAAAACAGAAACCGGGGACTCAAATTATCTACACCAGTCTTTGAAACTAGCAGGATAAGCTGAAAAGCATTTTTTTAAAACTTATGAAATCCTCGAGTTTTCCAATAGAGGAGGCATGGAGTAGAAATGCAAGAAAGTTGCATTATAAGTCCTTATAAATCACTGAAGTCCTTTGCTGGAGTATTATGTCCAACTCTGGGCCTCACATTTTAGAATTTCCTAAGGGATGTAGAGAAATTAGAGAAGCTGGGATTGTCCTCCATTGAACAGAGAAGGCTGGAAGGAGATTTAACATAGATGTTCAAAATGATGATGGGTTTTGAAGAGTACACTGGGAGAAATTGTTTGCATGGGCAGGAGGGTGGCTAACCAAAGGGCAGAGATCAAAGGCATTGTCAGCACGGTAGCACAAGTGGATAGCACTGTGGCTTCACAGCTCCAGTGTCCCAGGTTCGATTCCCCACTGGGTCACTGGCTGTGCGGAGTCTACACGTTCTCCCCATGTCTGCGTGGGTTTCCTCTGGGTGCTCCGGTTTCCTCCCACAGTCCAAAGACGTGCAGGTTAAGTGGACAGGCCATGCTAAATTGCCCTTAGTGTCCAAAAAGGTTAGGAGGGGTTATTGGGTTACTGGGATAGGGTGGAAATGAGGGCTTAAGTGGGTCGGTGCAGACTCGATGGGCTGAATGGTCTCCTTCTGCACTGTATGTTCTATGTCTATGTCTGTGTAATTGTCAAAAGAAGCAAAAGGGGCGATCTGGAGAATTAAAAAAAAGTTGTTGTGATCTGGAATATTCTACCTCAAAGGGCGGTGAAGCAGGGAAAGGGCAGCTGGGTGGGCCTAATTGGATAACTCTTTCAAAGAGACAGCAGAGGTGTGATGGGCCAGTTGGCCTAATTCTCGGCTGCATGACACTAGCATACGCAGTTGGATGCTCTCTGTAGCATAATCTGTCCGTTTAAGAAAGAAACAGTCAGCTAAACACACTGACTCTGTATTTCCGGCCACTTTGATGGACAGGTTTACATCAAGGACACAAGTTAAAAAGACCAGCAGCGTGGAGCCAGAGACATAGCACTATTATTTGGTAAAAGGATGTGGTTGCTTGAATCTGAAAAACCCATTGTTCGGGTTTCCTGAATAGCTTTAAAAGTATATGTTCCCCAATCATATAGCCACTCGATATGTCCTTTAATCATGTAATGCTTATATATTTATACCAAAATTATTCAGAATGAATATTTTCCAATGTTCTACGTATAATTGTGAATAGCGAACAGTGATTCAGAGCTTATTTAATTGAGGAATTTCAGTGATATAAACTGCAGGAAAGAAGCTCAATATGATTCCAACACATTACAATTTTAGGTACGTCACCCATTGTATAAAATTTACTACAAATGCTCAGTCGCCACTTTGAAGATGGCTGAAAGTCAGATTGGCTCTTTTGGAACAATAACATTCTGACAGACAAGGAGCCAGGAGCCCGCAGTACACGGGCATCCTGCAACATTACATGGTCAGCAAATTCAGATAGGACTTTGTACATTTAAAGCTAATTAATCCTTTTTCTTTTAATTTAATAATTAATAATCTTTATTGTTACAAGTAGGCTTACAATGAAGTTACTGTGACTTTTCACAGTAGTCGCCACATTCCGGCGTCTGTCCGGGTACACGGAGGGAGAATTCAGAATGTCCAATTCACCTAACAGCACGCCTTTCAGGACTTGTGGGAGGAAACCGGAGCACCCGGAGGAAACTCACGCAGACACAGGGAGAACGTGCAGACTCAGCACAGACAGTGATCAAGCCAGGAATCGAACCTGGGGCCCTGGCGCTGTGAAGCAACAATGCTAACCACAGTGCTACCGTTAAACATTAACAGGATAGAGCCCAACAGAAAACAAGAAATATCTAGTTGTGGTTATGATATTCTCAAATATGGTTTATGTAGAATGAAGGTTAGAATCTCTCTGAACAGCTTCTAGAATATGTCCCCAAAAATTAACCCTTACAGTTTAACCTCTGATTCATATAAACTTTATGAAAATCGTTCAGATTACATTCAAATTGGCTCTTTCATATCTTTTGACCAAAATGATGATGTGATTTCTGAGCCGTAAGATTTGGAGGCTTGGAACTTCCTCAGGAATTCTCCAGCAGGATATCAATGGGGCTCCTCCCCCACAGAAAAAGTAGAAGATTAAAATGGTCTGTTGATACGGTTTCTGCGGGGTTTCCTGAAAGTTAATGTGGAAGATCCGGAGAAGGGCATGGAAATTCAGAACTGTTGCTTTGTTATTGTGGATCAATAAGCTCAAAAGGCCATCTGAAATAAAGGGCGGGATTCAACGATAAAAGGTTAAAGGTTGACACCACCAGGGTGCTCGTGGCAAGGTGCTAGGCTGGCAGTGCCAAGGTGCCTGGGTGAGTGCTGAGGTGTCACCCTGCCCTGTCCCCGACCATCCGGAGGCCCCCAATTGCCTACGAGGCCTGCTCCACTTCCCCCCCCCCCCCCCCCCCCCCTCCCCCCAACCGCCCACAGTACCATCAAGCCTGGTTCACGTTTGTGTGAACCAATACTGAACAGCAGCTGGTTGAGGTCTCGCAGGCGCAGCCGTTGAATCCCGGGCACCGGGTGAATCCGGTGAACAGGATTCAACCGTCGTGTCTCGACTCCAAGTTGGGCGCGATGAGGACACAGAATTCTGCCCAAAGAACCAATCCACATGATTACACCACCTACCTATATCTCTAAGTGTGTTCCTTGTGGACATTGTATTGTTCATTCTCATAGAAATATATTTCTGGTTTAATGTATTTACGTAGTTAACTGCTGAGCCAAAACTTTCTGATGCAACAAATCTCAGCTGGGGCAAATGTAAAGGTGCCACAATTAGTCTACAAACTCCTGGTTTCGGGAGGCAATATCCAGTGATTCCGATTGGGATTCTTATGTGTGGGCAAGCTTGGTCTTGTGAATAGTCTGTTGGCACTTACCACCGAGGTTTACACTCGAGTAATGTACATTTTGTGAGATATAGGAGGATGGTTCTCGGAGTTGTCTTCCATTAAAGGAGGAAGAAAAAGCTGAATTGTCATGGAAGAAGAAATTTAAAGTGAACACTATGCTCGCAATGCTTGTAGACTGGTTCTGGTGGGTCAATAAGCATGTACAGACCACAGGCTGGAAACAACCAAATCAATTTAATTTGCATAATACTGATAAGCAATGGTTCTTGCCATTTGGGTATAATCCACACATCCGCACAGATCTCCTCCTCTCAGCAGACACCCACATGCACTTCATTATTAATTTAATTTGGGCTCCACCACATATTTCCTCCCCCTTTGAGGTTTAGATGACCCACTCTCTCTTCTTCAGTGGTTCAAAACCATTCGTTTCCAATCCCAGTGAACTCCTTTGATGACTCAAATTTTCTCTTCCTAGTCCCTGTGCTTCGTCATGGGGCTTCCCGTTTACTTCCTCCCAACTCCTGGAGTCACCAGTCAACCAGAAAAGAGAAGGGAAGGAAGAAAGGGAGATGGTTAGCACTTTTTAAAATTCAGAACAACAAATGCAGAGTTGGAAGTGATAGCCCTGATTTCCAGGTATGTCAAGGGAAGGCGGTGTTTGTGGGGCAGATGGGGTTCCCTCACCAACTGCTTGGCATGTGGTCACAGCTATTTTATCACTTTTTATTTGTTCTTGAGAAGAGTGCATTTCCAGCAGCTCCAGCAATCATTGCCCATCCCTAATTGCTCTTGGGAAAGGGTAGTGAGCTGCCTTCCTGAACCGCTACAGTCCACAGTGTAGGTACAACCACAGTGTTTTTAATACAGAAGTTCCATATTGTGGTAACGTGGCCCCTTTAAGGGGCGATACTTCACAGGCCACGTGACAAGCCTAGAGCCTATGGGGACACAACGCACAAACATAAGCCTATCAGGAGTTTAGGGGCGATTTTGGCCTTTGGGGCTTGGTCAGAGTTAGCCCGGGAGTCATGGGAACAAGACCTGTGTATATATTAGTTGTGCTATCCAGTGTATATAGTTCGCCTTAGTTCAATAAACTTCTTTTCTGTTACAATGCTGCCTCATTGATCATTTCGCATTATAACATTGGCGATGAGAGTAAAACAAACTAGTCAAAGGAAATCGTCAAAAATTTGGATGCGGGGTGGGGGGGTTGGTGAAAAAAGGTTCTCTCAGAATATTAAAGTAAATGATCGACTGCGGTCGATAGTGACACCACTGTCGGGAAAATTGATCCATTTGATCTGGAGCCTATATGTCAAAAGGCTTTGATACTTTTTCACTGCCAATGAAGTAATGACGGAAGAGAAACAAAAAGTTATATTACTTACTGTTTGTGGCCCACAACTCTACAACCTCGGCATCTCCAGGACCTGGCTCGACATTATGTTTCACAATTTGTCTGGGAGGCTAAGCAAGCATCACAGAACACCCGTCACGATACAGCCAAGGAGGACTGATCATTCCAAGTAGACAATTTAGTAAATGTGTGGAACATTGGTGGAGGACTGGAATGGTTGCCTGGAACAGTTGTTAAAAGGACTGGGCTAGTATCCTATGTCATAGACCTAACGGGCCTTGAGGCTAGAAAGCATGCTGATCATCTGGGGAGCGAATCCGGCATCCCTGAAAAGAGGCAGGTTGACTCAGACCCAGTTATCAGCATACCACTTGCCGAAGTGGTGTGTTAGATGAGAGATCCTCTCAAGGGGATTCTTCAAGGGCCACCGAGGGAGATGATGTGGTTGTCAGCACAACCTCCTGTGAAGTCTACTGATCCGCCTGCCATTGCTGAAGGCTCATGCTCTTAATCTGGAAAAGCCAGTGGCCAAGTTGAGACCTTTGGCAAGAGTTAGGAAGTCACCTGATAGACTTACCTTATGAACTTTGTTTTAAGCACCTTTACTGTAACTATTTTTCACGTATATGAGAGTGTTTCTGTTTCTGTATTACAAGGATCTGAAAGGGAACTTCAGGGGGGAGTAATATGGTAGCATGAACCGTTTAAAGGTCAATACTTTACAGGCCACGAGACGGACCTAGAGCCTTTGGGGACACAGCAGGTGAATGTAAGCCTTTCAGGAGTTTAGGCACGATTCTGACCATTGGGACTTGATTAGAGTTAGCCCGGGAGTCATGAGAACAGGACCGTTGTATTTGGTTTGCTGTCTGGTGTATATAGCTCGCCTTAGTTCTTTCGTGTTTCAACACTGCCTTGTCGATCACCTCGCAATATAACACTGACTTTTACTCCAGTGGCAGTGAAGAAAGGGTGATATAGCTCAAAGCCAGAATGATTCAGACATAAAAGGAAACATGCAAATAGTGGTGTTCCCATGTGCCGCCCTTATACTACTAGGTGGTAGAGATCATGTTTGGAAGGTGCTATCAAAGGAGCCTTAGCAAATCTTGTTGACGGTACACACCACTGCCACCATGAGTCAGTGTTGGAGAGAGTCATTGTTTAAAGCAGTGGATAATGTGCCAATCAAGTGGCATGTTAATGCAGGAAAGTGGAGAGTATTCCATCACACTCCTGGCGTGCCTTGTAGATGGTGGGGTGGCTTTGGGAAATAAGGAGCTAAATCACTTGCAGCAGAATTTACTGCCTATGACCCGCTCATGTAGCCACAGTATTTATATGACTGGTCCAGCTGGTAAGGACTGGGTGGCAGGTGGGGGCGCTTGCCATGTGGGGGACATGACAAGCAAAACTGTGCATGGCTGCTTACGGCCTCCCCGGGAGGTCCTTCATTCAAAGGTACTTAGTACAAAGTACAACGTTGCCCTAATTGAGGGACCTGGCTTAGGGACGAGGTGTCTGTCGAGAACCACACCCCTGTCCTTGCTGTTGACCCTTCTTGTATGCCCTCCCTTGTGAACCCTACCCTGCAACTCATTTCCCGCCCGTCACTCAACAGTGACCTGGTATTCGGCGAGGATACTAGACCTTAAGTCAGTGCCGTACCAGCAGTAGCCATCACCTCCCTGATGGCACGGCTATTCTATAAAGTTGCCAAACTCTGATATGTTGGCAGCCCTCAGCAGAGGGACTTCCACCTCCGAGGTTCTTGATTCCAGGGAAAGCCCACCCTCGGATTTTACTTGGAAAATTGATAGTGGACGTAACTGTGAGGACGAGTCCCACACCAGTGCATGGAGAGGCGGACCAGGAATGCGCGCAAAGGAAGAAATAGGCGAACAGAGAAGGCCTGGGTTGAAGCTGCAGCGGGGGAAAGCATGGCGGATGACCGGAGTCCTGGCTCAACGACCCAGCGGTCAACGGAGCAGTTGATGCAGTTCATACAAGAGGGCTTCGCCAAGCAGAAACAGGAATGCTTGGACCAGATTAGGGAATCATTGCTCGGCTGGAACATAGACTGGATGCTCAAGATCTGGCGATCCAGAAAGTGGAGAAGGCACTGACTGAGCAGGAGGAACACCAAACAGCAATGGAGGTGGGGATGCTGAGAGACCAGCAGAAAAGGTTCCAGGAGAAGGTGGAGGATCTAGAGAATAGAGACAAAAGGGAGGTCAGGGACGGAGGCTGCCTGGGGGCAGGCTTGCGGATGTGCGGGGCGTGAGCTGGAGACTGGTTCAAGAAAGGTGATGGCTGATCGGCGGAATGGGAGGGGGGAGCAGGGGGCGAGAAGCCCCCCAACCAGGCTGATCACATGGAACATAAGAGGGCTAAATGGCCCGGTTAAGAGGGCACGCGTGTTTGCGCATTTGAGAGGATTGAAGGCGGACGTGGCAATGTTACAGGAGACGCATCTTAGGGTAACCGATCAGATTAGATTAAGGAAGGGATGGGTCGGACAAATATTTCACTCGGGGCTGGACTCCAAGACTAGAGGGGTCGCGAAGCTGATAAATAAGCGAGTGTCATTCGAGGCGGGAAGAATAGTTGGGGATGTGGGAGACCATTACGTCATGGTTAGTGGGAAGCTGGTAGGGCTGCCGGTGGTATTCGTGAATATGTACGCGCCAAATTGGGATGATGTGGAGTTCATAAGGAGGATGTTGGGGTAGATACCGGACCTGGACTCGCATAAGTTGGTCATGTGGGGGGACTTCAACACAGTCATTGACTCAAGGCTTGACCGGTCGAGCTCAAGGACAGGCAGGGTGCCAGCAATGGCAAAGGAGCTAAAGGGATGGAGCAGATGGAGGAGTGGACCCATGGAGGTTTGGGCGGCCGAGAGTCAAGGAGTTCTCCTTTTACTCACACGTGCATAAAGTGTACTCCCGGATCAAATTTTTTATCTTGAACAGGGCTTTACTGACGTGAGTAGTGGACACTGAGTATTCAGCGATCACCATCTCGGATCATGCCCGCACTGAGTGGACCTACAGGTGGGCAAGGAGGATGACATGCAGGTGGGCAAGGAGGGTGGCCAATACCCGCATTGGAGACTGGATGTCGGACTGTTAGTGGATGAGGAGGTGTGCGGGTGGGTGAGGAAATGTATCCAGAACTATCTGGAAGCTAATGACACGGGGGAAGTCTCGGCTGCAATGGTCTGGGAAGCGCTGAAGGCAGTGGTCAGAGGGGAGCTGATTTTGATACGGGCCCACAGGGAGAAGGTAGACAGAACAGAGGCGGACCGACTGATAAGGGAAATACTTCAGGTCGACAGGAAATATGCGGAGACCCCAGAGGCAGGGCTTTTAAGGGAACGACGGAGGCTACAGGCAGAGATTGGCTTGTTAACTACAGGGAAGGGGTGGAGCAGCTGAGGAAGGCGAGGGGGGCGATATATGAATATGGAGAGAAGGCCAGCAGAATGCTTGCGCAGAAGCTCAGAAAGAGGGAGGCAGCCAGGGAGATTGGGAAAGTGAGGGACAGAGATGGGAACCTTTTTGGAGATTCAGCAGGGGTTAATAGGGCGCTCAAGGAGTTTTATAGCGGGCTGTATGAGTCGGAACCCCCAGCTGGGCCGGAGGGGATGAGGCAATTCTTAGGGGGGCTGAGGCTCCTGAAGGTGGACAAAGGGTTGGTAGAAGGGCTGGGGGCCCCGATCGGGATGGAAGAAATAGCAGAAGGGCTGAAGGCCATGCAGTCGGGTAAAGCCCCGGGACCGGACGGGTACACAGTGGAGTTTTATAAAAAGTTCTCTGGGATGCTGGGGTCGCTGCTGATGAGAACATTTAATGAGGCAAGGGAGAGAGGGGGGCTTCCCCCGACGATGTCAAAGGCCACAATCTCACTGATCTTGAAGCGGGATAAAGACCCAGAGCTATGCGGGTCCGACAGACCGCTCTCCTTATTAAATGTTGACGCCAAACTGTTGGCCAAAATCTTGTCCTCAAGGATAGAAGACTGCGTTCCGGATGCGATTGGGAAGGACCAGACGGGATTAGTTAAGGGTGGGCAGTTGGCGGCCAACGTAAGAAGGCTGCTGAATGTGATCATGATGCCCCCAGAGGGTAGGGATGTAGAGGTAGTGGTCACAATGGACGCAGAGAAGGCTTTTGATCGGGTGGAATGGACCTATCTGTGGGAGATGCTGGGGCAGTTTGGGTCTGGACGGGGCTTCATTGACTGGGCTAGGCTGCTGTATCAGACGCCTGTGGCGAGTGTACGGATGAACAGATTGACATTGGGCTATTTCAGGCTGCATCGGGGGACGAGGCAGGGAAGGCCCCGCTCCTCACTGCTCTTTGCGCTGGCCACAGAGCCGCTTGCAATTGCGCTGAGAGCCTCAAGGGGCTGGAAGGTGCTGGTTCGGGGAGGGGTGGAACACAGAGTCTCGTTATACGCAGATGACCTGCTCCTATATGTTTCTGACCCACTAGAAGGGATGGGAGAAATTCTGAGGATTCTGGGGGAATTTGGCCAGTTTTCGGGTTATAAATTGAACATGGGGAAAAGTGAGATGTTTGCGATCCAGGCAAGGGGGCAGGAGAGGCGACAGGAGAGGGGGAGTTGTTGTTTAGAGTGGAAGGGGGAAGCTTTCTGTACCTAGGCATCCAGGTGGCATGGGAATGGGAACGGCTACATAAGTTAAATTTGACCCGACTAGTAGACCAAATGAAGGAAGACTTCCGAAGGTGGGACATGCCCCTGCTATCACTGGCTGGTGAAAATGACGGTCCTCCCGAGATTCCTGTTTGTTTTTCAGTGTCTCCCCATCTTTATCCCACGGGCCTTTTTTAAATGGGTAAACAAGGTGATCTCTGGCTTTGTATGGGCGGGTAAGACCCAGCGAGTAAAAAAGGTGGAACGTAGCCGGGAGGACCGCGCTGCCGAACGTTAGTAATTATTATTGGGTTAGGGGGGGGGGGTGGTGGTGGCCGATGTGGCAGCGAGTAGAGGCGGCATCATGTAAGGGCACTGTCATAATATACATCAGTACATTATGGTGCAATCACATACACACACTGATGGACATGCAGTAGGACCAACCAGCATACATAACACCACAGCCAATCACCAGTGAGAGCACACGCACTATAAAGACAGGGGACAGTAGAGTTCCCGCTCATTCTAGCAGCAGCCAGCTCAGAGCACAGAGCTCACAGCCTGCATCACAGATATTCACCATGTGCTGAGTGCCTCACCATAGCTAGTGATAGGAAAGGGTCCACAGTTAAGCTGGTATTGCTTATACCCACGTTTACAGTATGTTAGCATAGTTGAACAGTTAATAAAATAGCGTTACACCACTTCCAGCATTGTTGGCTTGTTTGTGAACCAGAACACCCAACACGACATGGTACAAGGAGTGGCCGCAATCTAGCACTTGTGAGCCCTGCCTGCAACTTCTCAGCATTCCGGCATCCTACCGCATGGAGAACATCAACCCACCGCCACCGCTCTGCATCGCTGGCAATCTCGTGGTAAATTGGAAGATATTTAAACAGCGCTTCCAGCTCTTGCTCGAGGCCACGGACAGGGAGAATGCATCGGACACCAGGAAGATAGCCCTTCTTCTCTCCACGGCTGGGCAACATGCCATCCACATCTTTAACTCCCTGACATTCGCGGACGACGAGGACAAGACCAAGTACAAGACGGTGCTCCTCTAATTTGACACACACTTCAGTGTTGAAGTCAACAAAAGCTTCGAAAAGTACCTGTTCCAGCAGCGCTTGCAGGATAAGGACGAGCCTTTCGAATCCTATTTAACACACCTCCGCATCCTCGCGCAATCCTGCGGCTATGGGCCCACCTCCGACTCCATGATACACGACCAGATTGTTTTTGGGGTCATGTCGGACGCCCTGCGTCAGCAGCTCCTTAAAGTTAAGCAACTAACCCTAGCGACTGCCATCGAGACCTGTGTCCTGCATGAGAATGCCACCAGCCGGTACTCCTACATACAGGCAGCTGAAATGGCGCGGCAAAGGCCCCATCAGGCAGAACGGGTCCAAACGATCGAACACCTCCCGGGCCACAGTCTGGAGGAGGGCAGCCATTTTGCGTGCTTTCCGAGGCCTCCTGCGCTTGTACGCGCCAAACGAGGGGACGGTGACGTGGAGGAACACGATGCGCAGGCCCACACCACGCAAGACCATACCGCGCATGTGCGCTGGCGCAACGAACGCACTGACGTCACGACGTGCGGCAACTGTGGCTCCACCCACTTAAAGCGGCAATGCCCTGCAAAATCGCGACAGTGCCTACGCTGTGGCAGGCTTGGCCACTATGCTACCTGCTGTCGAGCAGCCCAGCCTGCCAACTCACAACGATTTAACCAGCCTCGCAGGAATGTTCGGGCAATCCAACCCACCCTCACCGAGTCCGACCCTGACATCATGCAGACCAGTGACACCGAGGACAGGGAGCCTTTTTGAGTCACTGTCATAACCAAGAACAGGCTGTCCCCGAATCGAAAGCACCAGCCGCCGTTGGTGCACAGCATTGATCCGGACGGCGAGTGATGTGCCACCCTGACGGTCAACCGATCCCAGATCAGATTCCGTCTGGACACTGGTGCTGCCGCCAATCTCCTCGCATGGTCAGCATTTCAAACCCTGGGGGTCAAACCAACAATTCTTCCATTCAATTGCTAACTGGTCGACTATAATGGTAACGTCATCCCCGCCACCGGGTCATGCCAACTCGAGGTGACGCACAACTCGCGAAAAGTCACCCTACCCTTCGAGATCGTGGGCTCCTCAAAGGACTCCCTGCTAGGCGAACAGGCGTTCAAGCTCCTCAACCTCGTGCAGCGCGTACGTTCCCCCTCTCCAGAGGACACGTCTGACTTCCAAGATGTGGACTTCAGGACCCAACTAAGTGCCATCATCACTCAACACCGAGATGTCTTCGAAGGCATGGGCACACTTCCCCACACATACAAAATCCTGCTCAAACAGGACGCCACGCCTGTGGTTCATGCACCTCGCAGAGTCCCAGCACCCCTCAAGGATAGCCTCAAGCAGCAGCTGCAGGACCTCCAGGACCAAGGAGTGCTTTCCAGAGTGACGGAACCAACCGACTGGGTCAGTTCCATGGTGTGCGACAAGAAGCCTTCCGGCGAGCCCCGGATCTGTATCGACCCGAAGGATTTAAATCGTAGCATCATGCGGGAGCATTACCCTATCCCCAAGCGTGAGGAGATCACGTGCGAGATGGCTCGAGCCAACATATTCACCAAGCTGGATGCATCAAAGGGCTTCTGGCAGATTCAATTGGACAAGTCCAGCAGAAAGCTGTGCACTTTCAACACCCCATTTGGCAGGTACTGCTACAACAGAATGCCATTTGGAATCATATCAGCATCTGAAGTGTTCCACCGCATCATGGAGCAGATGATGGAGGGCATCGAGGGTGTGCGCGTCTATGTGGATGACATCATCATCTGGTCCACCACCCCGCAGGAGCATATCAGTTGCCTCCAACGCGTTTTTAAGTGAATACGAGACAAAGGCCTGCGCCTCAACAGAGCCAAATGTTCTTTCGGCCAGACCGAACTCAAGTTTTTAGGAGACCACATCTCCCGGTTGGGTGTGCGGCCGGATGCGGACAAGGTGGCAGCCATCACGGCCATGCAGAAGCCGGCGGATAAGAAGGCGGTGCTCCAGTTCTGAGGAATGGTCAACTTCCTAGGAAAGTTCATCCCTAACCTCGCTTCCCACACCACGGCTCTCCGCAACCTAGTTAGGAAGACAACAGACTTCCAGTGGCTTCCCGCCCACCAGCGTGAATGGGAGGAGCTCAAGGTCAAGCTGACCACCGCCCCGGTACTGGCATATTTCGATCCTGCAAGGGAGACGAAAATATCAACGGACGCTAGCCAATCTGGCATAGGGGCGGTGCTCCTGCAACGAGATGACACCTCGTCATGGGCCCCTGTTGCCTATGCGACAGGGGCCATGACCCCCACAGAGCAGCGCTATGCGCAAATCGAGAAGGAGTGCCTAGGCCTGTTGACCGGTGTCGATAAGTTCCATGACTACGTGTATGGCCTTCCCCAGTTCACTGTGGAGACCGACCATCGCCCTCTGGTCGGCATCATCCAAAAAGACCTCAATGACATGACCCCTCGCCTACAACGCATTCTGCTCAAGCTCCGGAGATACGATTTCCAGCTCGTGTACACACCGGGTAAGGACCTGATCATAGCTGACGCTCTGTCCAGGGCGACACCACTCCGTCCGACCCAGAGGGTTCGTTTGCCAAGTCGACGCCCATGTGGCCTACACGGCCGCCAATCTGCCGGCCACGGATGAACGCCTAACCCACATTTGCCGTGAGACTGCGGCTGACCCCCGCTACAACATGTGATGCGCCACATGACTGACAGATGGCTCAAGGGACAATGCCTGCAGTTCTATAATATTCGAGACGATCTGGCAGTCGTTGATGGCGTCCTCCTGAAGCTGGACCGCATCGTGATCCCACACAGCATGCATCACCTGGTTTTGGAGCAGCTGCACGAGGGTCATCTCGGCGTAGAGAAGTGCCGACGGAGGGCCCGAGAGGCTGTGTACTGGCCCGGCATCAATGAGGACATTGCCAACACTGTGCTCAATTGCCCCACCTGTCAGCGGTTCCAGCGGCCCAACCACGGGAGACCCTTCAGCCCCATGAGTTGGTCCCATCCCCTTGGTCTAAGGTAGGCGTGGACCTGTTCCATGCACTCGGCAGGGACTATGTTCTCACAGTTGATTATTTTTCCCGCTATACCGAGGTTGTACGCCTGCACGATATCACGTCGTCGGCTGTTATCCGTGCCTGCAAAGAGACCTTTGCTCTTCACGGCATCCCACTCACTGTGATGTCGGACAATGGCCCCTGCTTCGCGAGCCAGGAATGGTCTAACTTCGCTAGCAGGTACAACTTTGTACACGTGACGTCCAGTCCCCTGCACCCCCAGTCAAATGGCAAAGCAGAAAAGGGCGTCCACATCGTAAAGAGGCTCCTATGCAAGGCTGCTGATGCAGGATCCGTCTTCTGCCTCGCCTTGCTGGCCTATCGCTCGGCTCCACTGTCCACAGGCCTGTCACCAGCCCAGCTGCTGATGGGTCGCACCCTCAGGACCACTGTACCGTCCATTCACGTCCCAGACCTCGACCATGCTCCGGTCCTTCAGCGGATGCAACAGTCTCGCGCGCAGCACAAGGCGGCGCATGACGCTCGAGTGACTGATCTTCCTGTTCTGGTGCCAGGTGACAACGTCCGAATCCATCTTCCGGAGGGTGGCTGGTCTGTGACTGCTGTGGTTCTTTGGCTGGTGGCTTCCCGCTCATTCCTGGTTCGTCTGCCTGATGGCTCCATTCGCCGCCGCAATCGGCGTGCCCTTCGGCTGGTTCCACGCTCGCTACGCGATCCTCCACCGGTGCCACGCCCTCCTGTTGTCCCCGACCTGGACTTTGTAGAGCTTCCGGATACTCTGCATCCTCCTCACTTGGCCGTGGCCCAGCCCGATCCTCAGCCAGTGGCTCCTGACCCACCCTTGAGGCGGTCAACCCGAATTCGTCGCCCACCTCGGAAACTTGATTTATGAGCCTTACAATTTTGGACTCAATGCTTTGTTCTTTCATCCTGTTTCAGAATTTCACTAGTTTGTTTATAGCATTCGTTATTAGTTTTGTTGTTGGTGTAACAGCTTGTTTTCCTTTTCTCTGCACCAGGCACCTTCCAGTGTATATAGACTAGCCTCATGTACATAGTTATGTAAATACTGCACACACATGGTCAGATACACTCATTACACGTTATTTATTCTCACATAGGCACATGTTCTTTGTAAAAAAGGGGGGTGTCATAATATACATCAGTACATTATGGTGCAATCACATACACACACTGATGGACATGCAGTAGGACCAACCAGCATACATAACACCGCAGCCAATCACCAGTGAGAGCACAAGTACTATAAAGACAGGGGACAGGAGAGTTCCCGCTCATTCTAGCAGCAGCCAGCTCAGAGCACAGAGCTCACAGCCTGCAACACAGACAGTCACCATGTGCTGAGTGCCTCACCATAGCTAGTGATAGGAAAGGGTCCACAGTTAAGCTGGTATTGCTTATACCCACGTTTACAGTATGTTAGCATAGTTGAACAGTTAATAAAATAGCGTTACACCACTTCCAGCATTGTTGGCTTGCTTGTGAACCAGAACACCCAACACAACAGGCACGTGTTTGGGGGCATTGGTAACAGTGCCTCTGCCGTTCCCGCTGGCACGGCCCTCCACCAGCAGTGGTGGCGGCCCTGAAAGTCTGGGGACAATGGAGGAAACATGTGGGAGCAGGAGGAGCATCCTTCTGGTATCTAATCTGTAATAATCATCGGTTTGCCCCGGGGAGGCTGGATGGAGGGTTTCGGAGATGGCAAAGAGCTGGGGCGGGATTCTCTGACCCCCGCCGGGTCGGAGAATTGCCGGGGGCTGGCGTGAATCCCGCCCCCGCCGGTTGCCGAATTCTCCCGCACCGAATATTCGGCGGGGGCGGGAAGCGCACTGCGCCGTTCGGCGGGCCCCGCCTGGCGATTCTCTGGCCCGCGATGGGCCGAAGTCCCACTGGCGAGAATCATACCACCTCTCTCACCGGCGGGACTAGGCGGCGCAGGCGGGCTCCGAGGTCCTGGAGCGCGGGGAGATCTGGCCCCGGGGGGTGCCCCCGCGGTAGCCTGGCCCGCGATCGGGGCCCACCGATCTGCGGGCAGGCCTGTGCCGTGAGGGCACTCTTTTCCCTCCGCCTCGGCCACAGCCTTCACCATGACCGACGCGTAAGAGACACTCGCCCCTGCGCATGCGTGGGGATGACGTCAGCAGCCGCTGATGCTCCCGTGCATGCACGGACTTCCGCCGGCCGGCGAAGTCCTTTCGGCCCCAGTTGGCATGGCACCAAAGGCCTTTCCTGCCGGCCGGCGGCACGCCAACCTCTCCGGCGAGGGCCTGGGCCTAGGGGAAATCCGCACCTTTGGGGCGGCCTGACGCCGGAGTGGTTCTCGCCACTCCATCCCGCTGGGACCCCCCGCCCCACCGGGTAGGGGAGAATCCCGGCCCAGGGATTGAGAGGATGGGAGATCTGTTCATAGAGGGGAGCTTTCCCAGCCTGAGGGAGTTGGAGGAGAAATTTGAATTGACGGGAGGGAATGAGTTTAGGTACCTGCAGGTGCGGGACTTCCTACGCAGGCATGTCTCAACCTTCCCCCTCCTACCACCAAGGGGGTTACAGGACAGGGTAGTTTCCAAAGTATGGGTGGGAGAAGGGAGGGTTTCGGACATTTATAAAGAACTCATGGGGTCAGAGGAAACGCAGACTGAGGAGCTGAAACACAAATGGGAAGAGGAGTTAGGAGGAGAGAAAGAGGATGGTCTCTGGGTAGATGCGTTGAATAGAGTCAATGCATCCACAACATGTGCCAGGCTCAGCCTGATACAATTTAAGGTCGTTCACCAGGCACACATGACAGTGGCCCGGGTGAGCAGGTTCTTTGGGATAGAAGACAGGTGTGCAGGAGGGCCAGCGAACCATGTTCATATGTTCTGGGCATGCCCGAAGCTTAGGGGGTTCTGGCAGGAGTTTGCGGATGTCATGTCCAAGGTGTTAAAACAAGGGTGGCACCGAGTCCAGAAGTGGCGATTTTCGGAGTTTTGGAAGATCTGGGAATCCAGGAGGAGAAAGAGGCAGACGTTCTGGCCTTTACCTCGCTGGTAGCCCGGAGACGGATACTATTAGCTTGGAGGGACTCAAAGCCCCAAAGTCAGAGACCTGGCTAACTGACATGGCTGGCTTTTTCTGTCTGGACAAAATCAAGTTCGCCCTGAGAGGGTCAATGTCAGGGTTCGTCCGGAGGTGGCAGCCGTTTGTCGACTTCTTTTGAGAGAATTAACTGTCAGCCGAGAGGGGGGATGGTTTAGGGTCTAGTTTAGTTTAGATTAGTTTGTATTAAGGTGGGACCTGTGAGGGAGGAAGACGGTCTTTGCACTATGTTTATATTTGTATGTACACTGTTTCCTCTGTCATTGTTACAAAATCACAAATACCTCAATAAAATGTTTCCAAAAAAAAAAGAATTGTTTAGGATAAGTGTAAATTTATAGAATATGGGAGAGTCTTCTGGAAAAGTTCGGAACAGATGAGGGTGAATGAGGGTCTCAGCAGCAGACAGGATAATGCAAGGGCAGAAGCAGATTAAATTATGGACATGGAAATACATGTATACAAATTGGATGGGCAGGAAAAGACCAGCTGGTCCATCAAGCCTGCCCCATGGCAAAGAGCATTTTCATGAACAATCCTCCTTGTTTTTAACTTACTTGTAGAAATGCCAAATGCCATCTACTTTGTATCTTGCTGTGTACGTTGCCTTAACCAGAGTTCCCTATATCACTATGATCAACTGATAACATCTGATACTGTGTGAACAATCATCACATTCAAGTTAGCTTTAATATTCAATGCACTCGCAAATGTATTTCAATCTGTTACAAGCTTAACATGGACAGGATACTGGGGATATTTAGTGACGAAGGTTCCAGATATCAATTAATATTTTAAAAAACACTTGAAAATATGGCTGACTGGGCTTACTGTTTGCCATTTCGACAGATGCGTACGTTATGGAGCTGAGTGACCCTAAATTGTGTTATATTCTCGATGGAATTCTCTTTGTGTATGGGATTATAATCACCGCTCTCTACCTCAAACTGAGGGTAAGTCATTTGCCATTATATGTTATTGTTGAGTTTTACAGGAACCATAAATTAAATATTTGTTAGAAACGAAGAACAGTGCACATGTCTCCAGGTCATTCTACAGCATCATTGTAAATTTGTTCTAATGGACAGACAATGTACTAGTTCAAAATGTATGGAGAGAAAATCAATCGACATCGCTCCCATGATTCATGTGCAGTATTCCCAGTGGATGTCACAATCTAGGTGTTGATGTGCTGCAGCACTGAGTAGGAGAACACGGTGCCCGTGATTCCTTGATGAAATTATCCGGGTAGTGAGGCTCGCTGGTTCTTTTGGTATTGTGAATTTTGTCATCTAACTTGAAACAAGACATCATAGCAAAGAATATTTAAAATGTAATAGTAAACACCCTCAATTCCTCCAATTGTTGTATAGATGTTTCAAACAATGTGAATGTGGCCCTAAACACATAAAGCATTCTTTTTTAATTAGATATATTTTTCATTTTTCCTGCTTTATTGCAGCATGATTTAGTCCTGCTGATTTCTTTTTTCCCCCCCAAGGCAGCTGTGGCAATTACTAGTGCACAAAGAGCATTTATCCTGAGGTTTCAGTGCTTCACCTCTTCCCGAGCATTAAACTAACAAAACCCATACAGATTAAAAGTACATTTGTGTCAAAACAAAAAGGGGATGATTGCCCATTCATCGATGGGAGCATTTTGTTCTCTTCCAGGTGCAGGTTCGTATCTCTGACAAGCTAGCAAGTAGACCCGGGACTTCATCATCAGTCAACAACAATTAGCACATTCATTTTAGCAGAAAAATACTTCTTTTTACATTGTGTTACAGACCCAAGATAGCACTCGTGAAAGAAAATACTTATTTATTATCACTCAAAATCTAATCAGAATGTTTGGAGATTTTTCGAATTTCACCTTTTTTTCCCCCTCTGAACACAATGCCTTTTTAGTGCAAGATATTTTGGGAAAGTGCACGATTTATTGTAATTTCCCAATTATTTTATTATCCTTTCAGCACTCCATGGGCCACATAAGAATTAGGGTTGAAAGGGTAAACATGACCAGTTCTCTTCCACCTTATGCGGTTGTAAGGAGTAACAGGAAAATGGCCTAGTTTAAACGTACTTTCAAATTCTTTCCCACCTCCACCTTCCCATATAAGCATAACCGAGGTTGATAACTGTTGGTATTGCAGAAGTATGGAAGACTGTGCTTGTTGCGATAATGGTTTTTCATTACATTAAAAAAAATTGAAAAATCTGGAATTAAAACAGAAAATGCATGAGGCAGCATGTGTGAAGAGAGAAACAGAGTTAACGTTTAGAGTCAATATGACTCCTTCAGAGCTAAAGAGAGGATGGATGTTTAAGGTGGGGTGGAGCAGGTCAGGGATAGGTGGGAGCTTGGGAGAGATTGACAAGATGCCATGAGCACAAGACAAAGGCTGTGTTAATAGCAGTGTTAAAAATTGAAGAAGGTGCACATCGTGACATAAAGGTAAGATAGCAGAAAGTGTTAATAGCAGAACAGTCTGTGGTCTGTGAAAGCGAAACTTCAGAAAATGTGAGAGAAAGCCTTGTGGGTGGTTGTCTGGGGGTGGGACTAAAAATTGGATGAAAAAAGGTGGTGAAGATGGAGGAGAGAGCTCGCCGTCTGAAGTTCTTGAACTCAATGATGATTCCAGAAGGCTCTAAAGTGCCGAATCAGAAGATGAAATGCTGCTCCTCCAGTTTGTGTTGGGATTCACTTGAACACTGCAGCAGGCCAAGGATGGGCGTATGGGCAGGAGAACCGGACGGTGAGTATACATCAGACCAAACTGAAGAAGGTGCAAGTGAAACACTGCTTCGCCTGAAAGGAATGTTTGGCACCCCACAGAGCCATCTGTCACTTGTTCTGACGTTTTGCTTTCACAGAGTGCTGACCTTTGTTCTGCTATGAACACATTCTGCCATCTTAACTTTATAACAATAATAACCTTCATTAGTGTCACGAGTAGGCTTACACTAAAACTGCAATTAAGTTACTGTGAAAACCCCTAGTTGCCACACTCCGGCGCCTGTTTGGGTACGCTTGAGGGAAAATTCAGAATGTCCAATTCATCTAACAAGCACGTCTTTCGGGACTTGTGGGAGGAAACCAGAGCGCCCGGAAGAAACCCACGCAGACACGGGGAGAGCGTGCAGACTCTGCACAGACAGTGACCCAAGTCAGGATCCGAACCTGGGTTCCTGATGCTGTGAAGCAACAGTGCTAACCACTGTGCTACCGTGTCGCCCATATGCCACCATTACCACTCCTTTTGTCTTGTGCCCATGACATCTTTGTCAATCTCTCCCAACTACCACCTACCCCTGAGCTTTTATTTTGCTCCAACTGCTCCAGCCCCCCATTTAAAGAGTATATAGTCCATCACATTTCTCTTTAACTCAGAAGAAGTCATGCAGACTCAGAATGTTATCTCTGGTTCCTTCCACAGATGCTGCCAGACCTGCTGAGTACTTCCTGCATTTTCTATTTATTTCAGTTTTCCAGTATCGACAATATTTTGCTTTTATTGCAAAATTTGGACTTTACTTATAATTTCTTGGAGCATGAGGATCCAACTGGTTATTTTCATTCGTTACATTAGCAACATATTTACAGCAGGCAATGGGATTGGTAAATTCAATTAACTTTTGCAAAATGTTCTTTTTCATTTTGTTCTCAAAGTTCTCCAAGGTAAAAGGTAAAAATGAAGATGTTCCTGCAAGCCAAATGCATGTAGAAGATCAATATCAAGTAAGCATGTGTTTTCATTTCCTTAAATCGGTTAATTCTTTGACTGTTGCTGTGTTATCCAATTTATTAGACCTAATCCAAATCAGAATGCTGTTATCCCTGTGGCTATGCACATCATGAAGGTATTGTGTCCCACTATTAAAAAGGTCCTGAAGCCCGAGTGTATTGAGGTGCATTTTTACACTGACTGCATCAGTGTTCAGTTACTTGTCACCCAGAAATCATTCACCTTTACTGGAAATAGTACTCACCATTTTGGAGATGGCTCTAGATAAAAGTGGGGCAAACGTACATTCAGAGCATCGTTTGCAATATTTACTGCTGAAAATTAATTGGACCAACACAATTCCATCTGCTTTGAGGAATCCAAAAATAGATGTGTTTTTCACTGTTTCCCCATGTTCACCAGTTCCCATCCTGTTATTGCACAAATCTCTCAAATGACTTAAGTGTTTTGTCAACACAGTGAAACTGGCCTATTATAGAAAGGATATTATTAAACTAGAAAGAGCGCAGAAAAGATTTACTGGGATACTACCGGGACTTGATGGTTTGAGTTATAAGGAGGGGCTGGATAGACTGGGACTTTTTTTCCCGTAGGAGGCTTAGGGGTGAACTTATAGAGGTCTATAAAATAATAAGTGGCATAGATAAGATAGATAGTCAACATCTTTCCCCAAAGTAGGGGAGTCTAAAGCTAGAGGGCAGCGGTTTAAGGGGAGACACAAAAGGGTCGAGCGGGGCAATTTTTTCACACAGAGGGTGGTGAGTGTCTGGAACTAGCTGCCAGAGGCAATAGTAGAGACGGGTACAATTTTGTCTCTTAAAAAGCATTTAGACAGTTATGTGGGTAAGATGGGTATAGTGGGACATGAGCCAAATGCAGGAAATTGGGATTAGCTCAGTGATAAAAACTGGGTGGCGTGGATAAACTGGGCCGAAGGGCCTGTTATCATGCTGTAAACCTCTATGACTTTATGAAGGGGAACAAGCATGGGACAGGCGATTCATGAGACTTTGGAGCTGGTCATCTGTCTGGACAACTAGTTCAGTATCATCTGTATACAGAAATTCTCTTATCAGGCCATGCTGCACTTCAATTTTGATAGGTGAGGCACGATCAATTTGACAAAGACGATAGTTGAATCCAACTGAGGATTTATTGTTATCAGATTTGTGGCCTCCCACAGCAGCTGGCGGAATGGCTGCTGGCTGGAGGACACGCATATTTATACCCTGCCTGCTGGGCAGAGCCAGCAGGCAGGGACTACCGGCGAACCTGTAGTACAGGTCCTACCATACATCACCTAATACAGGTGCAACAGTGGTTTACCACATTCACCCCTTGTTAAAATTGAGTCCGGCGGGGGTGGTGGATAACTATATACAACAATGAGTTAATATTTACAAGATTTGAGCAAACAAATGTCCTTTGATGTCCGGTGGAGCGGTCAGAGGTTTAGCTGGTCCGGGGCCTTGATGTTCCTCTGGGAGCGACGCAGAGGTGTTGGCGATGTTGGTGCTGATCTGGTCGATAATGACTCCGGGAGCGTGCCAAAATCCTCTTCATCGTCGGGCGTGGGCAGCGGGAGGACGGATGGTCCTGGGGGGGGGGGTACTGTTGGGAGCGACGGGGGAAGGGAGGGTGGCGCGGGGGCGGAGGGGGTGTGGGGGTGGAACCTGCTGGTGCCAGGTCCCGGAGGGAGACATCGGGGAACGGGACGTAGACGTACTGGGGGTTTGCGTGGAGCAAGTGCACCCTCTCCACCAACGGGTCCACCTTGTGGAGTCGGACGTGCCTATGGAGCAGGACTGGTCCTGGGGCTGCGAGCCAAGTCGGGAGCGACACCCCGGATGTGGACTTCCTGGGGAAGGCAAAGAGACGTTCATGGGGTGTATTGTTAGTGGCAGTGCAGAGTAATGAGCGAATGGAGTGGAGTGCATCAGGGAGGACATCCTGCCAGCGGGAGGCCGGGAGGTTTCTGGACCGTAGGGCCAGCTGGACGGCCCTCCTTCCGTCCCATTCTCCCTTTTTACCTGTCCGTTTCCCCGGGGGTTATAGCTTGTCATTCTGCTGGATGTGATACCCTTGCTGAGCAGGAACTGACGCAGCTCATCGCTCATGAATGAGGATCCCCTGTCACTGTGGATGTAGGCGGGGAAACCGAACAGAGCGAAGATTATGTTGAGGGCTTTAATGACGGTGGCAAACGTCATTGCGGCATGGAATCTGGAGTATTCGTCAATCACACTGATAAAATATGTGTGACGGTCGGTAGAGGGGAGGGGGCCTTTGAAGTCCACGCTGAGGCGTTCAAAGGGGCGGGAGGCCTTCACCAGGCAGGCGCGGTCCGGCCGGTAGAAGTGCGGCTTGCACTCCCTGGTGATTGTCCTTACTTCCTCGACGGAGTAGGGCAGATTTTGTGCCTTAATGAAGTGGTACTACGGTGTGACTCCTGGGTGACAAAGGCTGTCATGCAGGGCCCGGAGTCGGTCTACCAGTGCGCTGGAACATGTACCTCGTGATAGGGTGTCTGGAGGTTCGTTGAGTTTGCCGGGGCGATACATAATCTCATAATTATATGTGGAGAGCTTGATTCTCCACCGCAAGATTTTATGATTTTTGATTTTGCCCCGCTGTGTGTTGTTGAACATAAAGGCTACTGACCATTGGTCAGTGAGGAGAGTGAATTTCCTGCCGGCCAGGTAATGCCTCCAATGCCGCACAGCTTCAACGATAGCTTGGGCCTCCTTTTTGACGGATGAGTGCCGAATTTCTGAGGCATGGAGGGTGCAGGAAAAGAATGCCATGGGCCCGCCTGCCTGATTGAGGGTGGCGTCAAGGGCGATGTCTGATGCGTCGCTTTCTACTTGGAAGGGCAGTGTCTCATCTACGGCATGCATTATGGCCTTGGTAATATCAGCTCTGATCCGGGCGAAGGCCTGTTGGGCCTCGGCCGTCAGGGGAAACTGGGTGGACTGTATGAGTGGACGGGCCTTGTCCGCATAGTTTGGGACCCACTGAGCATAGTACGAAAAGAACCCAAGGCAGCGTTTGAGGGCCTTAGGGCTGTGGGGAGCTCCATGAGGGGGGCGCATGTGGTCAAGATCGTTCTGGACCACATAGCTGAGGACGGCTAAACGGTTCGTGCTGAACATGCACTTCTCCTTGTTGTAAGTGAGGTTTAGGAGAGTAGCGGTGCGGAGAAATTTAGCAAGGTTGGCGTCGTGGTTCTACTGATCATGGCCGCAGATGGTGACGTTGTCTAGGTATGGAAACGTAGCGCGCAAACCGTACCGGACGACCATTCGGTCCATCTCCCTTTGGAAGACCGAGATCTCGTTTGTGACGCCAAAGGGGACCCTAAGGAAGTGGTATAGGCGGCCGTCTGCCTCGAAGGCGGTGTATGGATGGTCCAATTTACGGATGGGGATCTGGTGGTAGGTGGATTACAGGTCTACCGTTGAAAAGACCCGGTACTGCGCAATCTGGTTAACCATGTCAGATATGCGTGGGAGGGGGTATGCGTCGAGCTGCGTGTACCTATTGATGGTCTGGCTGTAGTCCATGACCATTCGGTGTTTCTCCCCAGTTTTAACTACTACCACTTGAGCTCTCCAGGGGCTGTTGCTGGCCTCGATGATGCCTTCCCGAAACAGCCGTTGGACTTCGGACCTGATGAAGATCTTGTCCTGGGTGCTATAACGTCTGCTCCTGGTGGCGACAGGTTTGCAATCTGGAGTCAGATTGGCAAAGAGGGAAGGTGGGTCGACCTTTAGGGTCGTGAGGCAGCACACATTAAGGGGTGGTAAGGGATCACCGAATTTCAGAGTTAGGCTCTGGAGGTTGCACTGGAAGTCCAGGTCGAGGATTAGTGCAGCGCAGAGGTTAGGGAGGATGTAGTGACGGAAGCTGCTGAATTCTACGCTCTGGACCGTGAGCGTGACCGTACAGTACCCCCGGATCGCTATGCAATGGGATCCGGAGGCCAGGGAGATTTTTTGGTTGGCGGGGTGTATCGTGAGGGAGCAGCGCCTTACCGTATCTGGGTGTATGAAGCTTTCGGTGCTCCCGGAGTCCAGCAGGCAGGAGGTTACATGTCCGTCGACTTTCACACTGGTGGATGCGTTGGTCAGGTTATGCGGACGTGACTGGTCGATTGACATGGAGGCGAGTCTTGGTTGGTCGTCGGATAATGGCCGGCTGGTGAGCCCGGGTCCTGGAACACTGGTGGTGCCCATGTGCTGAGGGGTAGACAAGATGGCGGCGCTCGAAGATCTTGAGGGTTACAAAATGGCGGCACCCATGGAACGCAGCTGGCGAAATGGCTGCTGGCTGGCGGACACACATATTTATACCCCACCTCCCGGGCGGAGCCAGCAGGCAGGGACTACCGGCGAACCTGTAGTACAGGTCCTATCGTACATCACCTAATACAGGTGCAACAGTGGTTTACCACAATAGGTTTTGGAGTTTCCCACCTGATCATGTGTCATGTCTACAGTGGATCTACTGCTCCAAAGCCATATTCTACCTCTGGGGATATTCTTCTCGTTAGTCAATAAAATCTTGTTACCTTGACCCTGGTAAAGATCTTCCCAGTAACGCTGAAGAGTGAGATGTCCCAATAGTTGTTTCAATCCCCTGGATCACCTATGTTAGTGTATAACATGATGATGCTTGTGCCATGCATATCCGGTGTGACAGAACCTTCTCTCCAGCAGAGGAGGTGGTCGTGGAGGTATGACAGCAGGTGGAACTTTGCATACTTGTGCAGCTGAGTTGGTATTCTGTCCTTTTCAGGTGTTTTCCTTTCTACTAGGGAGTCAATTGCCTTGTGGAGCTCAAGTATTGAGGATTCTGCATCAAGCTCATGCGTGACAGACGTAGAAGATCATCAAGATATCAGTCTCATTTAAGTATAACTCAGAGTAGTGCTCTAACCAGCAGGCCATTTGCTTGTCCCTGTTAATGAATAGCTCCCCAGTTGCAGATTTGAAAGGAGCAACTTTGGTGATGGTGTGACAGTGCTCTTTTGATACTGTCATAGAAAGATTACTGGTGCCACTAACAGCTGCATTTCTTCGTATAGATTGATCCTATACTTATTGGCTCAGTACTTTGCTATTTTTTGCATAAGTGCTTTGGCTAGCATAAGATTGCTACATACTTTAGGATTAGGAGGCATATTGTAAGCCAGGTGAACTGCTGTCTTTGCTTCAAGAACAGTAGTAATTTCTGCAAAGCGAGTCTTGAACCAATCTTTGTTCCTGTTTCTTCCTTTGTCAAATGTGGTTTTTGCAGATTCAATGATGATTGACTGCACAGTTCCATGCTTCATCAGAGTTACCTGGTGAGCCCTCAGGAGGAAGGGATTGCCCAAGAGCTTCTGACATTTATCGTCATCGCTCGTGCATGGAATGTTGATATGTGCTTAGACTTGTGTATTTTCTGTGATTGCACTTTCAGTAATTCTGCTTACACAGTTTGAACTGTGATAAGTGTGTGAAGAATGCTGGACAGATCAGACCTCTGGTGTGATTATCAGATCAAGTTGGTGCCAGTGACCAGATCTAGGATTGCATCATGACACCGTGTGCCGATATCTGCTCAGGAATAAGGTGTTAGCAACACACAATCTACACTGTGCACAAAGTTCAATAGCCGCGTCTGTTTCGGTTTATCTTGCCAACACCATCTTGCCATGAAACTCAGTCTGATCCAACACTTACGCAAAAATGCCCCAGGACAAATCATCTTTCTCCATATGGCAGATATTCCAGAATATCATCTAGAGTGCTGAAGAATTGATCTTTGGCTTCACCATTGCAATAGAAGGTTGGTGGACAAGTGCAGATGATGGTGACGAAACCTACACCTGATAGTAGACAAAGAGATACAAGGCATTTAGAGGTTGCAACAGGCATCCCAGTTACCTACATCAATATAAGGAGATAGAAAATGGGTGACCAAAAGACAGAGCAAGAGTAGGAAGGCAGTGCAGGTGTCCCCTGCAGTCGTTTCCCTGCAAAACAGATATACCGCTTTGGATATTGTTGAGGGAGTTGGCTCACCAGGGGAAAGCAGCAGCAGCCAGGTTCATGGCACCATGGCTGGCTCTGTTGCGCAGGAGGGCAGGAAGAAGAATGGCAGGGCTATAGTGATAGGGGACTCAATCGTAAGGGGAATAGACAGGCGGTTCTGCGGACGTAATCGAGACTCCAGGATGGTATGTTGCCTCCCTGGTGCAAGGGTCAAGAATGTCTCGGAGCGGCTGCAGGACATTCTAAGGGGGGGGGGGGTGAACAGCCAGCTGTCGTGGTGCACATAGGCACCAACGATATAGGTTAAAAACAGGATGTGGTCCTTCTAGCTGAATTCATGGAGTTAGGAGTTAAATTAAAAAGTAAGACCTCAAAGGTAGTAATCTCAGGATTGCTACCAATGCCACGAGCTAGTCAGAGTAGGAATGTCAGGATAGATAGGATGAATGCGTGGCTCGAGAGAGGGTGCAAGAGGGAGGGATTCAAATTCCTGGGGCATTGGAACCGGTTCTGGGGAGGTGGGACCAGTACAAACCGGATAGTCTGCACCTGGGCATGACTGGAACTGATGTCCTAGGGCGGGTGTTTGTGAGAGCTGTTGCGGAGGGTTTAAACTAATGTGGCAGGGGGATGGGAACCGATGCAGGATGTCAGAGGGAAGTAAAACGGGGCCAGAAACAAAAAGCAGTAAGGGGGAAAGTGTAAGGCAGAGAAGCCATAGTCAAAAATCAAAAAGAGCCACAGTACAGGGTACAGTGACTGAGGAGAGTGTGAAAAGGGAGGTGGCCAATGCAGTATTGAGGGTGTTGTACCTAAATGTGTGCAGTATACGGAACAAGGTAAATTAATTAGTTGCGCTCATTGAAATTGGCCGGTACGATGTTGTGGGCATCACAGAGATGTGGCTGAAGGGGATCAGGGCTGGGATCTAAATATCCAAGGATATATGTCCTATCGAAAGGACAGGCAGATGGGCAAAGGGGGCGGGGTTGCATTGTTCATAAGGAATGAAGTTAAATCGATAGCAAGGAGAAATATAGGATCAGAAGGCATAGAATCTCTGTGGGTAGAGTTGAGGAATCGCAAATGGAAAAAGACCCTGATGGGAGTTGAAACAGGCCCGCTAGCAGTAGTCAGGACGTGGGGCAGAAAATAAATCAGGAGATAGAAAAGGCATGTAAAAAAGGCAAATATACAATAATCATGGGGAACTTCAATATGCAGGTGGACTGGGAAAATCAGGTTGGTAGTGGATCCCCCAAAATGGAATTTGTGGAATGTCTAAGAGATGTTTTTTTGGAGCAGCTTGTGACAGAGCGTACTAAGGAACAGGCAATTCTGGATTTGGTAATGTGTAATGAGACAGACTTGATTAGGGAACTTAAGGTGAAGGAACCCTTAGGGAGTAGTGACCGCAATATGATAGAATTTACCTTGCAGTTTGAGAGGCAGAAGCTGCAATCAGATGTAACGGTCTCACAATTAGATAAGGGTAACTGCAAAGACATGTGGGAGGAGCTGGCCAGAGTTGATTGGAAAAGGAGCCTAGCAGGGAAGACAGTGGAACAGCAATGGCAGAAGTTTTTGGGGGTTATTCGGGAGGCACCACAGAAATTCATTCCAAGGAGGAGGAAACAAGCTAAGGGGAGGACAAGGCAGCCATGGCTGATGAGGGATGTCAAGGACCGCATAAAGGCTAAAGAAAAAGCATACAAAGTGGCGAGAATTAGTGGGAAACCAGAGGATTGGGAAAAGCGAGCAGAAGACAACTAAAAAAGCAATAGGGGGAAGAAGATGAAGTATGAGTGCAAGCTAGCCGGTAATATAAAGGAACGTAGGAAGAGATTTTTTTTCAACATATAAAAGGTAAGAGAGAGGCAAAAATAGACATTGGACCACTAGAAAATGTGGCTAGAGAAGTAATAATAGGAAACAGAAGTGGCAGAGGAACTGAATAGTTACTTTGCATCAGTCTTCACGGTGGAAGACACCAGTGGGATGCCAGAGCTCCAGGAGAACCAGGGGGCAGAGGTGAGTGCAGTGACCATTCCTAAGGAGAAGGTTCTGGGGGAACTGAAAAGTCTGAAGGTGAATAAGTCACCTGGACCGGATGGACTACACCCCAGGGTCCTAAAAGAGATAGCTGAGGAAATTGTGGAGGCATTGGTGGTGATACATCAGGAATCACTGGAGACAGGAAGGGTCCCAGAGGACTGGAAAATGGCTAATGTAACACCCCTGTTTAAGAAGGGAGAGAGGCAGAAGATGGGAAATTAAAGGCCGGTTAGCCTGACTTCGGTCATTGGTAAGATTTTGGAGTCTGTTATTAAAGATGAGATCGCAAAGCACTTGGAAGTGCATGGTAAAATAGGACTGAGTCAGCATAGCTTTGCCAAAGGGAGGTCGTGTTGACAAATCTGTTAAAGTTCTTTGAGGACGTAACAAGCAAGTTAGACAAAGGAGAATCAGTGGACGTGACTTATTTAGATTTCTAGAAGGCCTTTGACAAGGTGCCGCATAGGAGACTGTTAAATAAGTTAAGAGCTCATGGTGTTCAGGGTAAGATCCTGGCATTGATAGAGGATTGGCTGACTGGCAGAAGGCAAAGTGTGGGGATAAAGGTTTTTTTTTTCAGGATGGCAGCCGGTGACTAGTGGTGTGCCTCAGGGGTCTGTGCTGGGACCACAACTTTTTACAATATACATTAATGATCTGGAAGAAGGAACTGAAGGCACTGTTGCTAAGTTTGCAGATGATACAAAGATCTGTAGAGAGACAGGTAGTATTGAGGAAGCAAGAGGGCTGAAAAAGGACTTGGACAAGCTAGGAGAGTGGGCAATGAAGTGGCAAATGAAATATTATGTGGAAAAGTGTGAGGTTATGCACTTTGGAAGGAGGAATTTAGGCATAGACTATTTTCTAAATGGGGAAATGCTTCAGAAAGCAGAAGCACAAAGGGACTTGGGAGTCCTTGTTCATGATTCTCTTAAGGTTAATCTGCAGGTTCAGTCAGCAGTTAAGAAGGCAAACGCAATGTTAGCATACAAGGGCTAGAATACAAAACCAGGGGTGTACTTCTGATGCTGTATAAGGCTCTGGTCAGACCCCATTTGGAGTATTGTGAGCAGTTTTGGGCCCCATATCTAAGGAAGGATGTGCTGGCCTTGGAAAGGGTCCAGAGGAGGTTCACAAGAATGATCCCTGGAATAAAGAACTTGTTGTATGAGGAACGTTTGAGGACTCTGGGTCTGTACTCGTTGGAGTGTAGAAGGATGAGAGGGGATCTTATTGAAATGTACAAGATACTGCGAGGCCTGGATAGAGTGGACGTGGAGAGGATGTTTCCACTTGTAGGAAAACTAGAACCAGTGCACACCATCTCAGATTAAAGGGACGATTCTTTAAAACAGAGATGAGGAGGAATTTCTTCAGCCAGAAGGTGGTGAATCTGTGGAACTCTTTGCCGCAGAAGGCTGTGGAGGCAAATTTACTGAGTGTCTTTAAGACAGAGATAGATAGTTTCTTGATTAATAAGGGGATCAGGGGTTATGGGGAGAAGGCAGGAGAATGGGGATGAGAAAATATCAGCCATGATTGAATGGCAGAGTAGACTCGATGGGCCGAGTGGACTAATTCTGCTCCTATGTCATATGGTCTTATATGTTGTTGACAGTAATGCCCATTCCATGTTTATGATGATCACCTGCACTTTTACCATGCAAGTAGAAGGAATAATTGGCTTCACATATTGATCTAGTGTCAGCCAATCTCATCTCTAAGAGGGCAGTAATGTTGATGTTGAACTTGCTTAACTCACAAAATGCCATCTTATGTACACTGTCTGGAAATGCCTTGATGTTTACCAACCAAGTCACAGCTGTGGGTCAAAAAGTATCTACTGCCGTGGGTCCAGCTTGGGAAAGACAAAGGCACTGGAGACAGCTCGTGGTCAATTACAGCTAGTGGTCAACTCAACACACATGCTAGGACAGAGGTTTCAAATCCCAGCTTCCAAGCTGGAGAATTGTCACTTTTTGGTACCCATTTATCATCTACTTGTCAGGATAGGATTCCTAGGGGCGGCACGTGGCGCAGTGGTTAGTACTGGGGACTACGGCGCTGAGGACCCGGGTTCAAATCCCGGCCCTGGGTAACTGTTCATGTGGAGTTTGCACATTCTCTCCGTGTCTGCGTGGGTTTCACCCCCACAACCAAATATGTGCAGGTTAGGTGGATTGGCCACACTAATTTGCCCCTTAATTGGAAAAGAAAATAATTGTGTACTCTAAATTTATAAATAAAAAGGATAGGATCCCAAATCCTCTTGCACCCAGTGAAGAAGGCAGATCAGTACTTTATTGGCTAGGGGCTGCCCTGATCAAGGCAGGTTATGCTGACCAATAAAATACAATGATCCTTCCCTTCATCAGAGACAACCCATGGCATCTTGCCCTTACACCAATTGAACTGGATTTATAATCCATAAACTGCTACCTCCCATATTGATTCCCTCATTGATAAAAGTAAGGATGAAGTGTGCACTCCATTTGTTATTTTGGAGCCCGCTTGGTGGCAGAGGTTGACAGAAGATAGTTGCTTAAATTGACCACTAGCTGTCTCCAGTGCCGTTGACTCTCCCAAGCTGGATCATGGCAGTAGATACTTTTTGACCCACAGATGCGACTTGTTGATAAACGGCAAGGCATGTCCAGACATAAAAAGGCCAGACGCAATCCCAAGGGTTAAGGTTCCTCCGAGATCCCTTGTTGTTCAGCCTAAGGAGGAGGAGGAAAGACTTGGCAGGAGAGGCTTATGTACTCAGCTCTCTTTTCTCAGAAAGCTGGCCAGTGGATCATATCACTGCACTTGACACATAACAATACCCAATGGCAAATCACTGACACACACAGATCCAAGTAATCTGCTGAAAAACAAAGAGTGGAGAAGCTGACTTCGAATGCCAGTGTAGTGTCAAACTTGATTTATAAAAATTTTCAACAGGAGATCTGCAGAAAGTTTAGTAGACCTCATTTGACAGAACACTGGCATTAGAAGTAAGCTTCTCTCAGTCATTGCTCACTTTGAAACAACAATACTCTTCGGGTTATTTAACATTATCAGTCTTTATCAAATTTGAATGGTGTTATGGGCGAGGCGTTTTCAGAACCCCAAAATGTATCATGGAGTTCAACCAACCTCTCCCTTTAATGTATTTGTTGCTTTTCCTAGCACACGGCTTGTTCCCTAGGTGTGGGATTACAATTATGGACACGTGGGTTTTTAAACACAAAACGATGTTTATTCCATGAACTCAAATTAACATCTTAAATAAACATTGGATCTTTTAACACCCCTTACTTCAAAGATAACGCCGAAAATATTGCAACAGTAAATAATTCCTCAAAATGTTCCTTCAAACTTCCAAGAGACTTAACACCTTTAAACAGAATCACATCAGGTTAAAGGCTTTACTATTATGAGTTCAAATCACCCAAATGATCCAGAGATAGTCTTTCATGGCAGAGATCTAGCTCACTGCAAACACAGACACTCCCCAAGCTCTTTTGAAACTGCAAAACTAAACTGCAAAATGGCTGACCTGACCTCAGCTCCACCCACTCTTTGACATCACTGTTTCAGCTCCACCCACTCTCTGACATCACTGTTTTCTTAAAAGTACATTGCTTAAACATCCATGTCTTAAAGGTACTCTCACATGACACCTCCCCCCCAAGAAAAAAAAACCCATCAACTTCAAGATGGTTTCATTTTTCACTTTTGCACCATCCACTAAGAAATGTACACAGTAAATATACCTTTTTGTTTTAAAAAAAAAACAACACATGCAAACAGGTATAATAATATAGTCCAGTTTTCTTTGTTCTTCTTCCTCCAACCGAAAACCTTCTCAATTGATCACATTCGTGACAAAGCATCGGCTATCACATTTTCCTGCCACATGTACTATTTTTAAATGAAATGGCTGTCACAATAAACTCCAGCGAAACAGCCTTGCATTGTTATTCCGGAATTGCTCCAAAAACGTCAAAGGATTATGATCAGTATATATAACGGTGTCAGATGGATTGCTGGTTACATAAATGTGAAAATGTTGCAAAGCCAGCACCAAACTCAAAGTCTCCTTCTCAATCGTCGAATACTTTTCTGGTGAGAATTCAATTTCTTTGAAAAATAACCAACAGTCTGCTCTAGCCCTTTGTCGTCGTCTTATAGAAGCACAGCACCTACGCCCACATCGCTCGCATCAACCGCCACTTTGAAGGGTTTGGTATAATTTGGGATGACTAACACAGGAGCAATGGTTAACACAGCCTTCAGGCCGTCAAATGCCTGTTGACACTCCGCTATCCAGTGGAATTTGTTACGCTTCTTGAGCAAGTCCGTCAGTGGAGCGACCACACTGCTAAAATTTGGTACACATTTCCGGTAAAATACACTCATACCAAGAAATCGCATTAATTCCCATCGTGTCGAGGGTATTGGAAACTCCTCAATAACTTTTGTTTTCACATCCCGTGGGACCAGTCGACCCTGTCCGATTGTGTGGCCAAGGAAAGTGACTTGGGCTTTTCCAAATTCAGTATTTGCTAGGCTTATCATCAAACCCGCCTCCTGAAGTCGATCGAATAACTCCCTCAGATGTTTTAAATGTTCTTTCCATGTCTGGCTGAAAACTACCAAATCGTCAATGTATACCGCACAATTGGGTAATCCTGAAACGACTGTATTAGTTAACCGTTGAAATGTTGCTGGGGCGTTTTTCATGCCAAATGGCATAACTTTGAACTGGTATATACCATCTGGAGTCACAAAAGCTGACATCTCCTTCACCCTTTCAGATAAAGGTACTTGCCAGTAACCTTTCAGTAAATACAATTTGGAAATAAAAGCGGATTTTCCCACTTTCTCAATGCAATCCTCCAAACGTGGGATAGGATAAGAGTCTGTTCTTGTAACTGCATTCACCTTTCGATAGTCCACACACAACCATTGGGTACTGTCTGGTTTAGGTACCATCACTATGGGTGAGCTCCATTGGCTGCAACCCACTTCAATTATGCCATTTTTAAGCATACTCTCAATCTCTGTTAACCAGTGCCAATTTTAAAGGATTAAGTCTATATGGATGTTGTTTGATAGGAACAGCATTTCCCACATCTACATCATGTATAGCCATTTTAGTACTTCCCAATTTATCTCGACAAACTTGCCCATGTGATATCAATAACTCTTTCAGGTCAGTTTGTTTTTCCTCTGGAAGGTAACTTAACAATTCATCCCAATTTTTAAGAACATCCTCATTTTCCAATTTAATTTGAGGTATGTCAAAATCACAGTCATCTGGATTTGGTTCGTCACTTTGAGTTAGAATCATTAAAACCTCCTTTTTCTCTCCTTCCCTTTCAAAGTACCTTTTAAGCATATTCACATGACACACTCGGTGAGTCTTCTTTCTATCTAGTGTTTTTACCACATAATTCACCTCACTTAATTTCCTTTCAATCTGATACGGTCCACAAAACCTAGCTTTTAAAGGTTCACCTACCACTGGTAACAACACTAAAACTTTATCCCCACTGGCAAAACTACGAACTTTGGATTTCTTCTCCGCTACCCGTTTCATCACATTTTGTGCAACTTTCAAATGTTGTCTAGCCAATTCACCTGCTCTATTTAATCATTCGCTAAAAGTTGACACGTAATCCAATAGTGTAATTTCTGATTTCTCACCCACCAATTTTTCCTTAATCAATTTAAGTGGTCCTCTTACCTCATGACCAAAAATTAGTTCAAAGGGACTAAATTTGGTCGACTCATTAGGTGCATCCCTAATTGCAAACAATATGAATGGGATTCCTTTATCCCAATCCTCTGGATAATCTTGACAATGCATCCTCAACATTGTCTTTAATGTCTGATACCACCTTTCTAACGCTCCCTGCGATTCTGGATGGTACGCAGTTGATTTAAATTGTTTTATTCCTAAGCTATCCATAACTTCTTTGAATAACTTTGAAGTAAAATTTGTTCCGTGATCCGATTGAATTTCTGTGGGTAGTCCATATCTAGTAAAGAATTTAAGTAACAATCCTTTTAGCTGTAATATTACGTACTGGAATGGCCTCTGGAAACCTAGTAGACACATCCATTACAGTCAAAAGATATTGATTCCCACTTTTTGTTTTAGGAAGCGGTCCTACACAATCGATTAGGACTCTTGTGAAAGGTTCCTCAAATGCTGGAATGGGTATTAAGGGCGCTGGTTTTATCACTGCTTGAGGTTTCCCTATCATTTGACATGTGTGACATGATTGACAAAATGTAACTACATCTTTATGTAGTCCAGGCCAATAAAAATGTTTCTGGATTTTAGTTTGAGTTTTCCTTATTCCGAAATGACCTCCCATTGGTACCTCATGTGCAACTCGCCAACACCTCCTTTCTATACCCTACCGGCAATACTACTTGATGAACTTCTGCCCACTTTCCATCCACCTGCATATGTACAGGTCTCCATTTTCTCATCAAGACATCATTTTTACGGTAATAACACTGTGGTATACTCTCAGATTCTTCTTCCGTAAAAGCTTTCTGATATATCCGTTTATTTCTACATCTTTTTGTTGTAACTCTGCCAATTTTCCTGAACTAAAAATATCTGCCACACCCTCCACCTGTTCTTGTTCTTTTTCAACCATCTGATCAAAAATCGTTTCTGATAATTGCACTTCAACTTCATCTTCGCTCTTTGATTTCTCCTCTTGTCTTAACCTGTGACTTTGCGACCTTGTTACTACACAATCCGGAAAAATCCCAGGATATTCGTCCTTCAACACTTCAGTTGACTGATTTTCCACTGGCTTATCAACCACAGTAGGCATCACTCCCACCCTCGATCCAGCTATATCATTACCCAAGATAAACTGTATTCCTGGACAAGATAGTTTATCTATTACTCCTACTACCACTTCACCACTCTTCACTGGACTTTCCAACCTTACCTTATATAATGGGATGCTACTCCTCTCACCCTGAATTCCACATATCACCACCTTTTCTGGCAACATTCTTCCCAAGCTACATAATTCCTCATCTCTTACCATTAAAGATTGACTAGCCCCTGTATCTCTTCAAGTTGTGACTTATTTACCTGCTCCTCCTGATACACATGAGTAAACTTTACCCACACAAGTAAATTCTTTAAAGACATCTGGCACCTTCTTAACAATTACTTCTTGAACAGGCTGTACAATCGTTTGCACCTCCTTCACTTCCCTTGGGCTTTCCTTTACCACTCTAACAAACCCCACTGTCTTATCCTGTTTTGCCACATCAGCCTTCCCAGTGCTTTTCTTCAACCACCAACACTGTGACTTTACATGGCCTAGTTTATTACAGTGAAAACATCTGAAAATTTTCATTTCCCTCCTGGATTTTGTTTTTAATCTGAGGTACACTCTCTTTATTGCCTCCCATCAGATCACCTTTACCTTTACCACTTGAGTATTTCTCATGTCCCCAGTTTCTATCCCTCACCGGCTAAAACTGATGTCGGAAACCAATCTTTGATTTATGAACTAATTCATAATCATCTGACATTTCCGCTGCTAATCTCGCAGTTTTAACCCCCTGTTCTTCCACCTGAGTTCTCACTACATCAGAAATTGAACCCTCCACAAGTATAATTTATCTGAGAGCTTCATACGTTTGGTCTATTTTCAAAGCCCTTATCCACCGATCAAAATTACTCTGTTTGAGCCTTTCAAACTTCATGTATGTTTGACCAAATTCTTTCCTTAAATTTCTAAACCTTTGTCTGTGAGCTTCAGGCACTAGCTCATATGCACTTAAGATGGATTTCTTCATCTCCTCATACGTTCCAGATACCTCCTCCGGTAGTGATGCAAACACTTCACTAGCTCTACCTACCAGCTTTGTTTGAATCAGTAACATGTCCTGTGGCCATTTCATTTGTTTAGCTACCTTCTCAAACAAAATGAAAAAGACTTCCACTTCCTTCTTGTCAAACCTTGGCAATGTTTGGACATATTTAAATAGATTCCCACCAAGCCTTCGACTATGACGCTCTTTCGCACTATCCTCATCACTATCATCCAACTGTACGTTTCCCTTTACGTCTGCCAATTTTAACTGATTGTCATGTTTCATGGCCATTTTCTGAAGTTCAAACTCCCTCTCTTTATCTTTTTCCCTGATCTGTATCTCCCTTTCTTTTCCTTTTGGTTCTGTTCGGGATATTCTTTCTTTTCTCCTTTCTTCTCTCTCCTTTTCTTTTTCCTCTCTCTTTCTTTCTCTTTCTTTTCCCTCTCTCTCTCTTTCTTTTTCCTCTCTCTCACTCTCGTATTCAAGCCGCTTTAATTCTTTCTCATGTTCCATTTGTTTAATTTGCAACTGAATTTTTGCCATTTCCAATGAGTCAAACTCTATCTCAGGCAACTTTAAATGCTTAACCACCGCCATAATTACCTCATCTTTTCGCATTTTGTCAGGTAATGTTAACTGCAATGTTCTTGCCAAATCTAACAGTCTGCTTTTTGTTTCTGTCCGTAAGGTACTACGTGTGACATTCTCCACCCCCAAAATCTTCTGAGCCTCTGAAAGAGCCATTGTTCACAACACTCTCCCCACTTAAACTAAAATACCACATCGGAAAAGCAACAATCCTTCACTGTCTTTAAGTTCACAAAAGCCAATCCAATAGATAGACTTTTATCCCCCTCGAGCCCCCAATTGTTATGGGCGAGGCATTTTCAGAACCCCAAAATGTATCATGGAGTTCAACCAACCTCTCCCTTTAATGTAATTGTTGCTTTTCCTAGCACACGGCTTGTTCCCTAGGGATGGGATTACAATTATGGACAAGTGGGGTTTTTAAATACAAAACAATGTTTATTCCATGAAATCAACTTAACATCTTAAATAAACATTGGATCTCTTAACACCCCTTACTTCAAAGATAACGCCGAAAAAATTGCAACAGTAAATAATTCCTCAAAATGTTCCTTCAAACTTCCAAGAGACTTAACACCTTTAAACAGAATCACATCAGGTTAAAGGCTTTACTATTATGAGTTTAAATTATCCAAATGATCCAGAGATAGTCTTTCATGGCAGAGATCCAGCTCACTGCAAACACAGACACACCCCAAGATCTTTTCAAACTGCAAAACTAAACTGCAAAATGGCTGACCTGACCTCAGCTCCACCCACTCTCTGACATCACTGTTGCAGCTCCACCCACTCTCTGACATCACTGTTTTCTTAAAGGTACTTTGCTTAAATATCCATGTCTTAAAGGTACTCTCACATGACAATGGAGTAACAAGCCAGAGGATATATTTAGGTGGTTAACATGATTGATCTGAACCTCCGAGAAATAGATTTTATTGTAGTTGGGAGAATTTGTCAGGGTAATCAGAACTTCTATAATTTTTGCAGCCCTTGCAGAAGAAAGATCAAGATGACTATTCGCACCTCAGGTTGAAGAACAGGAACCAAGACACAGAGGCTGGAATTGGAGCAAAAAGGGTATGTTGTTTTAACCTATCTTTTGTAAAGCAATAATCGATTCCAAAGCCAGAGAAACAACAATTTTACAACTGGAACATTAAAAGCAATCTTGCTAAATGTTGAGATAACAATTTCTCGGATGCTTAGGGTTATCTATAATTGTTATTTGCACAAACAGTACTGTTTGTACTGTGGCGGAGTTCCTGTGGCGCAATGGGTAGCTTTGCTGCCTTGGATCCAGAATCTCCGGGCTCAACTTCCACCCCAGGACCTATTTGGCCACGTTAAGTATCAACTTGCAGATTTTTCGATCACACACCAATAGCAAGCGGTAAGAATGGGAGAAATTACTGGTCAGCCATGTGATGGAAAGAATGTTGGAACCTCGACCATCAATATTCAGACCACAGCATGCATGTAAAAGCAAATGCTGCCAAGGCTATGCTAACTCCCTAAGTGAACTGGACCGCAGCAACACCACAATCAGTACTCATTGGGAGATAGAAGAGGATGGGTGTTCAAATTTCTATATGTGAATTTTCTAAAATATCTTGACGGGATTTCAGGAATCTTTGCATAGTTATAGCAAGTTATTTGGTGAGCTGAAAAGGTTGAATATATTAATAGTAATCTTAGTGTCACAAGTAGGCTTATATTAACACTGCAATGAAGTGACTGTGAAAATCCCCTCGTCACCACATTCCGGCGCCTGTTCAGCTACACACAGGGAGAATTTACAATGTCCAAATTACCTAATTGCACATCTTTCGGGACTTATGGGAGGAAACCAGAGCACCCGGAGGAAACCCATGCAGACACGGGGAGAACATGCAGACTTCACACAGATAGTGACCCAAGCCGGGAATCGAACCGGGGACCCTGGCGCTGTGAAGCAACAGTGCTACCCACTGTGCTACTGAATATTTTCAAACTAATTCCATTGCAACATTTCCCTGAACTTTCAAATCTTGTACAACATAAATGTCCGTATTCACAGTATATTTGCATGTCAACCAGTTCTGAAACTGCTGCAAAGCACAAAACAGCCTCTCTGAGAGTAAATTAGATGAAACATTGTGCTGATTCAATTAGTAGCATATTAATGATATTGCTTCCTAGTAAGATATCCAGTTGCTGGAGTGCTCAGGTGACTGCAAAGGATAACATGCAATTCTGTTATATACCTCTGTAGATTCCCAGGTTTCCAGCTGCATTGTGAAATAAATCCTTCACAAGATTCCAGCGAAGGAATCAATGATAATCTCTGTAGTCCCTCTTGAAGAGAAAGATCTGGTTATTTGGAGCTTCCAGATCTTGTTTTAGTCCATTAAGATTCTATAACATGCAAGAATTTCAGGCCAAGGTACAGGCCATACGTAACCCACGAAACATGAATGCCTCCAAATAATAGATAACCACAGCTTCTGACAGGGCCAGTGCAAAGGGGTTTTATTCCATAACAACAATTACTCCATTATTCAGAAAAAAAGATTTAGAATGATTCGCAGGCAGTTCTTATTTGTATGGAGATATTGAACTGCTGGAAAAGAAAGCACTGTTCCTTTGTTCCTCCAGAGCATACTAGGAACCATCTACTACGTTGCCTCAGGAGACAATATTTATCTATGAGCTCTCTGTGACTTAAGATCAGTTACTCCACAAGGGATAGCATCACCCAGTTTTCAAAGGTATCTACTTTCAGTGAGAAGCACTGGAAAGCAATTGGGAATAGATATCCTTGCCAAAGTTCAGAGAAAAATAGACCAGAGCGAAGGCATGAGGGAATTGACAAGCAGTTTATTATCACACTGACAGTTCTCGATAAAAAGACCGAGAGTGTTGCAGGCCAGGGAGAGGGATCCAGATGAATCAGAGAGGTTGAAGCGTGTTGTGAAGGCAAAGGCAGCAGAAGAGTTCAGCATTTGTACTGAGCATGCATTCATTGAGCTGGCGTGAACGTGGATGAAACTGAGGATGGATTGTTTGAAATATCAGATGGGAAGGTCAGAGGAGATTGTGAAGATTGGCAAAAGATGAAATTAGAAAAGGTGAAGTCAGCAGTAAGTGAAGGACAATGGATCTGGAAATAGATTCTTGCCCTTGAAAGAAAGAATAGCAGATTTTTGCTCAGTCCCAGATGAGATGAAAGATAATACAGAAAATGCAAATTGAAAATTTAATTTCTCCCAGCGTGTTCTAGTTAACAAGACAAAAGATATGCATGTAAATCAATTTTAAAACATTGGTATAGGTGACTAAGTGGGCAGTGTCACAGTTTCTTACTTTCAACTGTCTTTTCATCAGTAAATTCTTGAGTAATTCAGTGTTTAACTATATGAGTATGTCAAGAGCGGAAAATATAGAAAGAACAGACATTATACACAAAAATCAATACTAAGTTGTGCATACCTAACCCCCACCCAACCATAATGTGGAATGGGGGTGGGGGGGGGGGTGGAGCGGTGTGTGTGCCTCACATCTGGGGAAAGTAGGTTACTTTAGCCTGAAGCTGAGCTGTTCAGTGTTAGAGGGGATGGGTTTGGGAAACCAGCAGAATGTATTTCCTGAATATATCATTCCAAGGTTCCTGTAAATGAGATTCTTGCTCACAAGCAGCCAGGTTGACAGGTTCTAGGCCTTTTGAGCAGAAAGTCTTCTTTGCAGGGCTGATCAGCAATAATTGTATTGGGGGAGTCCTGATTGTGGGAAGTGGGGGAGGGTCCCATGGTGGTTTTGATGGTTGTGTTGGTAGGGCAGCGAACAAACTAACCCAGTAAACACTCTTGCTCTTCCTGACCCACAAGCAGCACTATGAAGTCATTTACTTAATGGATTCAGACCCTGTCACCTGTTTTGAGATGCCGAGATTCCCTAAAAACCTGGCCGCCTCTGGTAGATTGACTGGTAAAGTGAAGGCACATAGCCTCATTATAATATTTAAATAATCAACCTGTTTTCCGTGAGTGGGTTGGTTGCTCACCTGTCCCATCTTTGTTAAAACTGGACGTTGGCTGGTCCAATTCCTGTTCCAGATTAAAGGATTATGTAGTCCCAATGGTGCAAAATAGTCTGATTTTACCTACAGCAGTCCACCCAAAGCATTGCTTACCATGTCTCAAGGAGAGGGGAGGGGGAAAAGAAGAATATTCTTTTCAGGTCAGCTTGATCAGAAACAAATGGAACCTCAAGGTGTGAAAAATTATAAATAAAACCTAGAACAACTTCAGTTGAACATAAGGCAAACAGCAAACATCAAATTTTCTTCGATCAATCATCACTGATCTGAAATGTTAAACACTTGATTGCAGCCTCCAAGGGGTCGACTTTTGACTTCCTCATCAATGCAGCACATTGGTTGAATGCCCATAATTATAGCAAAGGGGTGGCTGCCATTTTTAGGCCCTCATGAGCTGCGAGGAGCCAAACAGGTATTCTGATGCAGTTCACAGTAATAAGTCAGGCCGATATCGGACTGCCCCATTTGGCAGCAATGTAAATGCAGGAGTTGGTCATTAATGTGGAGGGTGGGTCTTTGAATAGGGCAAAATTACAAACTTATCTTTGCAGGGCACGTTTTTGGTTCTATCACCCCTAGTGCACGCTGTGACCATTTCCAACCAATAATAGCAAATTGCAGTCCTAGGATCCTGATATACATATAAAAGGGGCATGCTACCAGAAACATGCAAGTGCTGCAGTACCCCTTAAGGTAGCCAGGGAGTCAACAGTCTAATTTTCTGTATGCAATGTATTAACTTCGCAAAACATTGTTAAATATATAACATTTTTTTTTTTTTTTCTTAACAGAACCAAAGGAGAGATGATGCGGCTCATAATGACACCTACTCCGTAAGTAGTTCAGAATTTAAGAAATGACTATGCATGCTGCAGAATCTTTACTGTCCAAACAGTCCTTTCAGCAGTCCCTCCCCAGTAAAGCAATATAATAATAGCACACACTTTTAACTCTTAGTATTTATCTGGCACAAAGTTGAATCATCTCCCAACTGACTTGTAATTAAAGTATTCTGCTGGATTGTGAATAACATGAGAAGGAGCAGAATCTGTTAGCTGGACCCCCGATCCCAAGTTTTTGTTATTCTGGGGCAGCATTTACTGCCCCTTGAGGGGGCATTTAAGAGTCAACTAAAGTGCATTAGTGAACCAGGTGGCTTTTTACGACAATGGTTTCATGGTCTTTGTTAGACTTTTAATTCCAGATTTTTATTCAATTCAAATTTTACCATCTGCCATGGTGGGTCCCCAGGGTACTACCCTGGGTCTCTGGAATACTTGTTCAGTCACAATACCACTACACCACTGAAGTGTGTAGGATGTGATCAAAAGTATGTTTTGATTCTGATGTAAAACCTAATCATCATCACCTAGCCCCGAGAGGCATGTGCAGAATATTGCAAGTTGTGGAACTTATTTCAAATCTCATTCTGAGAATTATGGGGCGTGATGATGGCTGGGAAATAGGAGTAATGTTGGTCCTTCCGAATTCTTTTTTTCTCTGTTTTCCGGCTGGCGTCCAACTACATTGAGAGTTTGGCTGGCTGGCAGGTGGGAAGACATTAGATGGAAGGCTACAGCTGGGGAGGGGAGAAGTGGGAATCATTGATTGCAATGGGGAAGTATGATTTGAATGTGGGTTGGGAGGTCGATCACAGGGAAGGAAGGTAAGCTTGGGGATGCACTTCTGCTCTACATTCAGTGCTCATTTCTGATGGAGCTGGTTGTTCTCACCTCACTTTAGCTGCTGGGTCTGCCAAACCCTGTGAAACCCACTTGTGGTAAACCACTGTATTGTATTGTATTGTTGTACTGTTACATGCCTGGGCTTGTCCCTGCTGGCTCCGCCTCCCTCGGGCTCGGTATAAAGGTGGCTAGTCTCCGCCGCTACCTCAGTTCAGGATCCGAGGCCAGGAGGCTTTCCGTTAGTTTGTTAAAGCCTCAGTTACGTTCACCGTTCGTCGTGTGTTCATTGATGGCATATCAATTTAATAAACTAAACATCTAAGATGAATTAATCGCTCAAGACTGATCGCCTGGAGCTGGACCCACAGGCAGCCGACGCCACAGCAACATCGGAGCACTGGCTAAGCTGCTTCTAAGCGTACCTCAGATCGTTCACCAAAGACTTCACCGACCTCCAAAAGAAGCAGATCCTCCACGCTCGGGTGAGCCCGCAAGTCTTTCTTCTTATCAGGGACGCCCCCTCGTATACGGCGGCGATAATGCTGCTGAAGGGACACTATGTAAACTCGGTAAACAAAGTGTATGCTAGGCACCTACTAGCCACGAGACGACAACGCCCTGGGGAATCACTAGCAGAATTCCTGCGAGACTTGCGGGTACTCTGCCGGTACTGTGACTGCCAGGCGGTATCGGCTACCCAACACGCGGAGCTGTTGGTCAGGGGCGCTTATTTCACAGGCTTTAAATCAAACTACATCCGCCAGCGATTGCTAGAAGGGGGTACACTCGGCCTCCCAGAGACAGTGCAGCTCTCAAACTCACTGGAGGTGGCCTTCCAGAACATAGAAGCCTAAACCTCCGACCACGCAGCGACCTCGTGGGTGCCGCCATCACCCGACTCGTGTGCGGCGCAAGCCTGTGCCGCGCAGCAGCCCGCCAACGCCGGAAGCCCGAGGTGCCACTTTTGCGGCCAGGGTAAGCATCCCAGACAATGCTGCCCTGCACGGAATTCGACTTGCAATGGGTGTAGGAGGAAGGGCCACTTTGCGAAAGCCTGCCAGGTCCGATCTCTCCCAAAAACTCCTAGGCCCAGCAGCGCTGCCTGCTGCCTGTCGGGGCCACCCCCAGCTGCCGCGCCACCCGCCATGTGTGACCCGTGGGTGCCGCCATCTTCGATTTCGGCCGCCACGTGCGACCCATGGGGGCCGCCATCTTGGGACCACTCCGCAGCCTCCCGGGAGCCCTGCTCACCCGATCGTACGCTGGTCGCCACTACCTCCGACCGGCCTACACATCACCTTCCGAAGCTCACCTCCATCACGCTTGACCAGTCCCGGCCTCATCACCTCACAAAATCTATGATGACCGTCTGGATCAACGGGCACGAGGCGGCCTGCCTTTTCGACTCTGGGAGCACAGACAGCTTCATTCATCCAGATACGGTAAGGTGCTGCTCCCTCCCAATCTTACCCGCGACCCAGAAAATCTCCCTGGATTCCGGATCACATTCAGTAGTAATCCGGGGGTACTGTGTCGTGACCCTTACTGTACAAGGTGTAGAATACGCTAATTTTAAACTCTATGTCCTTCCCCATCTCTGCACTGCCCTATTACTGGGGCTCGACTTCCAGTGCCACCTCCAAAGCCTTACTTTAAAGTTCGGTGGACCCCTGCCCCCCTCTCACCGTCTGTAGCCTCGCGACCCTTAAGGTCGCCCCACCCTCGCTCTTCGCTAACCTCACCCCCGACTATAAGCCCATTGCTACTAAGAGCAGACGAACAGTGCCCGGGACAGGACCTTTATCAGGTCGGAGGTCCAGCGACTCCTACGAGAGGGGAACATTGAGGCTAGTACCAGTCCCTGGAGAGCCCAAGTTGTGGTCGTCAAGACTGGGGAGAAGCACCGGATGTTCATCGACTACAGTCAGACCATCAACCGGTATATGCAGCTCGATGCGTACCCCCTCCCCCGCATATCTGACATGGTCAATCAGATTGCGCAGTATGAGTCTTCTCCACAGTTGACTTGATGTCCGCGTACCACCAGCTCCTTATTTGCCCGGAGGACCACCAATACACTTGCCTTCGAGGCAGATGGCCGCCTCTACCACTTTCTCAGGGTTCCCTTCGGCGTCACCAATGGGGTCTCGGTCTTCCAACGAGATATGGACCGAATGGTTGACCAGTACGGGCTGCGGGCCACGTTCCCGTACTTAGACAATGTCACCATCTGTGACCATGACCAGCAGGACCATGACGAAAACCTCCGGCACTTCCTCCACACCGCTAAACTCTTGAGCCTCACCTATAATAAGGAAAAATGCGTTTTCCGCACAACCCGCCTAGCCATCCTTGGCTACGTTGTGGAAAACGGAGTCCCATTGCCCGACCCTTACCGCATGCACCCCCTCCTGGAACTCCCCCTCCCCCACTGCCCCAAGTCCCTGAAGAGATGCCTGGGGTTCTTCTCTTACTATATCCAGTGGGTCCTCAATTATGCGGACAAGGCCCATCCACTTATTAAATCCACCGTTTTTCCCCTGATGGCTGAGGCCCGCCTGGCCTTCAACCGCATCAAGGCAGGTATTGCCAAAGCCGCGATGCACGCTGTGGGCGAGTCCATTCCATTCCAGGTGGAAAGCGATGCGTTGGAACTTTACTCAGGCTGCTACCCTCACCAGGTGGGCAGGCCCGTGGCTTTCTTCTCCTGTACCCTCCATGCCTCCGAAATTCGACACTCCTCCATCGAAAAGGAAGCCCAAGCCATTGTGGAAGCTGTGCGACATTGGAGGCATTACCTGGCCGGCAGGCGATTCACTCCCCTCACTGACCAACGGTCGGTCGCCTTCATATTTAACAATACACGGCGGGGCAAAATCAAGAAAGTCAAGATTTTGAGGTTGAGGATCGAGCTCTCCACCTACAACTATGATATCTTGTATCGACCTGGGAAGCTCAATGAGCCCCCAGATGCCCCATCCCGCGGTACATGTGCCAGCGCACAAGTAGACCGACTCCAGGCCCTCCACAATGACCTCTGTCATCCGGGGGTCACCCATTTTTTTACACTTTATCAAGGCTCGCAACCTGCCTTACTCCATCGAGGAGGTCAGGACCGTGACCAGGGACTGCCAGGTTTGTGCGGAGTGCAAACCGCACTTCTATCGGCCAGACAAAGCGCACCTGGTAAAGGCCTCTCGCCCCTTTGAGCGCCTTAGCATCGATTTCAAAGGGCACCTCCCCTCCACTGACCGTAATGTGTACTTCCTCAACATTGTTGACGAGTACTCAAGATTCCCCTTTTCCACCCCATGCCCTGACATGACATCTGCCACCGTCATCAAGGCCCTGCACAGTCGTTTCACCTGGTTCCGGTTCCCCACCTACATCCATAGCGATCGGGGTTCCTCCTTCATGAGCGACGAGTTGCGTCAGTTCCTGCTCAGCAAGGGCATCGCTCCAGCAAGACGACCAGCTACAACCCCCGGGGCAACGGACAGGTGGAGAGGGAGAACGCGACGGTCTGGAAGGCCGTCCTCCTGGCCCTATGGTCTAGATGTCTCCCAGTCTCCCACTGGCAGGAGGCCCTCTCCGATGCGCTCCACTCCATCCGGTCGCTCCTGTGTACTGCCACCAACGAGACCCCTCACGAGCGTATGTTTGCCTTCCCTAGGAAGTCCACCTCAGGGGTCTCGTTCCCATCCTGGCTGACAGTCCCAGGGCCCGTCCTCCTCCGGAAGCATGCGAGGAGCCATAAATCAGGCCCCCTCGTCGAGAAGGTCCTGCTCCTCCATGCCGATCCACAATATGCCTACGTGGCACATCAGGACGGGCGACAGGACACAGTCTCCCTCCGGGATTTGGCGCCTGCAGGTTCCCCAGTGGCCATCACCACCACCCCCGATACTACACCGTCTCCCTCCACCATTACCCAGCTACTTCAAGGTCTGGCACCTGCAGGCCCACCGGCGGCCATCACCACCAACCCCTCCTACACACCGCCCCTCCCTCCACCGACTCAACTACTGGATGAAAAGGACGACACACTCCTGGACGCACAGGTCTCGACACCGGTGCCCACACCACAGCCGGGACTGAGGCGATCACGGCGGAATGTCAAGGCCCACGACAGACTTGATCTTGAAGTCCACTTTACCCCCGCCGGACTCTTTTTTTTTTTAAAAACAGGGGGTGAATGTGGTAAACTACTGTATTGTATTGTTGTACTGTTACATGCCTGGGCTTGTCCCTGCTGGCTCCGCCTCCCTCGGGCTCGGCATAAAGGTGGCTAGTCTCCACCGCTGCCTCAGTTTGGGATCCGAGGCCAGGAGGCTTTCCGTTGAGTTTATTAAAGCCTCAGTTATGTTCACTACCCGTCGTGTGGTCATTGATGGCATATCACAACTCTGCAGACATAAGGGTCAAAATTTGAAGCATTCAGTCTTATTAGCATATCTGGATCATCTTGTGAGCTGCCCATGTCCCTGAACCCATCACTGTCAAAACTGCAAGTGGGCATATTTGAGGCCTGAAAGAGTTGGGTAGATTTTTGAAATTTTAATCTACTCACTCGCCCTCCCCGACCCCATTCACCTGCCCCACTCAAAATACCCTAATGATCCCTGTAGCACAACTCCCTGTCAGCTCTTAAGTCAATCAGCTGTGTGCATCATCCACCAGGTGTCATAGATTAATACAGCATATACCAATGCCTGTCAACATTGTAATTCTTGATCATGTGTGAAGATGGCGTGTAAAATAATTGGCATTCAATAGAACAAAACCAACTTGCACTCGTTTTGCACATCTCTTAACACGTGTTTTTAAAAATTCTTTCATGGGATGTGGGTGTCACTTTCTAGGCGAGTACCAGCATTTCTTGCCCATCCCTAATTTCCCTTAAGAAAGTGGTGGTGAGCCACCTTCTTGAACCGATGCAGAGTCGGTACACTCACAGTGCTGTTCGGAAGGGAGTTCCAAGGTTTTGACCCAGCGACGCTGACGGAACGGAGTTATAGTCCCAAGTCAGGGTGGCTTGGAGGGGAACTCAGACGGCAGTATTCCAACACATCTGCTGCCTTTATCCTTCGAGGTAAAATTGCATTGACAGGTACATTCATTTGTAATTGATCTACATTTTAACCAAAAGGTCAAAATTTATTTTGTTTGCAGAAACTGAATCCCAAGAACAGGAGTGAGCCTTACGGTGAACTCAAACCAACTCAGCAGGTATGATGAGAAGCACGGATTCATGCATAGATTATAGTAACTTCCTGTAAACAATTATGACCAATTATAAATGATACTTTCACTTAGTCCATCACGTTAAAAGCTATTTACCATGTCGAATTCTGTCTTTCTCACTATCAATGTATTTGCGTATTACAAAATAAATAAGTTGTATTCCCATCAAAGCAAAAAGATTGAGTTTGGAGGGAAGAAGAAATTATTTTAGTGACAAAGAGTTTTGATTTGTTCAGCTTATGTCACCAACTGAATAAATATTGCACTGCCTACATCTCCAGTGCAAATGTGTACAGATCACTGCCTCAAGTGCAGAGTGTAGTTTTTGTATGATATGCACACATACTATTTCATTATTTATGTCACTATTAATTTATTTCAGTTAGCAGATCTTTCAACACCAGGAAGTCCCAGATAAGAGATGTTCAGTCTTGAAAGCTAGATAGCAGGTCTAGCAAGGCCAGGACCACAAATTGTGCCTCCATGCACCAATAATTCTCAGCAGACTGCTTGCTTCCTATAATATTGATAGGATGCTTTCAAATTCATTGTGGATATTGGGAAAGATGATAAGAGAAATGCAACAATACAACTGAAAAGCTTAAGATGCAGGCACGGTGTGGACTAAGAAATAAGAATAAAGAATAGAAAGGAAAGGGAACAAGAGTGTGGCGGGTGCAATCAAAAATAAATTAGACTGATTTGATTTGATTTGTCACATGTACCGAAGTACAGTGAAAAGTATTTTTCCGCGGACAAGGGAACATACACAGTGTGTACATAGTAGACAAAAAGAATAATCAACAGAGTACACTGACATATGGGACATCGACAAACAGTGATTGATTACAGTATGGAACAAACAAAGCAAATACATGATCACGAGCAGCATAGGGCATCGTCAAGAGTGTTCTTACAGGGAACAGATCAGTCGGAGGGGCAGTTGATGAGGAGTCTTGTAGCTGTGGGAAAGAAACTGCTCCTATGAGTGGATGTGCGGGTCTTCAGACTTCTGTACCTGCTGTCTGATGGAAGGGTCGGAAGAAGGCAATGCCTGGGTGGGAGGGGTCTCTGATAATGCTGTCTACCTTCCTGAGGCACCGGGAGGTGTAGACAGAATCAATGTGAGGGTGGCAAGCGTGTGTAATGCATTGGGCTGAGTTCACCACACTCTGCAGTTTCTTGTGATCTTGGACCGAGCAGTTGCCATACCAAGCTGTGATGCAGCCGGATAGGATGCTCTCAATGGCACATCTGTAGAAACATCTTTCAGACTGTTAACTGAAAAGGAAAAATATGGAAGATCTATGGAAAAAGGCACTATGTGAATTGCTCATTCGGAGACCCGATGTAGACATTATGGGTAGAATAGGCTTCTGCGCTTTTAGGATTCAGTGAAACCCACAAAGGGAAAAGTATTCAAGGACCTTGTCTGTACCTCATTCTGATTTTCTGGTAGATGTTCATAAGATGCAAGTTGTCACATGTGAGCAAAAACTTTGGACAATCTATCCTCAAGTGTGTTCATGTGAAATTTAGCAGAGATAAATATGCACTTTAGGAATAAAGCAAATTGTATGTTTTTCTTCCTGAACAGAAGCGAAGAGGCAAAGGAGGGAACGATATTTACCAGGTAGGAAATAAATTAGTAGAGTTGCTGCCTTCTGAAGAAGACATAAAAGTGATAAATAAGCCATTCGGCTGCCTTCTCATCTTCCACCAAGTGGAAACTTAACCTAACATGCACTGTGCCCTATTCGTCCATCACCCTTGTGTTACACTGGTTCAGAGTTAAGCAATACCTCAATTTCGATTCAAAAAATCTCATTTTCACATTTCTCCAGAACTTTGCAACTCCCAATCTCTTTAACCTCATTCAACTCTAAAACTCTCTGGAGCTCCCTGTGCTCCTCCAATTCTGGCCTCTGACACATTCCTGATCGTCATTGTGCCATTGGCAATCTTGCTTTGCCCAATGTTTTGTGAATTCTCCCCCAAACTTCTGCACCACTCGATCTCTTGAGATAGTTCTTGAAACCTACCTCTTTAACCAATCTTTTGGTCATTTGTCCTAACGTCTCCTTAAGTTGTTATGTCAAATTCTATTTAATAATGTTCCTGTGAAATGCTTTGGAAAATTTTATTATGTTAAAGGCATGATATAAATGCAAATTGTTGTCGTAGGTAGCATATATATACACAAATCATGGTTTGCATATATGCAAATTATTGATCCCCTTGGAATCCTATTCCATAGGAACATGAGTATGCTATTTAGCCTCCTAGCCTACTGAAAAATGAAATGAAAATCACTGATTGTCACAAGAAGGCCTCAAATGAAGTTACTGTGAAAAGCCCCTAGTCGCCACATTCCAGCACCTGTTCGGGGAGGCTGGTACAGGAATTGAACCGTGCTACTGGTCTGCCTTGGTCTACGTTCAAAGCCAGCGATTTAGAATGAGATCATGGTTGATTTGTGACCTAACTCCAAATACCCAACTTTCTCTCATGAGATTCATCGATGTAACAACTGATCTAGCATCAATTACCTTTTGTGGAAAAAAGTTCTACACTTCTACCAGCCTTTGGGTTGGGTTTTATGACCACCGGTTAACGTATCTGAAGCTTGGGAGGCGTGGGGGGTGGTGCTTGTAAAATAAAGTGGATGGCCTTTCCACCCACTCCCGACCCGTCTCCCATATTACGATGGGTGTGCAATCAGATTGGCCAGCAGCTCTCTGGGGTCAGACTTCCTCCCAGTTGGGGGTGGAAGTCCTACTCCGAAACAGTCAAGATTGCATCCTGTGTAATATTGTTGTGGGACAGCTGGGATTTGGGTGGGTGGGCTGATGACCAACTTTTCGATTAGGGGATGGAGACTACAGAATCCTGTAAAATCCTGTCCTTTGTGTAGAAATGATTCCTAATTTCACACCTGAAAGGTTCAACTCTAATTTTTAGACTATGTTATCTTGTCCAAGACTCCTGAACCAGCAAGTACTCTCTCAGTTCCCCTTAATATCTGGGAAACTGTGATCATACAACCCCTTTAACATCCACATTCCAGGGAATAAAACTCTGATTTGTGTAACTGCTCCTTGCAATTTAATCTTGCAGTTCAGGTCTCATTCTAGTAAATCTATCCTGCACTCCCTCTGGAGACAATATATTGTTCCTACTATATGGTGCTCGGAATTGCTCACAGTACTTCAGATATGGTCTAAGCACGACTTTGCAATAGCTGAAACAGGACTTCCACCTCCTTTTATAGAACATAGAACGATACAGCGCAGTATAGGCCCTTCGGCCCACGATGTTGCACCGAAACAAAAGCCATCTAACCTACACTATGCCATTATCATCCATATGTTTATCCAATAAACTTTTAAATGCCCTCAATGTTGGCGAGTTCACTACTGTAGCAGGTAGGGCATTCCACGGCCTCACTACTCTTTGCGTAAAGAACCTACCTCTGTCCTATATCTATTACCCCTCAGTTTAAAGCAATGTCCCCTCGTGCCAGCCATTTCCATCCGCGGGAGAAGGCTCTCACTGTCCACCCTATCTAACCCGCTGATCATTTTGTATGCCTCTATTAAGTCTCCTCTTAACCTTCTTCTCTCCAACGAAAACAACCTCAAGTCCATCAGCCTTTCCTCATAAGACTTTCCCTCCATACCAGGCAACATCCTGGTAAATCTCCTCTGCACCCGCTCTAAAGCCTCCACGTCCTTCCTACAATGCGGTGACCAGAACTGTACGCAATACTCCAAATACAGCCGTACCAGAGTTCTGTACAGCTGCAACATGACCTCCTGACTCCGGAACTCAATCCCTCTACCAATAAAGGCCAACACTCCATAGGCCTTCTTCACAACCCTATCAACTTGGGTGGCAACTTTCAGGGATCTATGTACATGGACACCTAGATCCCTCTGCTCATCCACACTTCCAAGAACTTTACCATTAGCCAAATATTCCGCATTCCTGTTATTCCTTCCAAAGTGAATCACCTCACACTTCTCTACATTAAACTCCATTTGCCACCTCTCAGCCCAGCTCTGCAGCTTATCTATATCCCTCTGTAACCTGCTACATCCTTCCACACTGTCGACAACACCACCAACTTTAGTGTCGTCTGCAAATTTACTCACCCACCCTTCTGCGCCTTCCTCTAGGTCATTGATAAAAATGACAAACAGCAACGGCCCCAGAACAGATCCTTGGGGTACGCCACTTGTAACTGAACTCCATTCTGAACATTTCCCATCAACCACCACCCTGTCTTCTTTCAGCTAGCCAATTTCTGATCCACATCTCTAAATCACCCTCAATCCCCAGCCTCCGTATTTTCTGCAATAGCCTACCGTGGGGAACCTTATCAAACGCTTTGCTGAAATCCATATACACCACATCAACTGCTCTACCCTCGCCTACCTGTTCAGTCACCTTCTCAAAGAACTCGATAAGATTTGTGAGGCATGACCTACCCTTCACAAAGCCATGCTGACTATCCCTGATCATATTATTCCTATCTAGGTGATTATAAATCTTGTCTCTTATAATCCCCTCCAAGACTTTACCCACTACAGACAACAAAGAACAAAGAAATGTACAGCACAGGAACAGGCCCTTCGGCCCTCCAAGCCCGTGCCGACCATGCTGCCCGACTAAACTACAATCTTCTACACTTCCTGGGTCCGTATCCTTCTATTCCCATCCTATTCATATATTTGTCAAGATGCCCCTTAAATGTCCCTATCGTCCCTGCTTCCACTACCTCCTCCGGTAGCGAGTTCCAGGCACCCACTACCCTCTGCGTAAAAAACTTGCCTCGTACATCTACTCTAAACCTTGCCCCTCTCACCTTAAACCTATGCCCCCTAGTAATTGACCCCTCTACCCTGGGGAAAAGCCTCTGACTATCCACTCTGTCTATGCCCCTCATAATTTTGTATACCTCTATCAGGTCGCCCCTCAACCTCCTTCGTTCCAGTGAGAACAAACCGAGTTTATTCAACCGCTCCTCATAGCTAATGCCCTCCATACCAGGCAACATTCTGGTAAATCTCTTCTGCACCCTCTCTAAAGCCTCCACATCCTTCTGGTAGTGTGGCGACCAGAATTGAACACTATACTCCAAGTGTGGCCTAACTAAGGTTCTATACAGCTGCAACATGACTTGCCAATTCTTATACTCAATGCCCCGGCCAATGAAGGCAAGCATGCCGTATGCCTTCTTGACTACCTTCTCCACCTGTGTTGCCCCTTTCAATGACCTGTGGACCTGTACTCCTAGATCTCTTTGACTTTCAATACTCTTGAGGGTTCTACCATTCACTGTATATTCCCTACCTGCATTAGACCTTCCAAAATGCATTACCTCACATTTGTCCGGATTAAACTCCATCTGCCATCTCTCCGCCCAAGTCTCCAGACAATCTAAATCCTGCTGTATCCTCCGACAGTCCTCATCGCTATCCGCAATTCCACCAACCTTTGTGTCGTCTGCAAACTTACTAATCAGACCAGTGATAGGCTCACCAGACGTGAGGCTCACCGGTCTATAGTTGCCGGGGTTGTCTCTGCTCCCCTTTTTGAACAAAGGGACCACATTTGCTATCCTCCAGTCCTCTGGCACTATTCCTGTCGCCAATGATGACATCAAAATAAAAGCCAAAGGTCCAGCAATCTCTTCCCTGGCCTCCCAGAGAATCCTAGGATAAATCCCATCAGGACCCGGGGACTTATCTATTTTCAGCCTGTCCAGAATTGCCAACACCTCTCCCCTACGTACCTCAATGCCATCTATTCTATTAGCCTGGGGCTCAGCATTCTCCTCCACAACATTATCTTTTTCCTGAGTGAATACTGACAAAAAATATTCATTTAGTATCTCGCCTATCTCTTCAGACTCCACACACAACTTCCCATCCCTGTCCTTGACTGGTCCTACTCTTTCCCTAGTCATTCGCTTATTCCTGACATACCTATAGAAAGCTTTTGGGTTTTCCTTAATCCTACCTGCCAAATACTTCTCATGTCCCCTCCTTGCTCGTCTTAGCTCTCTCTTTAGATCCTTCCTCGCTACCTTGTAACTATCCATCGCCCCAACTGAAACTTCACACCTCATCTTCACATAGGCCTCCTTCTTCCTCTTAACAAGAGATTCCACTTCTTTGGTAAACCACGGTTCCCTCGCTCGACGCCTTCCTCCCTGCCTGGCCGGTACATACTTATCAAGAACACGCAGTAGCTGATCCCTGAACAAGCTCCACTTATCCAGTGTGCCCAACACTTGCAGCCTACTTCTCCACCTTATCCCCCCTTTTATTCCAGTCCTCTAGATGCCAGTATTCTATTAGCCTTTATGATAAAAATATCATGAACAGGCACAATAAATGATGACCCATGTAGCAGGTTCCCAAGTATTTTTGGACCTCTACTAACCAATTTCATGAGATACGACTTTAGCCATGTCTGTATGAGGGACTTCTATCAAATGCCTTCTGGAAATACATCTCACTAATGCATTCTCCTGCTTCACTCCTTCAGTCACCTCTTCACAATATTTAATCAGTTTTGTCAGGCATCAACCATTTTGCACATATCCATACTGGTTCATTTTGATGAGCTGAACATTTTCAAGGTGGTCAGTTACCCTACCTGTCCTTAATTATGTATGTTAGTAATTACCGAATATCAGATGTTAGGCCAACTGGTCTACATTTTACTGATTTCTCTCTCACCTTTCTGAAATTAGGAGAGTGACAGGCACAATTTTCCAACCTAAAGTAACATTTCCTAAATCAATTAAACTTTGGTATAATTAGGACACCTGCAATTCCCTCACTGACTTCCTTTAAAACTCTGGGATAGAAACCGTCTGTACCTGGCAATTTGTCACTGTTGTCATTGGGCTGGATTCTACAGCCCCCTGCTGGATGTGATTTCAGTTGCATGGTGAGGGGGGGGGGGGGGGGACTCATGATATATTGTGTGGCTAGCCCACGATCTCTTGCCCACTCCCAAACTGACCCCCAGAATACACTAATGAACTAGTGCCGAAATTGGTCATCTGCCTACTATATTTACATGATTAATTAAAGGTCAATTTGCCTATTCATAGGGATATGTTGCCCACACCATAATGCAGCTGGCATGGGCGGGGACGAGCAGGCTGCTTTCTGTAGCTTCGATGAAAAACGGCAGGAAAGGGGGCATCTCATTTGGGGAGAGGGGTGTGCATCAGGAACATCCCCATCAGCCTTCCAAAACCCAGATCCCTGGGGTCTCGGATCCTCCCCCACCCTAAAAGCCCAGGACTTGCTGATTTGCAGCAACCATTACACTCTTTCCTGCGGTCCTGGCAGCGCCCACTATGGAACCCTGGGGCTGCCAGGAATGCTAGTGCTTCCGGCCACAGCTATCGCAGGTGGGACTTCTTCCCAATGAGGGGCAGAAGTCCCACTCTCAGCTAGTTTAGTCCGTCTCCAGCATGTTATGGTTGCATGGCGGGCTTATTTAGCGTGTTGGCCGCTGCTGATCAACTTTCTTTCCGAGGGGGTGTGAGAAGTACACTCTTTTGTTAAATGCAGCCCATTGTTTCCTACATTATTGTTAGTTTACATTAATTTTGTTTAACATCTGATTCAAACTTGGATTTTTTTTTTGAATGTCTGGGATGCTGACCTCTTTTTCAACTGTTAATAGCGATGCAAAGTAATTATTCAGTGTCCACCATATTTTTATTGAAAATATCACATCGGTTTTCAAGAAATTTACTTCTCGAACATCACTAAAATATTTTTGTGTTGATTTTGATATCCATTGCAAGGTTTTTATATTATACTCTCTTTTTATAGCTCAATATGTGTTTTCATCCTTTGCTGTACTTAGTGTCTTTTCAATTGGCCAGGGTCTGCGCTTTGCTTTTGTACTTTTGCATGCTTTTTTAGTTTTATGTTGTCTCTTTATCTTTAGTTGCCATGGCTGTTTTCTTTTGCAGATAGACCACCTGCCTCTTCGGGAATGAACTGGTTCTGATTTAAAACATCTGTCATCTTGTTAGTTTACCTGATTTGGATTTGCCCAGTTGTCCGTAGAGCGTCAGTCACATTCCATGAAAGTCACCTCACCTGTACCTAAATCTACAATCTTAGGGCTCAATTCAACTAATTGGGGACAGAGTCCCATAGTGAGTGCATTTAGCCGCGTGTTTCCTAGCACTCGCAGCATCATGAAACACATGGCTATAGAATGCGACTCGTATTGTATAAAGACCCTCAGTGGGGATCGCACAGCCAAGGCCGCACATAGTCGGTTAGTGTACTGGAGAACTCCACTCACGGGAACTCTCGTGTAGCAAGAGATCGGGACACCATTTAAAAATGGTGCCCTGTTCTGAAGCCCCTGAAGTGACCCCCGACCCACCCCCAGAAGCACTACGGGAAGCTCTCCAACACTCATGCAGGGCACCCCCACACCTTTCATCGGCCATGCCGCGGCGAGCTGTTTTTTAGGCACAGCATGGTCATTGGATCGCACCCTTCGAGTGAGAGAGATTGAATGGAAAAAAAGAGTCCCGTTTTGGGTGTATTTAGCAAGGTGCTCCCTGGTGCTTGGAACACAGAGAACGACCCCATTGTTAACTGGGCCTCGGCGAGGCCACATTTAAGACTCAGCTCGTCAGTGCAGGAGATGACACCTATTTCCTGGCCCACCTCACGGCCTCTGGACTCCCACAATGTCCCAATATACTAATTAGGGACTCCGCGAGTCCTCCGCACCCCACCGCCCAATCCCTGTCCTGAGCAAGATGCCACCTGGGTACCTTGGCTCTGCCCAGCTTGGCACCACCAGGGTGCCCGGGTGGCACTGCACGGGTGCTAGGTTGGCAGCGCCATGGTGCCCAGGTGGCATTGGGAGAACCACCCTGTCCAGAGCCCATTCACCCAGAGGCCCCAATTACCTGAGACACCTTCCTTCCCCCAAGTGCTGTTACGCCTGGTCCACGGTTGTGGAAACCAGTGCTAAACGCTGCCATGGGAGGCTGGTAGATAGCGCCCTTAGTAACTGTTTTGCGTTTCTCCCTTTCAAAAACTATGTTGAACCCCACCATGTTCTGCTTACTATTAGACAGATGTTCATGCACCATTAGGCTATTGTGACACAATGCAAAATCTAATTTAGCCTGCCCCTTGTTACAGAAAGCTATCCTAGACACACACAAAACTCACCATTTGTCTGTCATGTGCTATTGTTTATCCAGTCTGTATGAGAGTTACATCTCCCATTAAAACCACTTAGCCGTAACTATACGCTTGTTTAATGTCTGTATTTACACAATCTATTAATTCACAGCAACTACCATGGGGCCTATAAACAACTCCCATTAGTGTTAAATCCTTTTCAATTTCTTAATACTGTCCAGTCTCCTCTGTTTGCTTATCACTTGATACATCCTCTTTTACTTGTAATAATTTCATCCTTAATCACCAAGGCTACTCACCCCCAACTTGTTTACCCTGCCTTTCCCATAGACCTTATGGTTGGAAACAAAATATACTAGGTTCTTACTGTTTTTGCATGAAGCATATAGTCCTTGCAACTGCAATTCACTCAGTTTGTTCCTTGTAGTCCAAATCTTTGTATAAGAATGTTTACTTGGGCCACATACCCTAACTTGTGCTTCTGTTCTAATGTTTTGTTTCACCCCTATTTCTGATTTGTCTCTTCTGGTATAAATAGTTTACATCATATAGTTTTTCTTTTACCTGTAGTGCCTAAAACATAAATTTCCAAGATTACTCTACTCGTTACACTTTTGATTGGTTTTGAACAATTATTTATGCTACCTCTAACACCTTTGCCCAAGCTCCACCCACAGCACATTTACTAGTTTAAAGTTCTTGCACCTGCCCAATCTATTCTTTTTGTTTGCACTCTGGTACCAGCCTGTTGAAAGTGGAGCCCAGCTCACTGCTCCCTTACTGTCCCAGTACTGGTGCCAGTGTCCCATGAAATGGAAATATTCTTTCTCACACCACTCCTTAAATCAGGTGTTCACCTCCCCAATATACTTGCCTCAATGTCAATTTGCATGTGTCTCAGGTAATAATCCAGGGTTTATAACCCTTTAAGGTTCTATTCTTCAAATTAGCTCCTGGCAATCGCCAAACTTGATCTCTTGCCTACTGTTCTGCATGTGTTGAGCTGGAGCTGGAGATTAGAGGTAGAGACATCTGCTGCAGGCATGTTCACTTGGGACAGTCTTGCTGTCCACAAACTACCACAGACACAGAACATGCTCTGCTATTTCTTGACATAGATTATTTATATTCGCTTTTTAGTTTGTTGTTGTCTTTTCTTTGTCTACAGACTAATGTGCATTAAGCATTTAACTTCAACACTGGGCAATATCTTTAAATACTTGCTGCGGGAAGCTTACATAAATCAATCTATTAGAAGCAATGGATCAGCTTCTTCTTCTGTACCAAATTCTCATTCTCACCAAAATTCCTGATTTACGGACTTTATGCTACATTCTTCACATACTTGCTCCACAGTGAATTGAATTGGAAAACTTTGTAATCCAGCCCAATATTAAGGAGAATTAAAAATAGAAACACCTTAAACAAGGTAACTTTTTGTAATCACACATGGTGGTGTGATATGCCCCTGTAGGAATTGTCTGGTGGAAAATCAGATAACTACACCTGTAGTTATCTCTGACCAACATTCTCTGCAAGCCTGAGTTTCCTACAGGGCATCAATGAATTATCCCTGCAGTGAAAAATAATTTAATATAAAAGTATTTATTTTTGATACATCCAATTAGCTAACAGTTTAATGCAATTATTTGCAGGGACTGAGTGCAGCTACACAAGACACATATGACCAACTGCAAATGCAGCCATTACCAGCCGTGCCTCCACACCCTCGTCGCTGAGATTGTTATTGCAAGGACAACCAAGAGTGGAAAGCCTTTCGGATTAACTCAATTCGACCAGCAAAAAGTTATTGCTAATCTGGAAATTGTTCCCAACATTATTTACCAGCAAAATCTATTTTTAAATTTTTTTTACATTATCTTAAAAAAATATATTGTGAAAGTACTCTACAATAACTGTGCCAGGACCTGCAAGCTTACTTGCCTCTGTGGATCATACTGTATTGGTTGAAGCTTTTCAGGTAACGTGGAAAAGATAGGCTAAGCCTACACGAATGTTTGGAAGTTATATTTTTTGTTGCATTTTTGCATAGGTCATAATAAAATGCTATGCTATACTGGAACTGAAAATATTAAAAATAAGAAACAAATATATCTAAATGTAAACAGGTGTTTTACAAGATAAACAGTTTCTAACAGTGCAAAAAGTAAAGAGATGACATCAAAACAGAATTAGGGATTTCAATCTCTTTATGAAAAACCAATTGAATCCGAATCTGAAGACATTTTTGGAATGGTTGAGTATGAAAACAATTATACAGATAAAGAACAATGTAAATACTATTATAAATGCATAGTAACAAGATTTTTTCCAATTGTAAACATTTTTCTAGCTAACAATTGAATTCATTTACTTCAGTGAGATTGTATACCTTTCAGTGAAATTGTCTGAGAATAGGTTTTTATGTTACCTTGCACATTTTAGGCTCACCTTTCCTGTGACAAAGTAAAGCACTTGGGTTGGTAGGCAAAGCATAATTTATCCAAAGTCCTCTAAACTTTAAGTTGGCTAAATACAATATAGTGTTAAGCAAATGACTTCAGCATCGTTCAGTTTCAAAAATAAATATTTAGAGTTCCTAATAAGTATTTAGCCACAATAAAAGCTTTAAGCATTAGTTTTAATTCCATCCACTGTTCCAACACCTTGGCTTTGAACTTGGCTGACAAACTAACAAAGATATAGACAACACATTTTTAATGAATACATATTTATTTAAAAATAGTTTGAGAAATTATCAGGAATACTCAAAAATGCAAGAAAAAGAATAAAACCTTTCTAATCACCCAAGTGCTTTTCAGAATTGTGCGTCTTTATTGTATCAGTATTTTCTGCTACTCATGGGATCTTTGGTCAAATGTTCTAGTTGTTGCCCATGTATTCAAGACAAGAAATGCAATGGCTACTGAGCTCATGTACGCTTCATTTATTTTAATGCACAAGTTATGAGGACCTGAAATACACTGCCTGAAATTGCATATTCAATAGTGACTTTCAAAAGCAATTTACTTGAAAAGGAAAGTTTGCAAGGCTACGAGGAAAGAGCGGGGAAGTGGGACTAATTGGATAGCTCTTTCAAAGAGCTGCTACAGGAAATAAGCTGTTTCCCTCGGCAGATAGGTCTATAACCAAGGGCAGATTTATAATTGGTGGAGGGAATAGAGTAGGGTGAAGTAAATTGTTTTTGAGCAAGAGGGAGGTGAGAATCTGGAACTCACTGCCTGAAAAAGTGGTCGAGGCAGAAGTCCTGATTGCATTTAAACAATACTTCACTTTGCACTTGAGGTGCTGTTGCTTACAGGCTACAGACCAAGAAGTGTAAAGTGTGATTAGGTCAGATAGGTCTATTTCAGTCAGTATCGACTTGATGGGTTGGACGACATGTTTCTGTGCTTTAAAATTCAATGATTATTATGGTTGCATCAAGGTTTAAAATTAATTTACTAATTAAGGTTCAGTTTTTGCTTCAGGGCAACATTTTCATAATAAGTAGCTGACTCAACTACAGCTACCACTAATCACTTTAATGCTCTGTTTTGGACAGTTTTTTTGTTTTCCCATTCTGAAAGTTCCTGGTTGTTTTTAAAAGCAGCTTCCTTTATTTATGAATAATTGCAGCAATCAGATCACCTCAACCATAATTGTAGCATTATGTTTTCAATACTCAGTAAAAAGAGCTTTGAAAAGCCATATGTCCATGAACAAATCAAAGATTTATTCATAACTAAATTAACGCACAGGCAGATCGAGAAAGGCAGAGGGATTCATTTATTGTTTGGAAATGAATGGGCAACCTGAACATCTACAAGTGGTGAAATTAACATAATATGTTAATTCTTAGGAAATGTAACACCCCATCTGATTGTTAGTTTGAACAGGCACTCCAGGATGCTATTTAACTTATTTTGAATGTGGGCCTAACTGATGTGAGATATGTTTAATTTCCAGCTTAATTTTGCAGTTGTTTCAAATAATTTTTAGTCATCGTTAATTTTACAGTTTTATGTATTTAAGATGTTGCCTGTAATGCCTGTCAACCTTTCTGTATTAAAAAAGGGTAGCTAACAATGTTGATTTGAATATTAATAGTCCTTTGATTCTTTATTCCCAAGTTTTATCTGGAAATCCTCTTTAGTGAAGCTCAACAGCTGTTCCAATTAGTTGACATAACTTCAAAATCAATGCAAATTTTAGAACAGTTAGAGTAACAAAATGCTTTATGGTAAATTGGTGAGCTACAAAAGCATTGTATACAGAATGTGTAATATAAATTGATGTATTTCCACTGAATAGCATAAATTCTGAAACAGGCAAGACTTAAACAATATACTCTTGACATGGTGACCTTTTGATAAAATGTAGCTGCCGAGATATGGGAAGTGACTAACAACTTATAAAGTCACCCCATCAATAACAACAGGTGCTTATCTGGGGCCCGGCCAGTAGAGGATTTTGGTTTTCTTGATTTGAGTGAGAAAGCAACCCTTTTATATCGGGAGCTGGAGGCTGAGGGTTGTCTGAATGTTGGCGCAATCACAGAGCCTTGCTTTCTGCCCATCCCAATATGAAGGGGCTCAGTCCCCAATCCATTGCATGTTTGCTGTCATACTGTCATTCAGAAGTCTCAAGATAGTAATAAACTTTGCTGGAAATTCACGTCTCTGGAGGAGTCTATGATTCTATTTGACCCACCAAATCACTTCACAGGTGATGGAGTCAAAGGCCGATCAATAAAGGCTTTGTAGAGGCTCTGGTATTTCAGACAATTTTCTTGGCTTTGTCGAAGAATGATGAACCCCATGGATGGCTGGAAACCACACTGGGTCTCTGGAAGAAAGTCTTTGCTAAGGTATGAGGTGGGTCAGGAGGATTCATGTGAGAATCTTCCACAATGGACAGAGGGATAAACCTCAAAGGTTTTCACAAATGTATTTATCATTCTTCTTGAAGAATGAAATAATGATGGCATTGCAGAAGTCATGATATAGTGTCTCTTCTTCCCAAACATTTGCAAATAATTTCGAGTTTAAACTAGACCACCAGCCTTATAGCTCTCTGCAAGCATGTTGCCAGGACCACATGCCTAGTTGTTCATCTGTTGGATAGCCTTCTGTATCTCATTAAGTGTCGGTAGCAAACCCAAACTTGATCTCCCGTGCTGTTGAAGGAGTGTGTTGGTGATTTTGTCCACTACTTTTGACTCCCAATTGATACGTTTCTGGTAGTGCTCCTTCCAACTATCTTGGATGGCTGCATCATCTTTGAGAAAGGAGTCCACTGTAACCTCTCCAGTCCAGAATTCTAAAATGCCGAAACACCAGCTTCCCTAATTTAAAAACACCATAACTCTCAGATGTATCACTGGAGACGCTGCAACTGTGACCGTACGTTTTCCTGCACTGGGTTCCGATGTTAAGGGGCATTTACCAGTCTACTCTCCCAGATTCCGCTAGGAAGGTAAGGTTAAAGCCTTGGTGTTTAGTGAGTTTTATTTTTACTTATATGGTTCAATTGGGAAGGTTATGAATTATGAAGGTTCACCAGGATGTTGCCTGGTATGGAGGGTGCTAGCTATGAAGAACGGTTGAGTAGATTAGGATTGTTTTCGTTGGAAAGACGGAGGTTGAGGGGGGACCTGATTGAGGTCTACAAAATGAGAGGTATGGACAGGGTGGATAGCAACAAGCTTTTTCCAAGAGTGTGGGTGTCAATTACAAGGGGGTCAAGATTTCAAGGTGAGAGGGGGAAAGTTTAAGGGAGATGTGCGTGGAAAGTTTTTTTACACAGAGGGTGATGGGTGCCTGGAATGCTTTGCCAGCAGAGGTGGTAGAGGCGGGCATGATAGCATCATTTAAGATGCATCTAGACAGATATATGAACAGGCTGGGAACAGAGGGAAGTAGATCCTTGGAAAATAGGGGACAGGTTTAGATAAAGGATCTGGATCGGTGCAGGCTGGGAGGGCCAAAGGGCCTGTTCCTGTGCTGTAATTGTCTTTGTTCTTTGTTCCTGGAAAGGAAAGAGTAGTGATCTTCTTTATGGAATGATGAGCAGCTACCCGTCTAACATGGCAAAGGTAATTTCCTTTTCTGGGCAGAATTTAGTTGTCAAGAAATCAAAGCAGTGGTGATCTTAAGTGGTAGAGGCAAAACTATTTTCTGTGATAAGCAGGAAGCCGTTCTTCAGAGTAGTTGGGATATTCCCCAACACCATCTGACAGAGATACAACTTGCTGAGACCATGATGGTCATAAATGTTTAATGACTGCTTAGTCTGTATACCCTGGTAGGTGAGTATTTGCGGGAAGGATACCTTCAGTGATTGAGCTCCAGTCTATCTTCATATCCTTAGCCTCCTCCTGTTATAGCATCAAGTGTGACTTTGCCAATTGGCATTTTACTACAGTGCAATGCTTTGAAAACATGTTAGATACAGTATTTGGATAAATAAAACAACTTTGCATCTTGTGGGTTGGGCATTCAAACATTATTCTATAATCTAGAAATTGGAGAGGTCACAGTGGCATTGCCATCTTCAACTTGGGAGGGAGTGGGACCCTACGCTGGGCTGCGTAGTGTTTGATTTCACTGGCTTTTACCCATCGCATACTTTGCAATGATGCAGATCATTTTCTGCGCTTTGGATTAGAGTATCAAGCATTCTTTTCATTTCCGTAGTGAAGTAGAGATTTTGACATGTATTGAAGACTTGGCATTTCTGACCGAGAATTCTACATATCACCATATCATTCTCATCACACCATTCTTGATTGCATGCGAGGTTACAATCTGAGGATCTGGGTGTATGTCTCTTGGATTGCAGATCTGATCTTGCCCCAAAGCCCTTCCACACGGGCATCATTTGAGCTTGTGAGAGCGAGATGAGCAGAAAGGTGCAGATGGAACTTTTGTTTTTATATTCCAGAGAAAGATGATGTTAAATCTTCTCCTGAAATTCTTGGAGGAGCTTCAGTTTTTGGGTGTCATGCTTGTGCTCAAGGTAAAGGATACAAGTCTTTGGTCTGTCCAGCAAACATTTCCTTCCTACACTGGCCATGGACAATGACATAATCCAGGAGCTTTTGGATTGGGGATGTTTCCACATTGTGTTGTATTTATCTTTCTGATGAGTGTGTTTGTGATGGTGAGCCATGATCAGTGCATTTGGGGAGAAGATCTTTGCATTTGATTTCCACACTCTTCTTTTCCAGATAGTGTCCATCCAGACAATGCAGTTACATCCAACTCTGGCATTAAAATCTCAGTCGAATCAATTTGTCTTGCGTTGGACAGATCTGCATAAGAGTTATTTTGTTTAGTCAGTAGAATTGAATGTGACACTGATGATTGTGTTCTGTTGATCGCCATTAAGTCAAAGCAGTAGAGTCATGAACTGTTCATCACTTCCAGTTGTATGTCCTGTGAATATATCTGTGATTCTATTTTTGATGGTGAACCCAACTCAGTGGGTATGATGATCCTTCTCTGGTTTTCTCTTCCAGAAAAAAAGTGTGCCCATCTCCTTCCTCTCTAAACTTATCTTCTGCTGGGTGTCAGGATTCACTGAGAGCAGAAACAGTAGTTATAATTTGCAAGTTCCTGAGAATCTATAGTGGCATCCTTTCAGGGCATTTGCTATTTTGTTTGTCCGTAAAGGCACGTTCCGGGTACTGAAATTCCTGCATTTTTCACTTGTGTGCTCTCAACTGCAAGGTTAGTGGTTCCACTGGGTACAGTTTTCTAATCAGGACAATTTGGGAAATCCAATGTTTGAGGTACATTTTCAAACCACTGCTGATATACAGGTTTGCAATTTAAGTTCTACAGGTTCACAGCCATGTCTCCGATGCCACTTGCCTGTCGTCAAAGCAGTTTCTGGTGTTCCTGGCAGAGGACTATACGTGACATATTTCAACATGAGGTAGTCAGTGTGCAGGTGACAACTGCACAATCTTGATGGGTTGGCAATCTTTACCAAATGGCATGGCAAACCATGATGCCTGGAGAGTGTCAAATCACACTGTAGTCTTCATCCACCTCCACACCCAATGATGTGCACACAAGACTCATTCATCTGCCTGTTCCGGTGTTAAGCACTTGAAAATGTGTGTTTTAAGTTAGGCCCACCACTCTAGATCTGCCCAGATCGATGTAGCAGACTCAACTTATGTATGTTTTAGTTGAGATAGTCTTGGTGGAAAGACAAGCTGCAAGCAGCACCACAAGCAGCCTGCCTCCCTGGGATACAAGGTCGAGTGCCAGACTATTTGTTGGAATCTAGTACCAATTCATGTTTTTTGGTTACTTTGCTACATATTTATCAATTGCACAAACATAAAATAAATACTTGTGAAGTTAAGCCAATAAATTGTTTCTGGTTCTTTTCTACAATTGTCAACCGAAATATCTTTTGAATGGTGGAAAAGGGATACATTTGTGAGGACATCAATAATTTCCCTTTATGAAATTTGCATCATAATTTATTACAGTGCAACTTAACTTATTGCACTGAATCAAAGATGCAATAGCAGAATGACTTTTAAGCACACTTACTCTTTGGAACATAACTTCAGAAGAATGAAGCTGCTTAGTGGGGAGAAATGACCTCGAGATTGTCCACGTGAACACATTCCGGAGAGAGCTCACCAGATTTAATGGGGTCAGCTAATTTTAATAATTTACATATGCTCCCTGTGCAGTTTAGTGTTTATTGAACATGATGGCTTGCTGCTTAAAATTAAAGACAAATGGCCTACTGAAAGGTCACAAAAACGTTCGGAACTTCTTTTACTCATAATATTTTTAACATTTTCACGTTCTGTGGAGAAGTGGGATAGGGAGAAGGTGGGTATGTGTCAGATGTGGCTCATTTGCTGGCACTCTCACCTGAGAGTCATAAGGTTCTGGGGTCAAGTCCCTCTCTCGGGCCCGGGCACATAAATCACGGCTGATACTCCAGTGCCGTACTGAGGTAGTGCTGCGTTGTCAGACGTGCAGCAGACTGAGGTCCTTTCTGCTTCCTCATCCGGATGTAAAAGACCATATGACACTATTTTGAAGACGAGCAGGGATGTTATTCTTGGTGTCCTGGCCAATATTTATCCCTCAGTCAACATGACAAAAAACATTATCTGGTTATTATCACATTGTTGCTTGTGGAGGTTTGCTGTGTGCAAGTTGGATGCCATGTTTCTGACATTACAGCAGTGACTATACTTCAAAAATAGTTCACTGGCTGTAAAGCACTTTGGGACATCTATTGGTCGTGATACTCAATGTTATTTTTTGGGGGGGAGGGGACATAGCACATCAGTGAGAAAGCCGAGGCTGAATTTGCAACCATCTTCTGGCAGATGATCGATTACTGATCTCGGCTCCTTCGGAGGTTCCCAGATTCATAAATGCCAGTTTTCAGCTAATTTAGTTTCCTCCACATATCAAGAAATGACTGAAGGCACTGGATATTGCAGACTACGGGCTCTGACAATATCCCAGCAATAGTACTAATGAAGATTTGTACTCTAGAAATAGCTGTGCCCCATACCAAGCAGTTCCAGTACAGCCACAACACTGACATCTACTTGGCAATGTAGAAAATTGACACTTTTATGACTTGTCCTCAAAAAAAGAAAAATCCAACCTGACCAATTACTGCGCTTACTGTCTACTCTCGATCATCAGCAAAGTAATGCAAGGGGTTATTGGCGATGCTATTAAGCAATATTTACTCAGCTATAACCTGCTCACTGATGCTCAGTTTGGGTTCTGGCAGGGCCACTCAGCTTCTGACCTCATTAGAGCCTTGGTTCAAATATGAACAAGTGAGTTGAGGTCCTCAAGTGGTGAGGTGAGAGTGATCACCCTTGGCATCAAGGCAGCATTAGACCAAGTATAGCATAAAGGAACCCTTGCAAAACTGAAGTCAATGGGAGTCAGGGGGAAAACTCTCCACTGGTTGGAGTCATACCTAACCTAGCACAAAGGAAGATGATTGTGGCTGTTAGAGGTCAATCGTCTCAGTCTCAGGAAGTCTTCAGGGTAGTGTCCTAAATCCAATCATCCTCACTTGCTTGACCAAAGACCTTCCTTCCATCATAAGGTCAGGAGTGGGGATGTTCACTGATGATTGCATAATGTTCAGAACCATTCACGACTCCTCAGATACTGAAGCAGTCACTGCCCAAATGCTGCAAGACCTGGATAATATTCAGGCTTGAACTGACAAGTGGCAAGTTACATTTTCTCCACACAAGTGCTAGACAATGACCATATCCAACAAGAGAGGATCTAACCATCTCCCCGTGACATTCAGTGGCATTATCACCCCTTGAAACCAACAACTTGCCGGGGGCTGGAAGGAGAGGTTTACCATCAACTGGAAACTGAACTGGACCATCCATATAAATACTGTGGCTGCGAGAGGTCAGAAGTTGGAAATCTCTGGTGAATAACTCATATTGTCATTCACTGAAGCCTGTCCACCATCTACAAGACAATAGTCAGGAGTGTGATGGAATACTCTCCACTTGTCCGGATGAGTATAGCTCCAAAAACATTCAAGAAGCTGAATACAACTGAAGGCAAAGCAGTCCACTTGATTGGCATCCTATCCACCACCTTCAACATTCACTCCCAGGGTTTACCATCTATAAGATGCACTACAGACCTGAGGCTCATTCGGCAGCACCTTCAAAACATGTGACCTCTACCATCTAGAAGGACAAAGGCAGCAAACGCATGGGAAAATGACCACCTGCAAGCTCCTCTCCAAGCCATGTGCCATCCTGAATTGGAACCATATTGCTGTCCCTTCACTGTTGTTAGGGCAAAATTGTGGAACTGCCTTCCTAACAGCACTGTGGGTGCACCTACACCACATGGACTGTAGCGGTTCAAAAAGGCACCTCACCACCACATTCTCGAGGATGATTAGGGATGGCCAATAAATGTTTGCCTAACCAGCAATACCAACATCCTGCAAAAGAATTTTTAAAAAGTTGGCACTGGGCTAAAAGTGTAACAATTGAGGATGTGCTGAAAGGTTTGCTGATGGATTGGTGTAAACATTGTTGCTCTGGTAAAAAAAAGATTAATTTTGGTACTATTTCAACTATATTTTCAAATTTGAATTCAACTGCCTGAAGGCACAACGTACGTGTTTTTCTTATGAATAACATTATCTGTTTTAAGATTATCAAAAAAAATCAAGTGCTCAATAGTTGTAAACTTCAAAAGAACGGACTGCACAAAGGTAGGCAGAAAATAACTACGTTTCCCATGACATTTGAGTCAGATTTTTAATGAACCAAGACGCCATTACAAAAATGAATACAAAATGATTAGATAAAATGACCACATTACAATACAAAAAAATCTAGCTGCAATGGAATTATTTCATGGCAGTTATTGAAGACAGCTTTATCTGCAATTATTCACTATACAATGGAACTGATTTTGAAAAGGGAAGTAAAGAACCAAACAGTGCCTTAATGCAGACAGAAGCAATATTGTTAAATTTGCATTTCTAATACAACTGAGCAGTTCATCATGAATACCTATCGCTGTGTATCCGGTTTCATAATAAATTAGAAAAATAGGCTCTTGTTTGAATAGATATTTTTTCTTAAATTAAAAGGGTGGGGAATAAATTAAAACCATAAAGCTCAAATATTTATCCAATGTACAGCAGACCAGACTAGTAGCCATTTAACATGATCTTAAAACCAGGCAGCATCATGTAAAATCAGAGTTATGTGCAATCATCTAAATCAATTTAAAAAAAAAATTATATTCAAGGAATGCTGTTGTCACATCTTGATTAGGAATAATGGAAAATTATGCTCAGTTATAGTTGTCATCTGCTAATTTAGATCAGTTTGTTTTTCTGGCTCCTGTGTTGAAACTCCCGATACAGGTTCATAGTTCCAGTTCAAACTTCTACCTATATGTTGGCTGATGATTTATCTACTTATGCATATTTTATGAACCAATTTTCTAAATAAAGCACGTAACAGCATTCCGTGTTAGGGAGGCAGATTCATTCCCAACCTGCAGAGTTAGCTAATTGACTAGAGGAAAATATAGATAGGAATCTGTAAAATAAAAAGCTGAAAAGGTAGATAAAAATCAATAAAAGCTTGGTTATAGATTCTTAATCAAGAACAGTAAATTTTTACATCTATTGATATAAAATCCTTTGAAGTATATAATCTTTCACCACATTCAATTTCCTTCCCAAATTAGTCGTCCATCTAATTTAATTAATGGTACTGTTTTTGTTCAACCACATTGCTATTGTTAGTGAAATGAAATGATCATATGTCATAACCACTAGATTTTAAATGTTGAAAGTAACTGCCTACTTCTGATGCCTTGAAAAAAAGACAATCAATTGCTTCAATGTTCATTCTGAACCCAAATACAGTTTTAGGTTCAGCCAATATTGAAAATGTTGAGGCCCTTTAAAGGCAAAAATCTCCCAAAAATTCCCAACTGAATTTGACAAAAAATATTTTTCTGAAGTCATCAGTAGTATACTAAAGGCCCCTTCATCACTGAGATTTAATTAATCGATTCCAGTTAAATTTATACAAATGTGTTAAAAGATTAAATACACAATGAAAAAAGACACAACTGAAAAGACCTGCAAATGTGTACCTATGTCATTCATGAATGAATGAAGTACTTAGAAAACCTAATACTAAACAGGGCAGACTATTTAGTAACAGAAATAAACAAAAACACTAAATAAAATCAAATAACTAAATTTGTCAAAGTGTAAAATTTAATATCCTGACAATTTAGTCCTTACAGTTGCCCAAAGATTAATCTTTACATTTCTAATTGAGTTTATTACGAGCCAGAAATGATACTGTACATTTTAAGTTCATATGATTATACCAGTACACAGCAATATACAAATCAATGCTTAACAATAATGCCTTACTGTTGCAATGTGTCAGTAGACAATTACAATGAAGTGTGCATTCACACCAGTTTATTATTGGAAATACTTCACACACAATGTAATTTCACATTCCTGCTTCTAACCTCAAAGGCTAGAACCATTTAAAATTTTTCATTACCACTCTTCAAAGGGATCATGCCATTTAGTGTATTAAAAAGTTCACAGTAAATGTTGCAGTTAGGTCTGGGTTAAACTGCTGCTTCAGTAATAAAAAGACATATCATCCTGTGATGTAACAATTCTGAATCCCACGGGGTCAGATTTTTAAAAAATGTGTAGACCTTGATGACTCTAGCTTGTTGATAAATGTGTAAAAGTTCACCTAACATTTTTTCATATTTTGCCTCTTTCATACTCACTATTGCTCCTACCAAATTTTCATTCTTCGCCATTTTAAACAAAGTGCTAACTGACCAAGTGAAATATCTAATAGTCACAATAGCTAATATACAAATTAATTTAGATCAGGCAACACAGCCATAACTTGATGAACAATTGTCTATTTATAAGTTCTCTGCTAGGAAACTGACATTGATGTTCATATAGAGGCGCCAAAGAGCAAATCAATGGCAAATACAATTTGTTTTTCATATTCATAGACAGTACATATATGGGTGCAGTATTTGAAACTTTACCACTTATTTTTACTGTAGTAATACTTTTTCTTATAAACTAGTTAAACTTGCTGGATTCTAGCATTATACACTAGATATTTTAAACAAGTTGTGTTATTTCTGTAAATTAATTAGTGCTCCATTTTAACATTACTGCTTGTACCTTGTCAGAATTATTCTGTTGGGTGTATTTTAAAATCACTGATAATACAAAAACATTTCTTGGGAACTGTGATTATTTTTCACCATTTAATAAAACTGCTTCTGTCAAAGACCAATTTAACATAAAAAGTGAAGACGTCATTTAAATGGTTTGGAAATTTTATAGATCTGTGGTTTTGGGAAATCATTGAAGGTAGCCAGGTAACAAATCAACCCATACACAGGAAAAGGATTTTTAGATCATACTAACACTCAATGGAACAGACTGCCGAGGTGATGACAGCATCAGGAAGATCCTGATGGTCAGAATGCAACAGGCAAACATTTTCTGGCCAAACAGAATTGGTACCTGAACAAAGTGGAAGCACAGGGTCAAATTAAACAGCGAGAGCTTTACCCAATAATGGGCTAATTTATAAAGGTCTATCTGTCAAGCTGTTTTGAACAGTCACTTTGTACAATCATCTTGTGTTACATTAAATAAGGAACCAGATTATAATTATAAACTATTACTTAAATGGCGATGTAGAACTTTACTTGCACATTAATTTGGTAAATGGAGGGACTGGATCTCTTTACAAAGTCAACAGTAACAATTTTAGTTTGCTGGATATATTAATCTCTTACACCTTGCCTGACATTCCCTTCCTGTAATAACCTCTCCAATTCAGTATAATGTTTTATCAAGAACTGCTTAATTTCCATTAAGAGTAAAAGAGCATTAAAGAGGTTTTCAATAAGCAGCATACAAATCTGTTTAATTTGATCGTCGTTTCTAAATAGCTCTGTGACAACACTTTCACAAATAGAGAACTGTAAATGTTTGCTCCATCAGTTTTCATATAAAGCAATGCCATCACTCAATGAGGAGTAATGCTGCTATAAATTAGTTGAAATCTCACCTACAGTTCATCAAGGCTAGAGGTTTCCAATTACAGATCAAGATTGTGATGCTTTTTGGAAAAGCTTCAAGCCATGCACCCAGAAGTACATCACAGGAAGTTGTCTTCATTACCAAGTTTTGAATTTGTGTTGGACTGATGCAAAAATATACGGACCAAATTCAGTGCAACTGTTCTTAATTATAGAGGCTTATGACCAGCTCAATTACCTACTGGTAAATTTGGGAAACTGGAAAGCAAGTATGCAATCCTCCACAAGATCAAACAGTGAACTATCCTGCACCATCTCCCTTCTATTAAATATTGGTGTTTACACAAATTCAGGTCTTTTTTTAAACCTTCTATTCAAATTGCTGAAAAAGTTCACCCTGCCAAAAGTGACAGTCTGACAAACAGGTTTTTAACAACAACATTTGTTTATGCAAACTATATTTATCAGAGTCTATTATATTTTTCTGAAGACAGTATTCTATAATATCACCAATTTCAACTACCATAATAGCAATAAATTGGTTTATTATTACTGTTGAAATGTTCAGCATTTATTTCAGGAGAACTGCCCCAGAGCAACAAACCCTTAAGGACACCATGATGGAAGTTTCCTTCAGCTTTTCAGTTGCCATCAATTGAATTTCAGTTTAGGGTTTTTTGAAACAAGGCTGGTTATTCCAACCTGCCAAGACCTAATAGCAATTAGTAGAAGATGATATCACCTCACATTAGGTATAGTTTATTTTTGAATATTTGCACTGGTAAAGGTCCGACATTTGTAACCATCTATCAGAAGTTAATTCAAAAAATTGTTGTCAGGGTAAATGTGAACACACTCAACTGTGATACTGCATTAAGGTGCACTGAATACAGGGACGTCCGCAGGTTACCTGTGCTGCAGTCTTATTAAGAAATACACCATGCACATGTGGGGATAGTTCAACGCAGTTGAAAATCTTACAGTTACACCCACTGAGTTGTTACACATCTTTATTCAGAGATAATGAGTTAATAAATCATGAAATTTACTTATTGATAACAGTATCCCTTTTTTCTTGGTCATATACAGAATTCATCTATAGAAAACATGTAAAAGACCACCAAAAATTATATCTACATATCATTTTATGCTCTTTTGCTTTAGTTTCCATAATTCCTGATTCAATGAAGTTCAAATATGGACAGATGTAATCATCAGGTTCATTATTCAGGAATATAAATATTGGTGATGTGGTCCTGTGGAATTACTGAAGTACAGATTTATTCTGTCAGTCACCCACTGAATAATATGCTTGAACGTTAACAGTTTAGCTTTTTCGTTAAAGGAGGCTCACTGCCATGCAAGACCAGCCCAGAGAATGAGAAGGCAAGAACGAAGGAAGGATGGAATACCCAGAGTCAAAATAACTAATATGTTGGGAAAGGCAAAATATATTGCCTATTTTCCAGGATTTTATATCTAACACAAGTTTACAGTCGGCACCTGAAATTTTTTTAAATATCTTTTATATTGATCTGAATGGAAATTTGGGGATTCTTCACATCAAATTGAATTACTTTGTTGGGAATAAGGTGGATATAAAGTTTTAAAAATTTTTGAAAGATATTATGTAGATATTTTTTATATAAGAAAGGAATACTGCCTATTAAAAACCTTGGTTTTAAAAAACGTTCCAATAAATAACACATCTAAAGAATACAAGCCTGCGGACGTCCAAAATTGGATAATATGTACACTTTTAAAACTATGAACAACTAGGCAGTGAAAAACAGTTATGTTCTCACACACAAAGACACACCCAAAACATACAAAAATACTATATCTTAAACTACCAAGTAAGACAATTTATTTTTTTTATCTCATGCCATGACTTAAGAGCAATACACTGAAACGAACAAGGATTTGACAAAAAAAAAAAAAACACCTTTTATCCCAGAAATATACCAAAATATACATCTAAGCTTTGGAATTACTGAGGTTAGACTAATGCCTGCTGGGTAATTGCATTTAATACACAATTAAGGTTGCAAAGAAGAAACAAATCTTTGGTATCTGCATTAGGCGAATGTTAACATTTGTATTTCGCTTTGGGATAGAGCTTGTATGATCCTACAACCCCCATTTAGTACTCAAAAAACAATCACTGAACACAAAAAAAATCCACCCTTCTCCACAAAAAAGTACTGAGTCTCTATCTAACACAAGGTTGAGGAATACAATGCATAGTTGCACAGTGGTATTATGAAAAGGAGATGAACCCTTGCAAGCAAGCTACATCTTTCTTAGTCTTCATTTTCCTTTCACAAAATGAAATGGCAGCGTCCAGCCAGTTACAGTCAGTTCTGAATAGCACCCCAGTGTGTATTAATTCAGATCACCCAGCCCAAAGGGATAAATGCCCCTCAGAAGAGCCAATCCTACCACAGGAGTCTCCAGTCCTTTAACCAATCAAATAGCACATGGGCTCCACTTTCAGCAGTCCCTCTGGTGGACAGAATGAAGCATATTTCCTTTGCTTTATGCAATTCTTTTGTCACTGTAAGCAATTCACACTTTTGAAATGAGATTAGTGTAGGACTGAAGACATTTAAAAAATTTAATTCATACAATCATTAATAAGTCTTTGGTTTTATCAGCACAATGTAAGGTTGCTGGCGTGTAATAAAAGCACTAAGCATGGCAGGAAAGACAATCACTCATATTTACATTCAGAGAGTGAGTGTTATTCTCAGGGTATTTTTAATGATGGACGCAACACCCTTACCTGATCTGATACAAGATTGTCAAAACTGAACAGCCATTTATTATTCAACCAATATTTGGCTCTGAGCACTATTGCCAGCCTCATAATCATTTATCTAGGTTCAAAGGCCTGGCCCCATGACCAGAGTTGGAAATTTCAGTCACCGAAATCAAACTGGGTATACACACCCAATAGGAGCAAGATGGGAGCCTTTCATCATAACTAACCAGTTGTCCATGTAAGGAGTTGCCAGGTCAAGAACTTGTCCAGGTAATGTCATGGAAACAATCCATAGATGTACAGCAGGGGAAGCAATAATCAATTGCCTCATATGCCATTAGGCATGGTTACGAAGAACAAGGTGGTGGTTCAATGGTTTGGCTAAAAGTTCAATGCAAAGATAGAACCATAGAAAAGATTCAGCACAGAAGGGGGCCATTTGGCCCATCTTGTCCATGCCTGTGGAGGGACACAATGAAAAAGTTAAAGGATTGCAATATGCCCACTGCTTCCTTAAACTTTAGTTGTCAATTCTGACCGTCATTATTCTCCTGCCATGCTAGCGCTGATACATGCCAGAGTTTTTTTTTTAAAGTATACAGTTAGTGGCAGGTTCAGCCACTCTGAGGGGGAGATTAAAGCGAGTTACTCAGTCATGAGTTAGAAATGAGGTATACAACAGCTCCTGTACACAACAGATGGTGACAGCACCATTTAAGCAACTGAGGAAGAAAATGAAATAATCATACCATGCGAGTAGACAAGTGTATGGAGTATTTTCATTTAAATTTGCAAGATGCTCAAGCAAATAATTCACCAGACACTATAGTTTTCATCCTCCTTGTAGCTCAGTAACAAAAACAATTGTGTACAATCTTGCTGCACTGATGATTCCATTGAATAAGATGTAATTTCAAAACCCACCATTGCATTGGACATGACAATCCCTAGGGTTGTTGGTGCAGTCACAGATATTTGTAAATCTCTAAACTTCTATTTGGGAGCTGCAAGTCAAGACATTAATAGCTGTTAATCGGGCATTATAATATTTTTAAAGGTATCTCAATGTATTGATACAAAATATGGTGGAATACAATAGGTTAGGTTATTTTTACTGAGAGTACCAGATTTCTTTGCCCAGGAAAATCATTTTTACTACAGCTAAATTGCTATTCTGTCACAATTAGAATGTTTATAATTAACAATAAAACAAAACTCGCTCATTAACCAGTAATTTCCAATGCAGATTAAAACTGTGACAATATCTCAAACGCTCTTTACAAAAGTAACTTATAGAACTGTAACCAACTGTATGATTGTCCTAGGGTAGATGTGATGTTTTTACAATTTATATGGGGGCTTTTATATACAATATTTTAATAAGGTTGCTTTAAAGATCATACAAAGTTAAATATATTAACCTGTCTGACATTCATACCAACCATGGGAATAAATCTGACAGAATTTCATTTTCTTCCTCAGGGATCCTTCATTTATTAATTTACTATACAAACTGACCCATACTTTTGTTCCAAGTGCTCTTCTTGTATAACTGGAATGGATACATCAAGATTTTCTTCTTTTTTTTTTACATCATTCTCCAAGAGTATGTACCTCTTTAAAAAACCAGCCACTAAAATGAGAATCAATTCTACCTGCATAACCCACTAGGACAAGTTTATTGTAAATTTGTCATTTTTTGTATCCATAAAACTCAAGGTAACCAATCTTCTGTACTTTCAGAATCTTTAATTTAGTTTGTTGCTACTTTCATGACTCCAAGTGAATATTTAATCAATTATTAATTGAACCACCAAATTGGTGTCCCTGGTTTTCCTTATCACTTCAAAGCAAGGACTTTAATACTAGTCATAAAGCTGTGTGTATCTACAAATTCAAAATTAAACGCTAACAATCTTATTTTGCTTTCTTTGAGGCTGCCTAGGTAAAATTAGGAGGGGGTGAAGAGTAACAGCAGATTTGAATTAAAAATAGAATAAGGTGTATAATTCTTGCCTATATATAAATCACTAATTTGTGTGAATATTATGTCTATCAAATGTTGAAAAGTTTGGTTAATTATAAATTGTTGCCATATGTAATTGAGGAGCTTAAATATAGGCAAATAATGATATGCTGATCAGATCTTGTTGCACAGGAAATGCACAGAAAATGAATAACTGGTTGGCTCATGGTAAAAGGAAATAACTTTATCAGAGAATATTTGTAGCAGATCATAACTCAAAAATTTCACTTTCCTTCTTCACAAGTAAAGATAGGGACATATCAAAGAAAGCATAATAAAGTCAAAATGGGTCAGATATCACTTGCGTCTTTAAATCTGAGTCAGCTGCAACGCTTTCATTGGGCGCTTCATACAAATACAGCATCAAGAGCTGGGCAACATTTTTAATACTGCACTAGGAATGACCTAAAGTTTTGGAATATTTCAAATTTTCTTTTGAAAGAGGGGGAGCTAGACAAAAAGTAAATGCATTACGGGTTGTTTGGGAGCTATATCAACTGGAATAAAAACAGAAAATGCTGGAAACACTCAGCAAGAAATACTCCAAACCTTTTGTTCATCCCCATACTACAGGATACAATGACTTAATTATTTATAAGTATTACTTTAACATGGCCAAGCTAAAATTGTGGCAAAAATAACTCAATTTTTTAGGAAATAAAACCTTGTCTGGCGGGGTAAGTTAACAAATATCTTGACGCAACAATTTTTGTCCGGAGCATTGTAATGTCCAACCCTGGTACCACTTTAAATTTCTATTACAAAAGCTCAGCGAACACCAACATTGATCAACAGTCATAGATAGACTAGCATCAACACCAGACTTCTGTTCTATGTAATGACATTAGAATGGCATTCGTTATACAGGGTTCACAATTGTAGTTCCTCAGTGACACCACTGTAGCCCTCTCTTAGAATTTTTAAATTCTAGCAGTACTGCCAAGTTTTGCAATAACTTTCAATATTATTGATATTCAACCTACACTTGTGCCACAACTGCCACACAAACGTGGTAGCCATCTGTTTTTGGAGGGTAGCAATATAACTCAATTAATGATAATATTTAAGGGTGTGCAATAAAAAGCATTTAACAATAAACTTCAATACTTAAAAATATAATCATAGAATTTAAAGTTTTTTTAGAAAAGCAAACCGGATTCAAAAGGTCAACTATTTCAAACTGCAATCAGACAGTTTTCACAGCTAGATGTGTTATATTTCATGAAACTTAAAAAGCTGACAGACAGAAAAATACAAACTAACAATAGCCAATTTGACAAGTATATCATCGTGTAGCTAAAACACACTGACAGTAATTACAAAATTCATGTAAAAAAGGTAAGATTGGCAAAGATGCCACTTCAGCCACTTTAAAGTCAGCTATAGAGCCAACTCATCCCCAAACACAAAGAACATAATTGCACACCCCTAATATTTTCTAGTACAGAACTTTACTTTAGAAAAGTCTAAATCATGTCACTGATGCTTCATAGCAACCTCAGAATCCAAATATCAGATTACAAATTGCTGCTGAATCTATTTGTATGACACAATCTAGTTTGATACCTTGAAATTACTACCAAATTGCTGCAAATTCTCATTCCACCAACTGCATACAAAAATGAGAGCTAGGATAGTCAAAGTGTTAAGCCTCTTGTTATTCTAAAGCACAAACCAAATGACCGGAGACAACCGCAGCCACACATCAACTCAATTGTTCTTTGATCGGTCATGCAGGTGCAAGGAGCAGGATATATTTTTGGTCTAGACTGAATTGTTTAGCATTGCTATCAACAATAATAATAATACAAAGTTAAAAAACTTACTCAACTATTAGTGTGACAAACACTACATTCAATTTACAACACAGATAAAACATGTTCACTTTTTCCTTTTTTTAAAGGAAATACCTTTTCTATAGTGGAACCCTCTCCCATCCCCTGACATTGTTGAACTAACCTCTTTCTAACAAAAGGCCAGTGAAAGATGAATGGTATGGTACTGCTTAAAAACATAGAATTCAAATATTAACTAGTTTCAAAACAGTGAGATGATGCATGCTAAAACTTAGGCCACATTTTAATTGAGTTGCAAAAGAAGGCATTTGCTTTGGCAAATAGAATCACAAGTAATTGATTTCTTTCTTTAGTTATCAAGATCACCTTTTAAAGAGAGAAACTAAATCCATAAACATTTTTTTTTTTAAAGTACAGAGTATCACCCAAAAATCAACCACTACATTCTAAATCTACAATCATATCCACCAGGAATAGTTTTTGCATTTGTAAAGCAAGCCTGTAATTGCTAAGCGATGCTGAGGTATTTTTTTCATGGAAAGATTGCAATGATGGAAAATGTTGCTCATGTTCTACTTATAGGGTGCAAGGTCTGTCTCATTTCCCAATGAAAATGTTTGCACAAATTGCTTAAAGTCATCTTTTTTAATTTAAAGAATTTAAGGTCATAATATTGTGAATAATATTAATAAAGTGTTTCGATGGGATTCCACCCCCCCCCCCCCCCCCCCAACCCCCAATTTAGTTAATCTAAAATGGGGGAAATATATTATTTGGTCTCCCTATCACTTGAGCAGGAATTACTCAATGCCATACAGCGTTCAGGAAGGATTGCAACATCACAGCTTGATAAGCCTCTAAAGAAAGCACAATTGTAATTGGGTTAGGTAGAATATCAGTTTTTTCCTTTTAGCCCTACATGGAGTTCCCTGATATGGTTATCCTATCCTATTAATCATATCAATGACAATCGGTGACACATTATTCCAGCAGCAGGGCTATCCACCAAGAAAGAACATTACCACTAATAGAAAACACAGATTTAAGATAATTGGCTAAAGCATCAGAGGAAAGAGGAAGAGAGTTTTAATTTTACGCAGCAAGCTATGATCTGGAACCCAATGCCTGAAGAGGTGCTGGAAAATTGAACAGCAACTTTTAGAAGGGAATTTGACATACATGCAAAGATTTGTGGGCTATTGGGAAATAACAGGAAAGTAGGACCAACTGGATAGCCATTTCAAGAATCACACAGGCAAGTTGGCCCAAATAGCCTCTTTCAGTTCTGTAATTCCATGGTGTATTGTCGAAGGACAATTTGATCATTTTGTATTCAGAGGTCAACCTCATCAAATCAACAGAGGTCCTGTACAATGTTTTTACCAACCAACTTTTAGTAATAACTTATATCTGGACCTTAATCAAAGCTTTATTCCATAGCTCTTGGTTCAACAGTGCTGTCAATATTTGAAGAAATGGGACATTGCCACAAATAGGGAACTGAATCCTCAACAAAGAGTTGCACCGCCAGTTTTTTTGGGGGGGGGGGGGGTGGGGTGGAAGTGGGAAAAGCGAGGGGAGAGAGTTATACACTATACAGAAAACAATATAAATTTGTATCAATTAAGCGTCATTTTGATTATTAGGAGTCAATAAACCATGATCTAAACTGTGTTTGTAAATACATTATAAGTGCCTACAGGGTTACACATTCTCCACTTCACTGAAGTCAATTTCTAAAAACTGGATAAGGCATATCTCCAAAAGGACCATTATAACTGCTTTCACCTGATTGATGATGCCTGTCATGACTGTTGTGGCAATTTTGGTACTCAAAAAAACCCGTAGATACATATTTTAAACTGAGACTCGACATTGGTCGTATCCCCAAACAAGATTCTTTAAAAGTTAGGGAGCAATATACAATAAAAATGTACACTTGCTTTTTCAAACAATGTAAAAATGTTGATTTCATTCTAAAGTTATGTCAGAACAAGGGCACATTATTTATGGTAAAATATTAAACTAAAATAACTTTTTGGAGACTTTTAGGAAATAAACAGCTTTTAGCTAATCAAGCTGTTAAAATGTGAGAAGCTCTTGTACTAGAACTGGGCAAAAAAACCTTCACCGTGGAATTAAGACCTAATAAAATGCTTAGACTGAGAGGTTTACTTTGGTTATTTATGTTGCAATGTTACTTAATATACATCAAAATTATTTGGTTTAGTCGAAAGTACATTTATGCATTTTAAAATTTAGTTTTCATGTCAAGCCTTTGAATATCAAAGTCAAAGGCTTTTTAAAGCCAAAAGCTTGTTACTTAAAGCTGGAAACCGCATATAAATGCACTGAAAATATATCAAATGTATGCAATAATTTCATTCAATATTTTGTAATTAAAATTTTGACATTCAAGTATTTATACAACATATAAAGCATGACCAGGAATAAAAAGATATATTCCAAGGATATGAATCTGATCTATTTTCCCATGTGAACAAGCATATTTAGCCTGGTTTACTTTAGTAGATGACCTTTTTGGGCATCTTCAATAAAAATATACAAATTGCACCAGAGGATTAATTTTAGACTGAACTCAAGAAATGTATTAAAATTGCCAATAGTTTTCCCATTCACAACCCTCAACAGTTCAAGGGGGGCAATATTTAAACACGTGTCAAAGGCAACAAGGTGCATTTGAATTTGGTAATGCTATTGAAATGTCTCAATTATAAAAGTTTGCAAGCATTTGGATTTTACATATTTAGGTTTGAAATTTCATCCTCTTGCATCCAACACTTTTAAAAGAAAAAGATGCAAAAACAATTGCTGCATAAAATTGTATAACTGAAAATACTAAGCTTAAGTCAGCATTTTAGAAATTTCTTTAAAACAGATTATGAGTTTAGAAAAACAAAGTATTTTTCATGAAGAGAAATTTGGTTAATTATCAGTAAGAGCACTTCCAGATTTCGAAAATGAATGTTATATGATATAAAATAATTATCCTATATTAATTAGCAACTTGCATTTTACCAGCTTTATCTAATCTGAAAAAAGTCAACTTTGATTCGAGTGGATTGATGGAATAAATCAGCACGTGTGTGTGACTTTATTTGAAGTCATGGAAAGATGGCAAAATGGGACAATGGAATAAATGGTAGTTTTACTCAGTTATGAATTGTAATTATAACCACTCTAAATCACTTTCTGCTTCCAATCAAAATTACTCATTTTAGTGTTAAACTATTTCCTATATTTATCGATGTATCTTCAGTTCCAAAAACCTGCTAATACAATCCATTCTACACACACACCTCAATGTCACATCAGCCATCAGTTTGCAAAAGGTACTGCCCAGCTCCAATTTGTACAAGAGCAAAAAAAATCCTGAATAAAAATCATGTTTTGATTGCTTCAACCTCAAACTAGAACACCCCATTAAAGCAAAATTTTCTTTGCAACAGACTAATTCAGTGATATACCGATCACCTCTGAAACAAAATATTAACCCATTAAGGAGTACAAAATTAAGAATTCTGCCCCTATTAATTTTCAGTTGCCTTATTTAGAGACACAATTAAAACTTGCCCAGTTAGGTTCAAAATATGAACTGTGGTCTGAGATAAGATACCAAGCATTATTTTAAAAAATTCTATGGGAATATTTCCTCAACACCTGTTTACTACCTCTGTCAATGACCAGCATTCAGTTTTGTTTTGCATTTAAAATTAAAATAACTATCTTGGATACACCTATTTTTTTTCTTGCCGCTTTTTAGAACATTTTGTTATTTAAGGAGCAAATTCCTTAAGTGGAGAATCAGGAGCAACTAAAGGTTCTCAGAAATTGTAAACGCCTTCAGCCATTCAAAAAGTTAACAATAAACTAGTTAGCCAATTTTATCCTTTAACTCAAATCTGCTTAACGTGAAACAGCATGCAATGAAGCCGTACTCAAAATACACTAGGCTGACATCAGTTGTACCAACATTGGTTAAATGTCATAACACACCTGGCGAATTTACTTTCTCTGTAAAGACTATTCCCTAAATGTATACCTAGTTGGGCAACCTGTTTCCAAGACTTAAGCCATGCCATTGAACGAGTACGAAATATGAAAGGAAGCGAAGAAGGTCATCTCTAGAAAAGCATCTTGCCTTCACTTGAACAGCTAGCATCATGGGAAAACCTTTTCGCTGCATGGCACATTATATGTGAGGACCAATTTATTATTGGCACTGATGCAACTGTTGACAACTAGTCTATAAGGTAGCTTCCATTGCATAGTTTGTACTACTGATACATCATTAAGTCTTTCCATGCACAAGTATTACGCACATTTTTGTATTTTGGGTGCCATTAAAATATAGTGCAATGAGAGTCAACCGTAATGAGGGCAGAGGTTTCATACATGACTTGGGTTGGGTGGGTGGTGGAACTGAAGAAAGACCTGGAAAAATTGTAAAAACTTGCCTTAGAGGACCAAAGGGTTTCAGTTTACATTTGTGCATGGGGTCCAAACATTTCCCACTGGTCTAAAGTCCAGAACCTACTATTAGGACAATAACAGTATTCCTCTAAAGTTTGATTCTGACAATCCAGTGAAAGTAGTACAAGAGTACATAAACTAGAAAGATACAAGTACTGTAGCAGTACAATCTGTCACAGGATCTATTTTGTACATTTAAACAATCTTAGGGTTTGTATATCTTGAAATAATATTTTCAACTTCCATAATATCACCAACACCAGTCTACATTCAGCCATCCAGTAACTTTGAATTGCCCAATGAAAACTGGTTGCACCAGACTCTTGACAAAATGGTTACTACTCTGCACAATGTAAAGTTCATGTTTGAAGGTTCCTTTACCTGAAAAACGACATTAAAAAGTAGAAAATAGTAACTGTTTACCTTTTATGAACAGGAGCAACTAAATTACTGATGCCTATTAACTGCACTCATGCAAACAATGTCATTGGTACAGCAGCTAGGTAAAACTGACTTTGGTTCAAGCTTTTAATAGCTGTCCATATTTGGTAGGCAGCCATATTCATTTTATTTGCAGTTTGGTAGAGTAACCCTATCAATACTGCAATTTTTACATCTTGAAAAGGAGATAAATGTAGTTACTAACAGGGAAAAATGGTGGCTGTCATTATTTTTAAGATTAAGAAATTGGTTTAATTGCATCCAATCATTATTTCCAGCACAAAGAACACCAACCCAAGTAAATTCTAATGATAAACTGAACTCAAGTACCTAGTTGGTTTAAGTAAATATACACACTCTCAGTGCAGTAAATATGGGTGAATAGTCAGTAACAGAGCACAGGGATGTCCTGATGACCACTTGCTTGATTCAAGCACATTATCTGTTAAAGAATCAGCAATGTGTTTATCAGAAAATACCATGTGCTTCCAGACTGAAGGAAATTATAACCCACATTCATCTCCAGTGGGCAACTCAGCATAATGTATGTATGTAATAGGTAACTAAATGTGTTGTTTATTAACCAATTAGGCATGATGGTCAGTGTGGCTACAGTAATCATTCTAGCTTGTAATGCAATCCTTGTTCCACACTTACACAAGCACTGACAGAAAATGACAGGCACCATTTTTACTCCATGTGAACTGCAATGCTCTACTCCAGTCCTTTAATTTTTGGTTTTAATACGCTTACAGCAATGGTTCAACCCATATTGTGCATACTGTAAGTCTCTTGACTAAAAACAACCCTATTTTCCATTAAAGATAAACAAACGCCAAACTCAGTCAACATTAGATATGTTATCAACCTACGGGGAACAAATATTATTTAGTTTCTATAAATAAATCAGTTTCAGGAAACTAGATAATGAATTTTCCCCATTGGTTAGCCTAGTTCATTTGTAGTTTGCTTATCTCTACCATATTCCATGATGGTTCCAACTGGCTTCAGTATCTGAGCAAAGACAAAAACTTCACAAGATACCTATGATCCACTGACTAAAGTCTCCTCTATTTCCAGTTGTTTAGCCATGTGGATCAATATCTCTGACGGTATAACATTTGCTAACATACCCAACCTTACATTTAGGAAGGACAGACATACTAAGCCATTTTAAAAACCGAGAATGTTTTTAAAACCACCAGTTTGTGAACTTTTGTCTCAAAGCATCTACCTTTGAATCTTTCCTACAAAAATAACCAACAGTAAACCACTTTATACAAACGGTGCATAAATCTACAGTGTACCCGACAAGGAACAACCTTTTTTTTTAAAGAAAGGATACCATTTCAAGAGACATTAACAAGAAAAAAATAAAAACCCAATGTAATTTTTTTTACGGTATACACAGGGAAAAAAAAGATGCACAAGCATCCCAAGTACAGGGCTGCCTAAACTGTACCAGTTAAAGAAACCCATGCTATTTATACATGATATAAACACCTTTATGAAACAAAAAGGCCTGTACAACAGACCTAATTAAAATAAACACACAATTAAAAAGAACTAATAAAATAGATACTAGAGGAGACAGAACCCTTGCCTATGCATTGTTAATGACTCCTATATTGTTACGACCGTCTGAAACGATAAATATTCACGTGTTTCTTTTTGGTAGAAGTCTTTTTTGTCATTTGTGACACAATCCTGAAAAACAAGCAAGTTAAAAAAATTAGGCAAACATCAGTTTTGCTTTTGCTGGAAGCAGCCAACTACACATCCCATTACTGGATTAAATGATCCACTCTAGGGAGTACGTCTCATTGGGCCTTGGTGGTGTTGGTGGCCCCACCTGCTGAGGTCACAGTGAACGAAGAGTTCTGGTTGGAATCAGCTGACATAGAGGCCATCTGGAGACTGGCTGCATGTCCAGCTGTCCCGGCGGCGGATATCAGGCTTACGGCTGGGTTGCTGGTGAGTAAGGAGAGGTTTTGTGGGTTCAAAAAAAGAGGGGCTGTAACGATGTTTGGAGTACCCCCTGGGTTCGCTGCATTGGCAAACAATAGATTTCCACTGGCATCAAGGGAGGTTATAGGAAGTGTTCCACTAGATGCAAGTGCTGAGAAGAGAAAGAAAATCAGGTTAGAACAAACTAGCCTCATGGAGTTATTCATATCATCTCTACATCAAAAGGGGAAATAGAGCAGAAAAATAGCACTTATAATGCTTAGCAGGCTTACATATTAAAAAGTGATAAGAATTCCTAAACAACATAAAAATACATTATTAGATAGCTGTATATGAATGTGATAATACAAACAAAAACCTTCAAATTTTAAATTCTTTAAAAAAATATTTTTATTGAAGATTTTTAATTTATAATAATAAATTTATAACAAAACTAATATCATAAGCAACAGATGTAACACAAAACATTATAGCAACCAACCAACCATGTGACTCTCATCCAAAAGAAAAAATTGAAAACAAAAACCCCCTATCCACATCTCTTTAAAGGAGGAAATGAATGTCTGCCATTTCAGGTAGATCCCTTCTACCGATCTCCTGATGGTGTACTTGATCTTCTTCAGACGCAAAAATTGAGGTTATCCAACCAAACCAAGGCGCTAGACAGTGTAGGAGACTTTCAACCCAGCAGAACTCATCTCCGGGCTAACAACAAGGCAAGGATGTTGGTGTTCACCTCCGTTTGCAGCCCCGGCAAGTCCGGCACCCCGAAAATGGCCACTAAAGGGCAAGGTTCCAGATCAATAGAAGAATCGCGGACATGCTGCTAAAGATGGAGACCCAAAAGCTTACCAGCTTGGGACACGACCAGAACATTTGGGTGTGGTTGGCCGGCCCCCAGGAACACCGCTCACATTTGCCTTCTACCCCAGAAAACCTTTTATTAACCTTAACAAAAAAAAGATTTAGGGAGAGAAGCAGGGACACTGAAAAAGAAACAAAAAACCTCGGGAAGATATTCATTTTGATGGTCTGGATCCGCTAAGGACAGGGCAAGCTTATCCCACTTTTGCAAGTCTGGTTTCTGCTTGCTCACCAGACTGGCGTAGTTCAATTTATGGAGTAGGGCCAATCATGGGCCACCCAGATACCCAAATAACAGAAGCTAGATTTGGCAAGACGAAAAGGTAACACCCCCAGATTGGCTGTTCCGTCTTATCCCTTTCCACATACCCGAAGATCTCAGGGCAATGGCCAAGGGCTCAATTGCTAACACAGACAGGAGGCAGGAGGGAAGGGGGGGGGGGGGGGGGGGGGACATCTTTGCCTTGTCCTCCTATTCAATCGGAAGAACCCCGAACTCAAGGCATTGGTACAGAAACTAGCCATGGGGGCCCTATACAATAACCAAACCCAAGAGATAAACATCTGCCCCAGACCAAATTTGCCAAGAGCCTCAAAAAGATACCTCTATTCCACCTAATCAAATGCTTTCTCTGCATCCATAGCCATATCACCTCTGGCTTGGGCCCAGAAGAAGGGTAAAGAATGACATTCAACAGCCGCCAAATATTGGCCGACAACTGACGACCTTTAACGAAGCCTGTCTGGTCTTTCGCAATCTCCTCCGGAAGACAGGGCTCCAGCTGCAACGCCAACGCCTTGACAAGTAGTTTGGCATTCACGTTCAATAACGATATGGGTCGATATGACCCACATTGCTTGGGGTCTTTGTCCTTCTTCAATATAAGAAATGGAAGTCTGTGGAAGTGTAGCGGACAAAGACCCCCGGACAAGGAATCGTTGAACATGTTCACCATCTGTGGAGTCAACTTCCCTGCAAACCTCTTATAAAACTGTAGCGGTGTATTCCGCTTTCCTCACCCAAGGGAGAAGAGACCTACCCACCAAAAAAAAAGTCGATCCTGGAATAAACCTTGTGGACCTGGGAAAAGAATGATTATTCCTGGCCTCTTGGGTGTAAAAACCACCACAGATCTGCCCCCATTTCTGCTCCATAAAATCTAACAGTGCCTTTGCTGCCCTTGTTGGAGCCGGCAGCTTAGGCCTAGAGTGATCCAGCCTAGGATCAAGCACACAGTTTAAAACTCCTCCAAAAACCAGTTGATGCATGTGCAGATGAAGAATGGAAGCCAACAGCCTTCTAATAAATACTGTATTGTTCCAATTTGCTGCATACACATTGACCAACGCCACCAATGTCCCCGCTAATGACCCGGTGACTATCACATACCTGCCATAAGGGTCTGCCACACTCTTGGTAGCTGAAAACTGAACCCTTCTGTTAATCAAAATTGTCGCCCCCTGTGCCCCACTGTCAAAGCCCGAATTAAGTACCTGGCACACCCACCCTTTCTGCAGTCTGGTCAGATCCCTTAACTGCAAATGAGTCTTCTGCAACACCACATCCGCCTTATATTCTTTAGGTGAGCAAATACTCTCAACCTTTTCACTGGGCCACCCAACCCCCTTACATTCCAGGTGGCCAACTGATTCAGGGACCTCCCACCGCTCCTTTCCAGGTGACCAACTGATTCAGGGACCTCCCACCGCTCCTTCAGCTCCGAGTCAGTCAATTCCACCTAAAGGGATTTAACAAGCACCTGCCCAAAGAATTTAGGCCCAAAGTCCACCAAGACAGCCGTCAAACCCACCCACAAAGTGAAACAAAGAAAATACTATATCACTGTCAGTGAATTAACCCTTCCCCCCCACCCTTCCTCGAACAACCTGTCCAAATGTGCATATTGATTACACGAAAATGGACAAAACCCTCTCTTACCAATCCCAACCCCCAACAAAACAAAGATGCTAGGCTCATTAAACCAAACAAAATTGGTTCAACAGGCTGAAGCTCCTCTCCCCACCTCACTCCCCACCTCACCCCCATTCGCTAGCTAAATTTACTTCAAGCAGGGCAGACCCCACCCAGGGTAGAAGAAAGAAAGAAAAAGAAAACCTTACTGCCCGGCCCGGGTATAAAAGGTAAAAATACACCAACACGCCAACCAAGACCAAATTCCCACCAGGAGCTGTGTACTTTGAATAATATTACATGAAACCAACCCTTCAGAACAGTAAGCCCCCCCACTAACAAATTTACATCATGTGAAAAAACATCCCCTCAAGAATAAAGAAATACCAACAGATATATACAAGACATGCCAAAACTCTTCCCCGTGTTTAACAATAAAAGTCCCCAACAAAGCTCAATTAACTGAGCCGAGTCCATGCTTCTGAAAAAAGGCATTAGCCTGCTTCAGTGTATCAAAATAAGTGTCTTTCCATTTGTTGGTAACCCGCAGCCTCGCCAGGTACACCATCCCAAATTAAACTCCTTTCTTGTATAAGGCGGCCTTCGCCTTATTAAAGGCCTCCTGCTTGCTCGCCCGTTCCACTCTGAAATCCTGGTAAATCCTGATGAGGTCACCTTCCCATTTACAATCTCGGTGTTCCTTGGCCCACTTTAGGACTCGCTCCTTCTTTTGGAAGCTATGAAATCGAACACTGACTGCCCGAATTGAAGGTTTGTTTGGTCGGGACTTCTGCCGATGAGCCCTGTCTAGCTCTGGAGGGGACACAAGTTCACCCATCTCCATCATCTTCCCAAACATCTACGAGAAATGCAGAGTGGAATTCAGGTACTCCATGCCCTCTGGCAACCCCATGACTCGGCGGTTGTCTCCTCGGCCGATTCTCAAGGTCGTCCACCTTAGCCCTCAGAATAGTGTTCTTCTCCACTAGTCAGCCTCCAGTGTGGCAATTTGCTCACTGTGTCTCGTCAGAGCCTTCTCCGCATCCTCTAACACCTCGCCATATTCTTTCACTGTCACGGTTGTCTTTTCCAACTTAGTTCGGACGGGACCCAGAGCCCCCTCAATCGACTTTCAGAGGGTTCCGGACATCACCTTCATTATTTCTAAAATTGCTTGTCGAACTCCATCGGTCGCACACCAGTAAGCATGCCCGCCATGATCGCCAGAGCCATTTCCGCTATTTTCTCTACTGATGAGCCGTGTGAAGCATCAGAGTCTGTCGGTGAATTCCCATCCGCAGGAATCTTCACTCCCTTTTGTGGCACTCTCCAGACACAGGTTCCTTATTTCTTCAGATGGATGAATTTTTCCACAAGAGCACCACAGAAACCAGGAAAAAAGGGCCAAAAAACAATTGGTGCCCTCTGGCTTTATAGTGGTCGTGTCCTGTCTGGTGATTGGCTACTCTGTTGTGTGCTTACTGGTCATCCTGTGTGTCAATCACAGCCCGTCTGCACTCCATTGTATACATAGATGTATATTATGACATTTCCCCCCCCCCTTTTTTTTGTTCTGTATTGTGTGTTGAGATAATAAATATTAAGGTGCATGGGCGTGTGGATGTGCATACGTGCGTGACTATATACAGAATGTGCTGAAATGACCTTATGTACACAGGAAGGTGTCGCTAGTGCAGATGAAACGGTAACAACGATATTTACAGAGGTCAAAACGATAAGGTAACACAGGTGTGCAAAAGTTCAGTCTGTAAGTTTAGTCTCTGCGGCGGGCGACAAATTCTGGTTGACCGCCTCAAGGGTGGATCAGGGGCCGCCTGCACTTGGATAGGCGGTACCGCCGCCAATGCGGTGGTCGCAGAGGTCGGCAGGATTGCTGGTAAATCGGAGGCCTTGTGGTAGGGCACGTTCGGAGGAAGCATTGTGTGAGGCGGGACATCATGGTGAGGTGGCGGGCGTGGAACTCTGCGCAGCGCCCATCTGTTGCGTCGTAGAAAGGTGCCATCAGCCATGCGGACGAGGAACGATTTTGGGGCCACTTGCTTGACCACCACAGCTGTGGCGGACCAGCCGCCGTCAGGCAACTGCATGCAAACACGATCAGTTGGGACCAGCTCGGCGAGATCCGTGACATGAGCATCATATGCTGATTTCTGTTGGGCCCGAGACTGCTGCATCTTTTGTATGACCGTGAGGTGGGCAAGGTCTGGAGCATGGATGGCTGGAACTGTGGTTGGCAGAGTGCGATTCATGAGCATCTGCGCGGGAGACAACCCAGTGGACAGCGGGGATGCTCTGTATGCCAGCAGCGCCAGGTTGAAGTCGGAGCCTGAGTCTGCAGCCTTGCATAGTAATCTCTTGACGATATGGACCCCTTTTTCGGCCTTCCCGTTTGACTGTGGGTAGTGGGGGCTGGATGTTACTTGGCCAAAGTTATATAGGCGGACAAAATCAGACCATTCCTGGCTGTAAAAACAGGGACCGTTGTCACTCATCACTGTGAGCGGTATCCCATGCCTGGCAAACTTTTCTTTGCATGCTTTCATCACCGCCTTTGACGTGAGGTCGGACAGTTTCACCACTTCAGGGTAATTGGAGAAGTAGTCGACCAGGAGGACATAGTCACGCCCCTTGGCGTGGAAAAGGTTGACACCGACCTGGACCATGGGGAGGTCACTATCTCATGTTGCTGCAGTTTCTTTGGGTTGAGCTGGCTGAAATTTCTGACATGTGGAGCAGTTGAGGACCGTGTTGGCAATGTCCTGGCTGATGCCCGGCCAATAGACTGCCTCTCGAGCTCTGCGTCAACATTTCTCGACCCCCAGATGACCCTCATGGAGTTGGCCTTGACATTGTAAAACTGGGGACACTGTCCCTTCTGCCAGCCATTCGTGAGGTGCTGCATCACACGCTGTAGCAGAGGATCCTTGGCCGTTTCCTCACGAATTTGGATGACCCTCTCATCAGTGGCTGGAAGGTTGGAGGCACACAATTGCACCTGCACATCAATTTGGCAGACAAAGTCAGTTTGTTCACACGGTGTGGTGATAGACCTGGAAAGGGCATCTGCAACAATGAGTTCATTGCCTGGCGTGTAGACAAGTTCAAAGTCATAGCGGCATAGCTTGAGAAGGATTTGTTGTGACCGAGGAGTCATGTCATTCAAATCCTTCTGGATTATGTGGACTAGTGGCCTGTGATCCGTCTCAACCGTGGATTTTGGGAGGCCATACACAGTCGTGAAATTTGTCGATTCCCATTAGGAGGCCCAGGCATTCCTTCTCGATCTGAGCGTACCATTGCTCAGTGGGCGTCATGGCTCTGGAGACATACGCAACTGGGGCCAATGAGGAGGAGTCATCCCGTTGGAGGAGCACCGCCCCAATACCGTCCTGGCTCGTGTCAGTGGATATTTTGGTCTCTTTGGTAGGGTCGAAGAACGCCAGAATTGGGCGGTGGTGAGTTTTGCCCTCAGCTCACGCCATTCGTTCTCATGAGCGGGCAACCACTGGAATTCCGTCAACTTTTTGACGAGATGGCAGAGGGCTGTGGTATGTGCCGCCATGTTGGGAATGAACTTCCTGAGGAAGTTGACCATCCCTAGAAAGCGGAAGACCGCCTTCTTGTCCTCTGGGGTCTTCATGGCGTTGATCGCCGAGACCTTGTCAGCATCTGGCCGCACGCCTTGCTGCGAGATGTGGTCACCAAGGAATTTGATTTCTGATTGACCGAACGAGCACTTGGCTCTGTTGAGTCGGAGGCCATGCTCGTGGATTCTGTGGAATACCTGCTTGAGGCGATCGATGTGTTCTTGAGGAGTTGTGGACCAGATTATGACCGTCACCATACACGCGCACCCCCTTGATACCCTCCATCATCTGTTCCATGATGCGGTGAAATACCTCTTGAGGCAGAGATGATGCCAAAAGGCATCCGGTTGTAGCAGTAGCGACCGAACGGGGTATTGAATGTGCACAGCTTGCGACTGGATGCATCCAGCTGTATTTGCCAGGAACCCTGGGAGGCATTCAGCTTCGTAAAGAGTTTGGCATGAGCCATCTCGCTGGTCAACTCCTCTCGTTTTGGTATCGGGTACTGTTCCCTTATGATGTTGCGGTTTAAATCCTTGGGTGAATGCAGATTCGAAGCTCCCCTGACGGCTTCTTGACGCAGACCATGGAGCTGACCCAGTCCGTGGGTTCTGTGACCTTTGATATGATGCCCTGGTCCTGGAGGTCCTGCAACTGCTGCTTGAGGTGATCCTTGAGGGGTGCTGGCACCCGACGTGGTGCGTAGATCACAGGGGTGACGTTTGGTTTCAGCAGGATTTTGTATCTGTATGGGAGTGTGCCCATTCCATCGAACATGCTGTGGTACTGCGAGATGATGTCATCAATTTCAGCCTGGAAGTTCTCATCAGGTGAGGCCGTCGCCAGTGAGGATGACATGGTGTGGACTCGCTGAACCAAGTTCAGGGGTTTGCAAGCCCGAGCATCTAGCAGGGATGCTCTGTCAGGTCCCACGATCTCAAATCGCAATGTTGCTTTAAATGACTTATTGTAAACTCCGAGTTGGCATGAGCCATTGGCAGCTATGGTATTGCCATTGTAGTCAAGGAGCTGGCAGGCCGGTGGAAGAATGCTTGGTCTGAAGTAGATGGTGTCGAGATCGGATTTGGAGATGAGGTTCGCCGATGTCCAGTTTGAACCGGATGCAAGCCTCGTTGACTGTGAGGACAGCACACCACTCATCGTCGGGATCCACGCTGAGAATCGGGAGTTGCTTCCCTGTCTTGGAGAAAGGCAGCGCATGCTTCGTAATGATGCCCACCCGGTATGGAGATTTGAGGCACGCAGCATCAGTATCTGTTGGGCTGTCGGGGTCGGAGTCTGGCATGGCCTGCTGTATTGAACGGACGCTTCTGCGCCGCGGTTGGGATCGCTGGATGCTGGGCAGTGGAGCAGATCTGCAAAGGGCTGCGTAGTGGCCAAGCTTGCTACACTGTAGACACCGTCGTGATTTTGCCGGACATTGCCGCTTTAAATGGGCGGAGCCACAATTCGGACACGTCATGACGCCAACGTCAGCGCGTTCCGTGCGCCATCGCGCATGCGCAGTGCGGTCGAACGACGTACGCACGTGCGCAGTCTGGTCGTCGGTCTCGCCGTCCCCTCGGTTGTGGCGTGCATGCGCAGGGGCCCGAGAAAAGCGCGCGGAATGGCCACTCTCGTCGATACTTAGGCCCTGCATTTGTGCGATGGCCTGCAACCGTTCCGCCTCGTGGGAGGTTAGCTTTGCCGTTTCTGCCGCCCTGATGTGGGAGTACCGATTGTTCGCATGTTCGTGGAGAACGGACGTTTCGATGGAGATGGTGAGGGTGAGCTGCTTGACTTTCAGGAGCTGCTGGCGAAGGGAATCGGAGTGGATCCCGAAAACGATCTGATCCTGGATCATGGAATCAGTGGTCGAGTCACAGTTACATGACTGCGCGAGGATGCGGAGATGGGTCAGAAAGGAATGAAAAGGTTCATCCTTACCCTGAAGCCTCTGCTGGAAAACATACCGTTCAAAGCTCTCATTCACCTCAATGTCGCAGTGGCGGTCAAACTTTAATGGGACTGTTTTAAATTTTGTCTTGTCTTCGCCTTCAACGAATGTAAGGGAGTTGTAGGTGTGGATGGCGTGGCCCCCGGCTGTGGAGAGGACTAGTGCGATCTTCCTGGCGTCCGATGCGGCCTAGAGGTCGGTGGCTTCTAGATAGAGTTGGAACTTTTGTTTGAAGATCTTCCAATTTGCACTGTGGTTGCCGGCGATGCGGAGCTGCGGAGGAGGACGGACGTTTTCCATGTCACCGGATGGCTGTTTGCTGGTCAACGCTGATTCACTCAAGGTAGGTCCGTCTCTTTGCTGGTCAACGCGGATTCACTCAAGGTAGGTCCGTCAATTTTCAGCATCACTCACTGGTACCATGATGTGTTGGGTAGGCTGGGTCGATGTGGACTGCACTTGATGCAGTGTAGCGAGAGAAAGACCTCCAACACTTGATAAGATGCAACACATAGAACATAGAAAATACAGCACAGAACAGGCCCTTCGGCCCACGATGTTGTGCCGAACCTTTGTCCTAGATTAATCATAGATTATCATTGAATTTACAGTGCAGAAGGAGGCCATTCGGCCCTTTGAGTCTGCACCAGCTCTTGGAAAGAGCACCCTACCCAAACTCAACACCTCCACCCAACACCAAGGGCAATTTGGACATTAAGGGCAATTTATCATTGGCCAATTCACCTAACCCGCACATCTCTGGGCTGTGGGAGGAAACCGGAGCACCCGGAGGAAACCCACGCAGACACGGGGAGGACGTGCAGACTCCGCACAGACAATGACCCAAGCCGGAATCGAACCTGGGACCATGGATCTGTGAAGCAATTGTGCTATCCACAATGCTACCGTGCTGCCCAAAAGAACAAATAAATCTACACTATATAATTTTACCGTAATCCATGTACCTATCCAATAGCTGCTTGAAGGTCCCTAATGTTTCCGACTCAACTACTTCCACAGGCAGTGCATTCCATGCCCCCACTACTCTCTGGGTAAAGAACCTACCTCTGATATCCCTCCTATATCTTCCACCTTTCACCTTAAATTTATGTCCCCTTGTAATGGTGTGTTCCACCTGGGGAAAAAGTCTCTGACTGTCTACTCTATCTATTCCCCTGATCATCTTATAAACCTCTATCAAGTCGCCCCTCATCCTTCTCCGCTCTAATGAGAAAAGGCCTAGCACCCTCAACCTTTCCTCGTAAGACCTACTCTCCATTCCAGGCAACATCCTGGTAAATCTTCTTTGCACCTTTTCCAGAGCTTCCACATCCTTCCTAAAATGAGGCGACCAGAACTGTACACAGTACTCCAAATGTGGCCTTACCAAAGGTTTGTACAGCTGCATCATCACCTCACGGCTCTTAAATTCAATCCCTCTGTTAATGAACGCGAGCACACCATAGGCCTTCTTCACAGCTCTATCCACTTGAGTGGCAACTTTCAAAGATGTATGAACATAGACCCCAAGGTCTCTCTGCTCCTCCACAATGCCAAGAACTCTACCGTTAACCCTGTATTCCGCATTCATATTTGTCCTTCCAAAATGGACAACCTCACACTTTTCAGGGTTAAACTCCATCTGCCACTTCTCAGCCCAGCTCTGCATCCTATCTATGTCTCTTTGCAGCCGACAACAGCCCTCCTTACTATCCACAACTCCACCAATCTTCGTATCGTCTGCAAATTTACTGACCCACCCGTCAACTCCCTCATCCAAGTCATTAATGAAAATCACAAACAGCAGAGGACCCAGAACTGATCCCTGCGGTACACCACTGGTAACGGGGATCCAGGCTGAATATTTGCCATCCACCACCACTCTCTGACTTCTATCGGTTAGCCAGTTCGTTATCCAACTGGCCAAATTTCCCACTATCCCATGCCTCCTTACTTTCTGCAGAAGCCTACCATGGGGAACTTTATCAAATGCCTTACTAAAATCCATGTACACTACATCCACTGCTTTACCTTCATCCACATGCTTGGTCACCTCCTCATAGAATTCAATAAGATTTGTAAGGCAAGACCTACCCCTCACAAATCCGTGCTGACTATCCCGAATCAAGCAGTGTCTTTCCAGATGCTCAAAAATCCTATCCTTCAGTACCCTTTCCATTACTTTGCCTACCACCGAAGTAAGACTAACTGGCCTGTAATTCCCAGGGTTATCCCTAGTTCCTTTTTTGAACAGGGGCACGACATTCGCCACTCTCCAATCCCCTGGTACCACCCCTGTTGACAGTGAGGACAAAAAGATAATTGCCAACGGCTCTGCAATTTCATCTCTTGCTTCCCATAGAATCCTTGGATATATCCCGTCAGGCCCGGGGGACTTGTCTATCCTCAAGTTTTTCAAAATGCCCAACACATCTTCCTTCCTAACAAGTATTTCCTCGAGCTTACCAATCTGTTTCACACTGTCATCTCCAACAATATCGCCCCTCTCATTTGTAAATACAGAAGAAAAGTACTCATTCAAGACCTCTCCTATCTCTTCAGACTCAATACACAATCTCCCGCTACTATCCTTGATCGGACCTACCCTCGCTCTAGTCATTCTCGTATTTCTCACATATGTGTAAAAGGCCTTGGGGTTTTCCTTGATCCTACCCGCCAAAGATTGTTCATGCCCTCTCTTAGCTCTCCTAATCCCTTTCTTCAGTTCCCTCCTGGCTATCTTGTATCCCTCCAATGCCCTGTCTGAACCTTGTTTCTTCAGCCTTACATAAGTCACCTTTTTCCTCTTAACAAGACATTCAACCTCTCTTGTCAACCATGGTTCCCTCACTCGACCATCTCTTCCCCGCCTGACAGGGACATACATATCAAGGACACGTAGCACCTGTTCCTTGAACAAGTTCCACATTTCACTTGTGTCCTTCCCTGCCAGCCTATGTTCCCAACTTATGCACTTCAATTCTTGTCTGACAACATCGTATTTACCCTTCCCCCAATTGTAAACCTTGCCCTGTTGCACGTACCTATCCCTCTCCATTACTAAAGTGAAAGTCACAGAATTGTGGTCACTATCTCCAAAATGCTCCCCCACTAACAAATCTATCACTTGCCCTGGCTCATTACCCAGTACTAAATCCAATATTGCCCCTCCTCTGGTCGGACAATCTACATACTGTGTTAGAAAAGCTTCCTGGACACACTGCACAAACACCACCCCATCCAAACTATTTGATCTAAAGAGTTTCCACTCAATATTTGGGAAGTTAAAGTCGCCCATGACTACTACCCTATGACTTCTGCACCTTTCCAAAATCTGTTTCCCAATCTGTTCCTCCACGTCTCTGCTACTATTGGGGGGCCTATAGAAAACTCCTAACAAGGTGACTGCTCCTTTCCTATTTCTGACTTCAACCCATACTACCTTAATAGGGTGATACTCCTCGAACTGCCTTTCTGCAGCTGTTATACTATCTCTAATTAATAATGCCACCCCCCCACCTCTTTTACCACCCTCCCTAATCTTATTGAAACATCTATAACCAGGGACCTCCAACAACCATTTCTGCCCCTCTTCTATCCAAGTTTCCGTGATGGCCACCACATCGTAGTCCCAAGTACCGATCCATGCCTTAAGTTCACCCACCTTATTCCTGATGCTTCTTGCGTTGAAGTATACACACTTCAACCCATCTCCGTGCCTGCAAATACTCTCCTTTGTCAGTGTTCCCTTCCCCACTGCCTCATTACATGCTTTGGCGTCCTGAATATCGGCTACCTTAGTTGCTGGACTACAAATCCGGTTCCCATTCCCCTGCCAAATTAGTTTAAACCCTCCCGAAGAGTACTAGCAAACCTCCCTCCCAGGATATTGGTGCCCCTCTGGTTCAGATGCAACCCGTCCTGCTTGTACAGGTCCCACCTTCCCCAGAATGCGCTCCAATTATCCAAATACCTGAAGCCCTCCCTCCTACACCATTCCTGCAGCCACGTGTTCAACTGCACTCTCTCCCTATTCCTAGCCTCGCTATCACGTGGCACCGGCAACAAACCAGAGATGACAACTCTGTCTGTCCTGGCTTTCAACTTCCAGCCTAACTCCCTAAACTTGTTTATTACCTCCACACCCCTTTTCCTACCTATGTCGTTGGTACCAATGTGCACCACGACTTCTGGCTGCTCACCCTCCCCCTTAAGGATCCTGAAGACACGATCCGAGACATCCCTGGCCCTGGCACCCGGGAGGCAACATACCTTCCGGGAGTCTCGCTCGCGACCACAGAATCTCCTATCTATTCCCCTAACCATTGAATCTCCTACAACTATTGCTTTTCTATTCTCCCCCCTTCCCTTCTGAGCCCCAGAGCCAGACTCAGTGCCAGAGACCTGGCCGCTAGGGCCTTCCCCCGGTAGGTCATCCCCCCCAACAGCATCCAAAACGGTATACTTGTTTTGAAGGGGAACGGCCACGAGGGATCCCTGCACTGTCTGCCTGTTTGTTTTTTTCCCCCTGACTGTAACCCAGCTATTCTTGTCCTGTACCTTGGGTGTGGTTACCTCCCTGTAACTCTTCTCAATCACCCCCTCTGCCTCCCGGATGATCCGAAGTTCATCCAGCTTCAGCTCCAGTTCCCTAACACGGTCTTTGAGGAGCTGAAGTTGGGTGCACTTCCCGCAGGTATAGTCAGTGGGGACACCGGTGGTATCCCTCACCACCCACATCCTACAGGAGGAGCATGTAACTGGCCTAGCCTCCATCCCCTCTTACCTGACAGAATATAGCTGCTGTGTGGACTAACTAGATCTCCGCCCTCCGACTCTGCTCCCAGTCAGCTACACTTCCTGTAAACTCCTGGCTCTCTTCTCACTCTTTGCGGAAATGTCGGAAACAAAATTAAAGGAGCACCTTACTCCCTCCTCACCTAACTCCCTCGGTCACCAAACTCTTACTATAGCACTCAAAATGCACCAAATTCAGCACTCCCTCGGTCACCAAACTCTTACTATAGCACTCAAAATGCACCAAATTCAGCACTCCCTCGGTCACCAAACTCTTACTATAGCACTCAAAATGCACCAAATTCAGCACTCCCTCGGTCACCAAACTCTCCCTATCGCACTCAAAAAGCACCAAATTCAGCACTCAGTGCAAACAAAGTCTGCACTGTAGGGGATCACTTTTATACTGTGAATCTAGCCTCTGAAAAACTGGCCTAATCCAATTAACTAATTAACAAGCTCCAGCTGCAAGTGCCTAGAAGTAGAAGCCTGTTTAAAGCTGATTGAAAATTCACCTTCTTCTAAACCAAACAGCAACTTTTAAGTTAATTAACTAAATAAATAATTAACTAAATAAAAGAAAGACTAAACTTTAGATAAAAATGAAGCCTTATACTCCCTCGGTCACCAAACTCTCACTATCGCACTCAAAAAGCACCAAATTCAGCACTCAGTGCAAACAAAGTCTGCACTGTAGGGGATCACTTTTATACTGTGAATCTAGCCTCTGAAAAACTGGCCTAATCCAATTAACTAATTAACAAGCTCCAGCTGCAAGTGCCTGGAAGTAGAAGCCTGTTTAAAGCTGATTGAAAATTCACCTTCTTCTAAACCAAACAGCAACTTTTAAGTTAATTAACTAAATAAAAGAAAGACTAAACACGATTTTATTTAACATCTAAACTATTATACATGTTCAACTGTGGGTTGACACTATGCTGACTTGACTGGAGACCTGATACTAGCCTAACCAGACTTACTAGCTACCACATGGTGTTTGCACTGGCCACCTCACCAACTCTGACTGTCTCAGAGGCTGGGTCCCGAGAGCGCGGGAAAACTGGTGCCCTCTGGCTTTATAGTGGTCGTGTCCTGTTTGGTGATTGGCTACTCTGTTGTGTGCTTACTGGTCATCCTGTGTGTCAATCACAGCCCGTCTGCACTCCATTGTATACATAGATGTATATTATGACAACAGGGAGTACAAATCTAAGAGTAAATCAACAGATAAGGCTAGGTGCGACAAAAAAAAAGGACAAAACTACAGTCTCTGCGTCTAATCGCATGTAGCATTTGAAACAAAGATGAACTGATAGCACAAATAGAAATTAATAAGTATGATCTGATAGTCATTAGAACATAGAACATACAGTGCAGAAGGAGGCCATTCGGCCTATCGAGTCTGCACGACCCACTTAAGCCCTCACTTCCACCCTATCCCTGTCACCCAATAACCCCATCTAACCTTTTTGGCCACTAAGGGCAATTTATCATGGCCAATCCACCTAACCTGCCCGTCTTTGGTCTGTGGGAGGAAACCGGAGCACCTGGAGGAAACCCACGCAGACACGGGGAGAACGTGCAGACTCTGCACAGACAGTGACCCAGCAGGGAATCGAAACTGGGACCCTGGCGCTGAAGCCACAGTGCTAGCCACGTGTGCTACGGTGTTGCCCCCATTAGAGACATGGCTACAGGATGACAGAGAATGGGACCTGAAAAATGATGGTTATGTGGCGTTTAGGAAAGACAGGAAGTTAGGAAACAGTGGAGTGATAGCTCTATGATCATATTAGCAGATTAGAGAGGGATGACCTAAATTCAGGAAACCAGAATTAGCAGTAGTTTGGATTGAGATGAGAAATGATAAAGGCAATAAGTGACTTCTGGGTGCGGTGTACAGGTCCCCTAATTATAACTACCTGTACAACAGAGATTAACTGAAGAGATAATGGGAGATTGTCAGAATGGTACGGTGATAATCATGAGTGACTTTATCTACACATAGACTGGAAAAATCAAATAGGCAAAAGTAGTGTAGATGAGTTCATGGAATGTTTTGGCATTGTATCTTAGAACATCATGTTTTGGGGCAGCACGGTGGCGCAGTGGTAGCACTGCAGTCTCACGGCGCCGAGGTCCCAGGTTCGATCCCGGCTCTGGGTCACTGTCCGTGTGGAGTTTGCACATTCTCCCCGTGTTTACGTGGGTTTCGCCCCGACAACCCAAAGATATGCAAGGTAGGTTGATTGAACACGCTAAATTGCCCCTTAATTGGAAAAAATCAATTGGGTACTCTAAATTTAAAAAAGAAAAGAAAAATAAAGGACATCATGTTTTGGAGTCAACGAGAGAGCAGGTTGTACTAGACCTGGTATTGTACAACAAGATAGGAGTAATTGGTAACCTCAGTGAAGGAACCCCTAGGTAGCAGCGATCATAATATGACTGAATTTTACATTCAGTTTGAGGGAGAGAAGCGTATGTCGAAGACTATTATTCTAAACTTAAATAAGGGCAATTATCTGGGCATGAAAGCTGAGCTAGCTCAAGTGAACTAGCAAATGAGTCAATAGAGATACAGTGACAGACATTTAAAGGGATATTCCAGAATATACAGAAAAATTACAGAATATACATCCCAATGAGAAAGAAAAATTCCAAGGGGAGGACCCACCATCCGTGATTAATGAAACAAATTAAAGATAGTATCAAACTGTGATAAAGCCAGGGGAGTCCAATGAACTTCTTAAAAGTATTTTATTTCAGCAACAGCATCATACATGCACAGGGCCCGGTTACCTTTAACCGGGTCCTCATTCCTTTTTAGCTGGCTCTTCAGCTGCCGGCCTTTTATGCTAGTGCTGGGTTAACTCAGTCCAATTGAACACGGGGAACATCCCCAATCATCCCCAGCTGTATGGGTCCTGTGCAGGTTATTACACAAACTTAAAGATAAAGCATATAATTGCGCAAAGATCACCCGTGTCGGTGTCTACGCATTTACATTGTGTATCTATCGTATGTCCTATGCTTTTCATGTATGGAACAATCTGTCTGCACTGTACGCAGAATAATACTTTTCACTGTACCTCGGTACACGTGACAATAAACTAAAATCCAAATCGAGATAGGTGACAGAACATAACGAACAGCAAAGAATGCCAATAAAGTTAATAAGGAGGGATACATTAGAGTATGAGAGAAAGATGGCCAGAAATATAAAGAGCGATAGTAAGAGTTTCCATGGATATTTAAATACAAAGAGAGTTAACAGAGTCAGTGGCTAGAGAATTAATCATGGAAAGTAAGGAAATGGCGGATGAATTGAACAGCTATTTTGCATCAGTCTTCACTATAGAGATGTAACATCTCAGAAATAGTTAAATCAGAAAATGGAAGGGAAGGGACTATGAGGTGGGAAGTCATGGAAAGTGACAGTCTTTGAAACAATAGCTTGATGCGCAGTGGTCCAGTAAAAGGTATGGAGGTGCCTATGGGTTTGTGTTCAACTTATGCTAGTTAGAGGTTGGTTTTCCAAGCAAAAGTGCCACCCTTGTCAGCTGGTTTCAAGAAGATGTTAGGGTTAGACCTGAGAGAACGGACAGCTTTAAGTTCATAGAGGAATGGTTAGAGGGAGTGAAGAGAGCAGAAAATTTGAGATGGCTGATGCCACAGAGCAGTTCTCAATAAAAATTTCTAGACAGAGTAAAAGGCCTGAGGAAGGGGTCTAAGTGTAACTAGAATTCTGAAAATGGAAAAACGGGTTTGGGAAGGAAAGGAAGTCTGCCATCATTATCTGGTCAGGCCTACGTGACTCCAGATCCACAGCAATGTGGCTGACTCTTAACTGCCCTTTGAAATAGCCCAGCAAATCACTCAGTTCAAGGTCAATTCGGGCTGGGCAATAAATGCTGGCCTTGCCAGCAATACCGTCTTCCCATGAAAAAATAAAAAGACTCCTGAACAAAGAAGTGGACGTAGAGACAAAGGCAATGAAAAATGAGCTCCGATTTGGGCCAAGCTTGAAATTTATCGAGGTGGGAGTGGAAGGAGATGAAGCTGAGGCATGATAATTTGGGGTCAGAGAGGGGATGGACAGAGGCAATAGTGAAAATATGCTAAGGGGTAAGATTGGAAGAAGGGGTCAGGGGAAATTGAAGGGCAATAAGGATCTGGAGGGGGGTTGATATCCAGGAATTGTCAAAGCTTTTACATACATGAGAAACCACAAAATATATTTTTCTAAAAGAGAAGAGCTCTTGTAATGACCAAGATAAGATCATTAGATTTTCTATTCAGAACAATGCCTTAAGTAATTCACCCAATGGGAAGCCTATGTGGTTTTAATGGGTGGAGACTAAATGAGGAATATATTAATTTCACACATTGAAATTAAACACTATTATGTACCATTATGGATCAACATGTTGCAGGTTAATTTTCCATCATTTCAGCTCTCAGTTTGGTATCTGAGTTATGCCATTTTAAAGGACCACCATAAAGAAGCCATCTAGCATCCGATCATATGGAGGGAGAAATTAATATTGTTACTTCTATTTTTATGTTGTCCCTTGCAATTTATTATATTCCACAGGGATTCAAGTGACTGAAAAAAGTATAGTATCAGATTGAGAACATAATAATAATCTTTATTATTGTCACAAGTAGGCTTACATTAACACTGAAATGAAGTTACTGTGAAAATCCCCTAGTCGGCACATTCCGGCACCTGTTTGGGTACACGGAGGGAGAATTCAAAATGTCCAATCACATCTTTCAGCACTTACGGGAGGAAACTGGAACATCCAGAGGAAACCCACGCAGACACGGGGAGAACGTACAGACTCCGCACAGACAGTGACCCAAGCGGGAATCGAACCTGGGACCCTGGTACTGTGAAGCAACAGTGCTAACCACTGTGCTGCCATGCCGCCCAAAGAAACAGTAGCCATGTGGATCCACGAGCGTGCTCCACTATTCAATAAGATCATGGCAGATGTTCGACTTCAATTCCACTTTCCTCCCTAACAACCTACACCACATGCACTGCAGTGGTTCAAGGTATCAGTTCCCCACCAATTTCCCAAGGGCAATTAGGGGTGGGCAATAAATACTGTCTTGCCATCTATGCCCACATCTTACAAACAAATTAAAAAAACATAAGCTTCTCAAAACCCCGCAGCCGAATCAAATTTCTTGTTCTACCTATGCCTCTGGTTCCTACATGTTCCATGAAAACCCGATACACCCTTACAACTCCAAATGCTTCCCCAGCCACAAAATGATGTCCTTGTTCCTGGCACTAGATGGACAACAAGACTTTCAGAGCTCCCAAATGTGGCTGCAGAGAACAATCTCTATTCCTAGACTGTATACCTTGTCCCAGCTCCACTACCACCACATTCCTTTTCAATTCTCTCACTTGAATGGCCTCCTATACCACAATGTCATGGTTAGTTAGCTCATCCAACCTAGACTATTCCCTAATCCACACTGGCAGCAAGAAACTTGCACTTGCTGCATATGGGCAAAGGCAGATGCTCCTCTAAACCTCCACCTGAGCCCCCTTGCCTGCCTAACTTACAATCACACCAGTTACATGATTAGCAACCAGACATGTGCCACCTCTTAATCTAAGGGCATTCTGCATGAAAATGCCCAAATAACATTCTCTCTTCTGGTTGCCCTGCAATGGCTGCACTTCAGGACTCCAAGGACAGGATTTTCCTCTCCCGTTCACATTGGGTGGATTCGGTGAAGGGAGCAGAAAATATAACAAGACGACCAAAGTCAGATTTCACAATGATGTAAAAGCAAGAAGTGATTGTTCCTTCCCTCCATCAGTGATGGGCCTCGATTCCAGATGTTAAATGTTGGGTACTTCACTGTAATTCATTAATATATATCATACACCCACATCCAAAACTCCATCCACAGCTACATGTCAGAATGGAATGAAGCACAACTGGTCTCAGAAGGCGCGCACCTGGTGAGCAGTACGCTCAGGAGAGCTTGGAGGTTGGTACAGCGCTTGGGTGGGAGGGGGTTGTGCCAGAGCAATGCTAGAACAGTGCCAGCTTGGGGTGCCCCATTGTAATGGCTCCCAGATTTTAGAGTTGTTGATTTGATGGTGGGGCAGGCGAAATAGAGACCGCCTGCCAGTGATATGTCCTGGGACCTGTGACTGCAATTTATTTTCTAAGCCCTTGACTACATGGCGGAAAGGCCGCCATCGCCATCTTCAATACCACATTTCCCGCCTCACATCGGCCTTTACCGATATTGGAGAAAATTGCACCCCAAATCACCAACTCTGAGCTGAAGTGCCTTGAGATGCAGGCTCTTACTGCAGATGTGGTTGTCCTAATAAAAAAGCTCTCCTCAAACTTGCACAAGCTGCAGCTGTGGAACATCACCACCATGCTGATCTAAATTTGTTTTATTTATTTAATAGATCTTCATCTATCATCTCAGCTTATAGCTTTTAATCTAATTTAAGTTGCAAGTAGTTAAGTTAAATATTTACCTGCACCATGAGCCACAACAGGTATTGGAGACAAAAAGCAGCACCTCTTCCCCCATCTGAATCAAATTCCTATTCACACCAAATTTCAAACTTCTACACTGTTTAGATTGCGCTTAGTTTATGACTTCTCGAAGGTACTGGAGAATAATACCCCTGAACATTATAGCAAAGGGTGGACTTTAGCTCTTCAGAAGATTCTGAATAGGTCATTCTCTGGGAGGACTGAATATTTTGGCCGCTCTTTGTATTAGACGGTGAATTTGTAATTTTATGCCAGTTTTGTACTTTGCTAGATTAACCTAATGTTTTCATTAACCCGTTGCAAAGTTTCATCAGGATATGAAAGGAACAATCTGATATGTAAAATGTTTAATATCAAAAACATTCTGCCTTGAGGATTAATAATTTTTAGATTGCTCTCAATATATTATTTATTATAAAGATTGAAGTAATTCTTTCTCAAGTGGTAAAGAATTTTGGATCCCTAACTTTATAAATATTTCACAACATGGACACCAACACTGAAAGCAATTTTTCCATGTACGATGTTTTGATAGGTTTTGGAGTATTTTAATATCTTCATTGGCAATCACTCGCTAACGAGTATGATTGCCCACCAAAGAAACTAAGAAATATAGTTATACATTAATTTATAAATTCACCATTTGCTAAAAATAAAGCATTTTGAAAGACTAACACAAACAATGTCATTCTGCCTGCAACTTGAAAGCATTGGGTAGGGCACATTCCTCAAAAAGTTCGTCTGCTAAAGTGTATGGTGTAAAAAGAGGTTACTGCAGTTACTGACCTTGAATAGTTGCCAGTGTGCTATTACTCATTAATGCTGGACCGAGAGCACCACCAAGACTCCCTGGATTCAGACTTAGTAAGGCACCTCTGTAAAAATGAAAAACAAGTTGATTTTGGGTTTATTTACTGAGACCATTTTTCTGGAAAATATGCATGCTCCCCGAACTGCATAATCATATATCACAATACAACAGAAATTCTGAACTAATTTTTGTGGGGCAGCAGTAAAGGAGGAAGTCCATTGAATATTTCAATGGTTTTAGATAAAGATAACTAATCTGGTAACCATTTCCAGTTCCAATACTACCATGATATTCTCTATTCGCTCTGCATTCACATAACTAATTATGTATTTTATTCAGGGGATGAGAGCATCGCTGGCAAGGGCAGCATTTATTGCCCATCTTCAAATATCCTCGAGAACGTGGTGGTGAGCCACCTTCTTCAATCACTGCAGTTGTGTGCCTTTTTCATGTACAAATTCAGTGTATCGATAGATGCCAGATGGTTTGCTGATCATATCCTTATTATAGGTTTTCTTAGCAACTTTGCTACAACCGAGTGGCTTGCTAGGCCATTTCAGAGGGCAGTTAAGAGTCAATCACATTGTTAAGGATCTGGAGTCACAAGTGCCCAAGTGGGTCTCGTTAAAGGACATTAATGAGCGAGATGAGTTTTTGCAGCCGGGCTGTACTGGCCGGGTTGGGTGACCAAGGGACGGTTTGTGGGGCCGGGGTGAAACTCCAAGGGACTAGGGCGGTGTCCAGGCATGGACTGCCATTGCCACGGACTGCAAGGCAGGCTTCTTGCTGTGCACCCCACTGACCACCCACCTTCGCCCTTGATTCTGCACTGTCTGTTTGGGTGCTCCCACCCTCACACTCCAGCCCCCACCCGAACACCTCCAGACCCCAGCCTCCGCCACACCACCCCTCCCAAACGGGCGCCACATGCTGGCACGGCATCATGCAGCCCACCCAAGGGCAATGCTCACAGTAGGTCCTACAGGGGGCGCCAGACATATCGCTGGCAAGGGCAGCGCCAGCTGATGGTACCTGGCAGCAGGAATGGGAGCCGACGAAGCCAGGGGTTCAGGTCGACAGGGGAACACACGATATGCCGTAGCAGGATCCGCAGAGCCAGCCGGAGCCACCGTGTAGACCTGGTTGGGCACGGGGGTATGCACCATGCAAACATGCCGGTCTTTCAGACAATGAATATTGGAACACAACCAGCAATGGTGGCCTTCCTCTTAGTCGTCGCAGCCCTGGGAGATGCACTGTGGCTGTACGAGCTGGAGCTGCTTGAGGAGGAAGCAGCTGGTGAGGATGGCGAGGCGGCCACGCAACAGCCCAAGGGGAAGGTGCAAAGGAGGCGCCGCATGAGGCAGCGCCCGTCATTCGAGCACCTGCCGGACCGGGCATGCCGTTGAAGACTCCGGCTGAGCAGGGGGACAGTGCAATATATCAACCAGATCACGGCGCATCTGGCACCGCAGGGGAATGGGGGAGGTCACCTCCACCCGGTAGACGTCAAGGTGACGGGCGCCCTGGACTGCTACGCTACAAGCTCCTTCCAGCCGCCTAGTGGAAACCTGTCTGGAATCTCAGAGCATGGTGCACGCCGTGCCATCGCAGAGGCCCTATATGCCCGGTCAGCACAATACATCCATTTCAATGTGGTCCGAGCCCACCAGGATGCCCAGGCAACAGGGATCACCGCCATTGCCAGATGCCCCGGTTCACAAGAGGATTGACGGGATGCATGCCGCCCTACGGGTATCTGCAGTTGACAGGCTGCTCTTCACAAACCGAATGGGGCTCCACTTGATGACCGTGCAGCTGGTCAGGTTGCACGCCTGCGGCTGATACCTGGACAGCTTGCACGACGCCTTCATCCTGGCATACTCGACAATTCCAAGCCTTTTTGAGGTGCATCCCCGGCTGAGTGGTTGGCTCCTGGGCGACAGGGATTATTCACTGTGGTTGCGGCAGATGACGCATATCTGGAACTACAGACTGACGTGGATTCCCGTTACAGCGACGCTCATGCAGCGATCAGAGGCATGATAGAGCGGTGCTTTGGCCTCCTGATGTTGTGGTTCAGGTGTCTGGACCGCTCTGGTGGGAGAATGGCGCTTGGAGGTTTGCCGATATCGTGGCGGCCTACTGCATTCTCCACAACATCGCGCAGCAGAGCGGCGCTGTACTGGAGGAGGAGAAAACGGCAGGCCTTCTCCAACAAGGTGGATGCAGGAGACAATGAGGATGGATAGGACATGGGGCCTGGGCAGGCACAGGAGGCCGCACGTGCGTGCCAGTGTGCACAGGATGCTCTGATCGCCTCCAGGTTCACGGCCTGATTTTGGGGGGGGGGGGGGGGGGGGGGGAGAGAGAGAGAGAGAGAGAGAGAGAGAGAGAAGAGAACTGGCCTGGGGGACGGACGCCCACTTGCACATTGCACCCTATCCCCCCCCCAATAGCGGCCGGAATGTAGTGCAGAGTGGGGGTTCGGACGCCCTCCGGGTGGGGAGGGGGAGGGGGGGGAGGGGGGGGGGGAGGGAGGGGGGGAGGGAGTGAGGGGGGGGGGAGGGGGGGGAGGGGGAGGGGAGGGGGGGGGACGGAGGGGGGAGGGGGGGAGAGAGGGGGGGGAGAGAGGGGGAAGAGGGGGGGGAAGAGGGGGGGGGAGAGAGGGGGGGGGGAGAGACGGGGAGAGAGGGGGGGAGAGAGGGGGGGAGAGAGGGGGGGGAGAGAGGGGGGAGAGAGGGGGGGGAGAGAGGGGGGGGAGAGAGGGGGGGGAGAGGGGGGGGGAGGGGGGGGGAGAGGGGGGGAGAGAGGGGGAGAGGGGGGGGAAGAGAGGGGGGGGGGAAGAGAGGGGGGAGAGAGAGGGGGGGAGAGGGGGGGGGAGAGGGGGGGGAGAGAGGGGGGGAGAGAGAGGGGGGGAGAGAGGGGGGGGGAGAGAGGGGAGGGGGGAGAGAGGGGGGGGAGAGAGGGGGGGGAGAGAGAGGGGGGGGAGAGAGAGGGGGGGGGAGAGAGAGGGGGGGGGAGAGAGAGGGGGGGAGAGAGAGGGGGGGGGAGAGAGAGGGGGGGAGAGAGAGGGGGGGGAGGGAGAGAGAGAGGGGGGGAAGAGAGAAGAGAAATGTAGTAGTGATAGGACACAGTATCATCAGGACATTGCAGCCGTAATTGGCAGTTCCAGAGATTGTGTAGCCTGCCTGGTGCCAGGGTTAAGGACATCTCCTTGCAGCTGGAGTGGAAGGGGGAAGATTCCAGTTGCTGTGGTCCATGTGGGAACCAACAATACAGCAGAACATCTTTCCTGGTTATAAGAGAATTTGAAGAGGTAGGGACCAAATAAAAATGCAGAACATCAAAGGTAATTATCTCTGGGGCTTGCACCAATTGGCATGTGGTCAAGTAAATTAGAGAATTAAACAACTGGCTCAAAGAGTGGTGTGGGAAGAAATTGTTTCAATTTATTGGGCACTGGCATTAGTATTCAGGGCTGGGATCCATTTGAACGAGGCTGGGACCAGTGTCCTGACCAATTGTATAACTAGGGCCGTGGACAGGGCTTTGAACTAACGGTGGTGGTGGGAGGAGAAAGAGTATGGAAGAGAGGTTTAGAAATCCAAACCGAGGTATTAGATCTAATATTGTGTAATGAAGAAGGGTCAATTAATAATAATATTCTTAAGAATCTTTATTGTCACAAATAGGCTTACATTACCACACTCTGGCACTTGTTTGGGTGCACAGAGGGAGAATTCAGAATATCCAATTCACCTAGCAGCATGTCTTTCGGGACTTGTGGGAGGAAACCGGAGCACCCGGAGGAAACCCACGCAGACACGGGGAGAATGTGCAGATTCCACAGACATTGACCCAAGCCAGAAATCGAACCTGGGACCCTGGAGCTGTGAAGCAACAGTGCTACCCATTGTGTTACCGTACCACCCAATTAGTAATGTCCTAATAAAAGATGCACTGGGAAATAGTGATAATACCAGTGAATTCTATATTAAGTTTGCAAGCAACATGCTCCAATCGCAAACAAAAATCTTAAACTTAAAACAAAGCCAATTAAATAGATATGAGGGGAGAATTGGGTCAATTGAATAAATAGACTAAATGTATGGAGATAAAAAAAACAAGTGGGAAACATTTAAAGAAACTCAAAAATATATATTCCACTGAAAAAATAAAACTCAATGAGAAATACCCACCTATGGCTCACTCGGAAGTTAAGGATTCGATTAAAAGAGTGGCTAACAATTTTGCAAAAAAAGTAGCAAGTCTGGGAATTGGGAATAGTTTAAAAACTAATAGAGGGCCGTCTCAAAGGGAAAAAAAATAGAATGAGAGTAAACTAGCCAGAAATACAAGAACATAAGTATAAAAAAAGGAAGCGAGTAGCCCAAGTAAATGTTGGTCCCTTAGAAGCAAACACAGGAGAAATTATGGGAAGGAAATGGCAGCATTGAACAAATATTTTGTGGCTGTCTTCACAGTAGAAGACAGTTTCAGACCAGAAATAGACAGTAACATATGGGCTAAAGAAAATGTGAAATAATTAAGGGAATTAACA